>NW_027459450.1:1202500-1502500 GCF_050624435.1 Tenrec ecaudatus | reverse complement strand
ACAACTGAACCAATAGGTAACATGATGATAAATCGAGAAAAACCTGAAGTTGTCAAGGATTTTGTCTTGTCTGGATCCACAAGCAATGCTCCTGGAAGCAGCAGTCAAGAGATGAAAAGATACATTGCACTGGGTAGATCTGCTGCATAAGAGCTCTTTAGAATGTTGAAAAGTTAGGATGTTACTTTAAGCAGGAAGTACACCTGATCCAAACCATAGTATTTTCATTTGCCTCATCTGCATGTGAAAAGCTTGCCATTGAGTGAAGAAGACCCAGGTAAACTGTATGAATTTGAACCATGGTACTGGCAAAGAATATTGACAGTACCATGGACTGCCAAAAGAACAAACAAAATCTGTCTTGGAAGTACGGCCAGAATTCCCATTAGAAGTAAGGATGGTGAGACTTTGGACATGTTGTCAGTGGAGACCAGTCCCTGGAGAGGCATCATGCTTAGAAAAATGGAAGGGCTGTGAAAAAAGGTTGAAGGCCCTTGAAGAGCTGGATTGACACAGTGACGACAACAAGAGGACTGAGCATAGGAACACTTGGGTGGATGGAGGAGGAGCTGTTATTGTTACATTCTGCTGTGAATAGGTTTGCCATGGACCAGAACCAACTGGATGGCAAACTAACAACAACAACAACAGGGAGAGACATTAAAAAGCCAAACTCACTGCCATTGAGTTGACCTTGATTCAGAGCAACCCTGGAGGACAGGGTAGGACTGGCACCCGTGAGTTTCCCGAGAGTGTAACTTTTCACAGGAGGGGAAAGCCCCTTTAACCTACTACTTAGCAGCCCAGCCCATCACCAGGGCTCCACAAGGATAGAGAGAAACACTGTTAGGGCTGGATAGGGCAGAGGCTGTACACTGGTACAAATGAGGGCTGGAGGTACAGGGAATCCTTGGTGGACGATACCTTCAGGACCAAGGGTGTGAGGGGCGATGCTGGGAGAGTGGAGGGTGAGTGGGTTGGAAAGGGGGAACTGATTACAGGATCCACATGTGACCTCTTCCCTGGGAGAGGGACAGCAGAGAACCGGGGAAGGGAGAATCCGGATAGGGCAAGATATGACAAAATAACGATGTATAAATTACCAAGGGCACATGAGGGAGGGGGGAAGGGGAGGGAGAGGAAAAAAAGAGGACCTGATGCAAAGGGCTTAAGTGGAGAGCAAATGCTTTGAGAATGATTGGGGTAGGGAATGTATGGATGTGCTTTATACAATTGATGTATGAATATGTATGGATTGTGATAAGAGTTGTATGAGTCCCTAATAAAATGTAAAAAAGGAAAAGAGGAGAAAAAAATTATTAGGGCAAAGACTGTACAGATGTGCTTTACACAATTGATGTATGTATATGTATGAACTGTGATAAGAGTTGTATGAGCCCCTAATAAATTGTTAAAAAAAATGATCCTCAATTCTATCTGAATCCTTGCCAGAGCTGCAAGTTGCCTTAATAAACACGTGCAAAAAAAGTACCTCTGGCAGCAGACCGCTCAGGTTCAAATCCAGGCTCTCTAACTTATTGACTATGTGACCTTGGGCAAACCTGGACCTCTCTGTGCTTCCAAAGACTCACTTTCCAAAAGGGAAGTCATAAGCCAACTTTTCTTATTCCTCACTGGGTTGCTTTGAAGATGAAATGAGACATCTGTCTAAAAATGCTTCTGACCATCCCTTGGTTCTCAGAGCTCCACAAATGCTATGGATTATTGTTATAAGATTATGAATGATTTTTTCCAAGGGTAGTGCAAAGATTAACATCAGTGCTACTTCTCTCTGACAAAATATAAATCCAAATTTCTAAATAGCAGGGTCTGAACGGATGCGCTGTTAACAGCATCTTGCTTTTCTCCCATCACTTGTCACAGTAAATCTGATAAGAAATGCTGGGCTAGGGCCTGCAGCCAAGCCCCTCACTGGCAGCGTGCAGGACCTCAGGTTGTTGCCAGGCCAAGGGACATCACAATGGCAAGAGGAGACTCCACAAAGGGCCCCTGCTTCCTCCCCCACGCCACCCTTCCCCACATTCAGGGTGAAACGTCAAAATACAATTTTTTTTGTCACCTGGTGAAATAATGAGCCCCCATTCCCGTTGCCTTGGTATCATCAGAGTGCAACAGCCACGTGGGGTAATCGCTGTCTCCGTGTTAATGCTGCTCACTTCAAACATTTTCACAGGCCCTGGCGAAATGAAACCCGTGCTTTCTACCTAGGTAGAGTTTGAGGCGATTCAGCCCATTTGCTTCTGCTGAAGAGGCTACCTCAGAAAAACAGGAAATAAAAACATAGAGGGTGCCATTGACATTAGGTTTCTCGTTTTCTTCCTTTCTTCCCTACCTTCCTTTCTTCTTGCCCTTCTCTTTCTCTTTTCTTCCTTCCCTCCCTTTGCTCACGTCTTCCTGCCTGCCTTCACTTTCCATCTTCCCTCCCAAACTCCTCCATTTCTTCTTCGCTCCTCTCTCCCCACCGCCACCTTTCTCCTTTCCTTCCCTGCCTTTTCCCTTAGGCCTCCCAGTTTCCCTCCTTCACTCTCTCCTTTGCTCCTTCCTTCCCCCACCTTGTTTTGATCCAGTGATTTGTACTCCTTTCTTCCTCTCATCCCACCCCTCCCCATTGCTGGAGAAACATCAGTTCCTTGTGGTGCTGGTTTCTTGGCGCCAGACCCTGTTCTTTGGGTGTTCACAAGTCTGTGTCCTGTGTGCAAACATAAGACAGACATATGATCAGGATTGGACAGAAGATGGGATTTGACAGGTGTTCTGCATCCCAAATCTCCAGGAGGCAAAGGTAAAGTCAGGCTCCTGCCTTTAAGGTTATGTCTCCCATTGTAACTGCATCCCACAAAGGCTCCTGCCTCCTGGCCACCTGAGGCCTGCTGCCTGCCTTCCTCTAGCTCCTGGGGAATTGGGGCAGCAGTGGCAAGAACAACAAAAATCCCCAGGACTTGACAAGAAGGGAAGCTGCCTTGCTCGAGAGACGGCCCCCTCACCCACCTGCATGATGTTGAGATACAGGTTCTCATCCCTGTGGCTGGGCAAGAAACACCCCCTCCCCAAACGCAGTGGCTTCAAACAAGGACCATCATCGTGTGGTTGCTGGGAGGCCACTGGGTCGTGCTTGGAGTCTCCCATGAGTTGGCAGTCACATGGGAGCTGGGGCAGGGGCCTCTGGTGACTCCAGTGCCTACATGTGCACTCAGAGGGCTGGAAGCTGAAGCTGGGTGCTTAGCTGGGTTGTTGGTTGGAGTGTCTCCACGTGGCCTTTCCAGGCGGCTCAGGCTTCTTTCAGCATAGTGTCCGGGTGCTGAGAAGTGTCCTGGGAGGTAGCACGTGGAGGCTGGACATTCTAAGGGTGAGCACTCAAGAAGAAGTCTTTGAAGGGATTTTTCAGAAGCTGTGAAGCACTTTGTGGGAGGGAAGGGGGTTGCCCAAACTAGATGTCACAGTGTCATCTTCTCCATAATCTATTGGTCACAGAGGTCATGGAACATCCCAATTTAAGGGGAAAGGGCATAGACTCTACCTTCCTATAGGTAACCTGTCAAGGAATTTGGGGGTCACATACGAAGACTGGGAGACCCTGGGTGGCACAAATGGTTAAGGACTCAACGTATCAAGAGGTGGGCAGCTGCACCCCTCAGAAGAAATAACTAATGGCCTGCTTCTAGAAGCCCACAGGCTTGAGAATCCTGTGATGTGTAGTTTCTCCCTGGCACCCAGAGGGTCCTCGGGAACCAGAACCAACATAACAGCAATGGGTTGGGTTTTTGTTGGTTTTGTTTGGGCTAATATTAAAATGACTAGTATGAAATTATATATGTATTGTGTTTAACTCTCAGGACTCTGATTATGCTGAAGTTGAACAAAACCGTCTGCCTCTTCTATGAACGCCAGCCAATGGAGGCAAAGGGTGAGGGTCTAGAGGAAGAATGAATGTCCCATTCCCGTCCTTATGTTTCAGATGTCCTTAAAGGGCACAGGGGACAAACCAGATGTCTTTGATATGATTTTAGCCTAATGATGTGCTAGTATGATGATGAGCAGCCTGAAAAGTGGTTTTAACTAATGTGATCCAATATTTGAAAAGTTGACGATTTCACATCGAATTTTATATTCTCAGCATCTCAGTTACAAACAGAAAATCAGGCCTTAAAATCCTTGCATTTCCCCAAGGCAACAACAGTCTGGAGCTAGAATTTGAATGTCCCCTGTGGATGAGCTGACACGTGCCTGTTAACCACAGTCCCCATCCATCCCTATTGCCCCCAAAACAGAGGTTGGCTACAAGTATCCTTTATCTATATGGCTAAATAGGTTAGTTAGTTTGGATTGGGTTGCTAGTTTTTCCTGTTTTGTTTTGCTTACTTTTGATTTTTTGGGGGGCTAGGAAATGGTGTGTATTTTGGTACCATGTCTTCCAAAGCGAGAAAACCAAACCCAGTAAGCCAAGAAGGTCAAACAGTCTAGATTAATGATGAAAGGAGGAGCCCTGTTGGTGTGGTAGATTATGAGTTGGACTTCTAACTGCAACATCAGAAGTTCGAAACTCCCCCCACCCCCACTCCACAGGAGAAAGATGAGATTTTCTACTCCTGTAAAGATTTACAGCCTTGGAAACCCACAGGGGCAGTTCTATACTCTGTCCAAAGGGTTGCTATATGTCAGAATTGATTCCAGGGTAATGAGGTTTTCTTGATTGATATAAATAATTTTTGGTGAGTATTGAAAAAACCAGTCAATATTATTTTTAATACACATCAAAGAAGGTCCACATTAATTGTTCACACAACCCTGCCACCTTCTTTCTTTGTTCCCTTGCCTCCCACTCTCCTTTCTTCCTCCCTATGGTCTTTTATCTCATTCATTTTCTTTCACGGGTTAGCCTAGGAGTGGGAAAGTCTGACTAATTCTTAACCAAAAGACTAAATTGGTTTTATTGTTGGTGTTATTACTTGGGTTAAATTTTTTTCTTTTATCTTCTTCTATTGGTTTGTGTCATGTAACCCAGAAAATGGGGAAACATTTGGAACATCAAAACACTATCCTTTCTCAGTAGACTACAAGCATTAAAGGCAACAGAGATAAATACTCCAATAATAACAATAACATACAAGGATAGCTAGAGAGATAAATAGATAGATAGAAAAACCACAAAATCTGAGCAGTTGTGGGAAGGGGAATGGGAATAGCCCCATGAATAAATATAGGTTTGCCAGAGAATAGTTCTATATACATATTAGCATATACTACAAATATGACCATGAATATAATAGTGCATCCAGGAGGCATAGTTAGGAAATGTCTTAGCTAGAACAAAACCCCTTGAGGGAGCGTGTCCTAAATATCGGGGATCAGGAACATAGCTCTGAGAGACCTCAAGATCAATTGGTACAAACTAGCTCACAAAGACAATGTTCTATATCCATCAGGGAAGTGACTGGGGTCTTCAAAAGCTAGTGAGTAGCAAACTAAAAGTCGGTTCTTGGTCTCACCCTATGTGTTGGACAGGGTTCTCTAGAGAGACAAAACCATATTGCTAGTAATTATATATAAATATATTTTTAAAGCTAGATATGCAATACAAGAAATGAACCACTAAATTATATACAGATAGATAACACAAGAAACTAACAGTTAAATTATAAAACAGTGAGACACTAGCAGTCCTTTAAGGCTTGAGAGCCGCCAGTTGCCAGTCCCTTTCTGTAGAGAGAGCTGGGCTATATATACCCAGGCAGCAAACAGCAAGGCAAGTCACCAACTGTCACCAACTGTCGGTCCCCAGCTCCAGAGACGAACATTCCAATCCTGTGGGATTAAATGGACCTCAACTTACAGCGACAGAGTCCACAAGCTAGGCATCCCACAGGTAGTGTACCCCTTTAAATTGAGGCATAGAACAAGCAAGGCGAGGCTCACGAAGCCATTTATCCCTCTGCCCTTCGATTAATCCTACTTGTGTTTATCGGCCAGGCTGGCACAATAAACTATTGCACCCTGTCTGGAGCGAATAACATTGAAGAAGCTCAAGATGCCTGGCAACAATTAGTCCAAATCAGTAATGGACTATGCGTACCTCAGCCTCTATGATGCTAAGGTCAGAAGAACTAAATGGTGCCTGCCTATGACAAACAGCTGCTCTGAAAGGGATCATGGTACATGGTCCTAGATAGAGTGGGGAGTAATGTGTAAGAAAACTGAAAGTCATACTACTACTACCAATAGTAATAATAATAATGGTAAAAGATGAGGTTTATTGGTTAGATAGACTAGTGAGATCCCCACTACTATGGTCCTTCATCACCCTTCAGGTCTGGAACTGAATTCAACCCCCTGAAAAATAGACAGGTTTATAAAGTGAACCTTATGAGAAAAGATTGCAGCCCTCAGTATGGTTTACAACTCAATGTCAAGAAGACACACATCCTCACAACTTGATCAATAGGTACCATGATAAATGGAGAAGTTTGTTGTTTTTTTTACTTGTTGTTATTTGTTGAAGTTGTCACGGATTTTTTGTCTTGATGAGGTCTATAATCAATGCTCTTGGAAGCTGCAATCATGAGATCAAATGACGCATTCCATATGGATACATTTGGTGCACAATACGTCTGTAGAGTGCTAAAAAGCAAGGATGTTACTTTGAGGACTAAGGTGCACCTTACCCAAGCCATAGTAATTTAAATTGCCTCATAAGTATGTGAAAGTCAGACATTGAATAAGGAAGGCTGAAGAAGAATTGATATGTCTGAATTGTGGTGCTGGTGAAGAATATTAAAAGTAACATGGACTGGCAAGGGAACAAACAGATCTGTCTTAGAAGAAGTATGGTCAGAGGGCTCCTTAAAGGCAAGGATGGTGAGACTTCCTCTCACATACTTTGGTCATGTTATTAAGAGAGACTAGTCCCTGGAGAAGGACATCATGCCAGGTGAAGTAGAGGGACAGTGAAAGAGAGGAAGCCCCTTAAGGAGATGGATTGACAGTGACTGAAACAAGGGGCTCAAGCTTGGGAACAATTAGGAGAATTATTCAGGGCTAGGTAGTGTTTCTGTCTGTTTGGCATAGGGTCAATGTGGGTTGCAACTGGCTCAATGGCACCTGATAAGAACAACTACACCAAAATGTATCATAGCACTGAGGAGCACACATTCCTCAGAACCATCAACCATTCAAAAGCAAATAGGCAGTATTTGCCCAAGGCCAAATTCAAAAGGCAGGCAAGGTTAGGGGAGAAGGGTGAATGAAAACAGGAAGCAGAGTTTCAATGGCATGAGTGATATTACATTGCAGGAGATTGTCATCAATGTCACATAACAAAACGTGTATAAATTGTTACGTGCAAAGCTGATTTTCTCTGTAAACCTTAACCCACCTTACAATAAAAACTTTCTTTTTTTAAAACAAAGACACCATCGTTCATATTATAGACACAGCCAAAGAAAGATCTCCTGGACAATCCTAAAAGGATCTCCCAAATGATTTGGGTAGTTAGCCCTCCCCAGGGAGTTCTACCCATTGAAACGCTGGGCGGTTATGGCTGCAATTATATTTCAGGCCAGAAGAGGCAGCAGAGGCCTGGTTGTTCAAATGCTACAAAACTACCAGACAATGGGCAAACAGTTTCTTTCCACGGACGACTAGCGGCTCTGTCATATCCATGTCTGGTGTTCAACACTTGGCGACAGAATCCAGCCCGCTGGGTTTGGGTGGGGTCTGTTTCTCACCCATGCTTGGCTTGGGATTGTTCTATGGCATCCACAAAGTGGAGTCCTTTCCTTTCTGATGTCCCGAGAAAGCTGTTTTCTCCTTTTTCTCTCTCTGGCCCTCTTCCCAAGAACCCTGGGGTTCACTCTGCTTTCCTCTGGTTGATGTTTCTCAGGCAGTTACTTGACCTCGGTTCATCTACTGCAGGTGACCATTAGCAAGTAACTGTACCGTCCTTGGATGGTATTGTTCATGAGCTAGGCTGCGAACTACGGGTTAAAGGTTTGAGTTCACCCAGAGGTGCCTTCCAAGAAGGGCCTGGTGATATGCCTCTGGAAAAAAACCCACCCCAGCCATGGAAAATTCTAGGGACCGGACTTCTCTAACACACTTGGGCTCTCCATGAGTCCGAGTTGACTCAATGGCAATTGGTTGCTGGTATTCCTGTAAGTAGAAGACAACAATCTTTAAGCAGTCCCTCTTGGATTCATGGGAGGAGGATGGCTTCCTCTGAGAGAACTTCTCAGGGCTCCAAGGGCTCAATGATCTTACAAAAAATGAGAGAAATGATGAGCCTGATGACAGATGATATTGCTATGCAGGCCTCGTTTCAGGATGCTCAAGTTTCCAGGTCTTTCCCTGACTCACAGTGTAGCCCTGTGAGGTTCCAAATAGAAGGGCACCCTTGCTCCCAGGACCTGGAGCCTTGTAGCTGAGCAGAGCAGTCATGATGAGAAAGAGGACCCAAGGGGGAAGTCAGGGGGCTGCTTCACTTGTCTCAGTGTCAAGCAAACAAATGTTTTGGCAGGAAATTTCTCTTCAAGAGTGTTCTGATTTCTTGAAGGAAATATTTTTCTGAACCATTTCCTCAGGGGAAAACCACTCAACTACCTCGGGAAGGAAGATTTTTCTCCTTCCAAGCTTACCAGGCTGTGCTAACTCACAGAGGAGGTGTGACTAGCAGGCAATGAAACTGATTTCCAGACTCCTATGAAAATCAGCAAGTGCTCGGCTACTAAGTGAAAGGTCGGCAGTTGGAAAACCCCAGCTGCTCTGCAGGAGAAAGTGGTGGCTGACTGTGTCTGACAAGATGACAGCTTTGGAAACCCAATGGGGCAGTTCTCCTCTGTGTTCTACAGTTGCTTTGAGTTGGAGTGGACTTGACAGTGATAGATCTGATGAAAATCAACTTTCACGAATACATGTGCATTCATGGATGTCTGTGTCTGCTTTGGCATGCATGTGCACATATGTGCCTATTTGCACGTGGATGAATACGTCTGTGAATGTGGGCGTCTCTATTTACTTTGCCATGTGTGTGCACATGTCTGCCTTTGTCAGTATGCATGCGGGCTCAGGCAGCATAAAGAGATCACAGAGAAACTTGGAGAGAAAGAGAAAAGTAACCTATTTTCTCATGGGTCTCCCATACCTGACGGTCTACTGGCATCCACCGCCACGAAGACCAGAGGTCACTTCATGCCATGTGTCCAGCTGCACATTGCGGGTTGAGGTCAGTCACCAGGGAGGCAAGTGAGACTGGCCTCGCCAACCTACCACCCACCTGCAGGAGTGATTCCCACCATCTGTCCTGGAGCCCCTCCCACCTTACTCAGCCTCCCTAGACCTTGAGTGAAAGGCGTTTCCAACGTTTTTACATAAAGATTTCTGAGATTGACTGAAGAAATGATTTCATTTGACAAAACAAGAAGCTTTGAATTTAAAGATTTGAGGCAAGTGCCCTTCAGAGAGGGGCCACAGGACGGGGCCATGCTCCCTTCCGGTATGCACAGGGGTTGCTATGAGTTGGAACCAACTTGATGAGCACCTGCCAGCAACAACAACAACCAGAAGTTGTCCAAACTTCTGTGGCCTCAACTCGGAAATGAGAATATTATTATAGCCTCCTAGAAAGAACTCAAGGTATGTACAATTGGTTAATAGGCGTTTGGAAAGTGAGTACATTAAGTGGACTGATGACATTGATAAGGCAATAAGAAACTGAGAAGGCTTCACTAACAGGTGCTTTCACATCTGTAACCAGTAGATTCCTTCCTTCTTCATCTCTTGCCATCTTAATCAGCTCCCACACTTTCCAGGCAGCTTGAGGGATTAAATGTTCAGTCTGATCCTATTATAAGCCTCAGCCTCAGAATCAGAGGCTTTACCTGAGGTTTGAGGAGCTATACTGGGAATGAGGGAGAGTAACCTGTCTTTTCTATTGCTCTCCTATCGCTCCCTCTTCCCTAGCCCTTCCCTGTCTCTGGGCCTGCCTTTCCTCCCTAGAGCATTGGCTTCCGGGAGAAGGGGATGGAAACAATGAGCACAATGAGCACATTCCTGACCAGGCCTCTTACCATGCTATGTTCCAACCCTCTCTTGGAAGGGCCTCCACCAAGTCCTCTTATGTCATCTCACAATAACTTGTTAGATACCATTGAGTGAGCTCCTGACTCATAGCAAAAGTACACACAAGAGATTGAAGCACCACCTGGTCCTGCACCGTCCTCACAATGGTCCTTGTGTGTGAGCCCATGGTTGCAGCAGTGTGGAGGAGATCCTGTCCAAGAAGGCTGCCAGTGGGTGGGAGGGGCTGCAGCTTTCAGAGACTTTGGAGGATGCCAAGGTGGATAGTTCACGGCGTATCATATGAGGTCAGCCAGCGGGCCTTGGGGGCCCTTCCCATTATCCATAGATATATGAAATAAATGGAGGCCCTCAGCAAGATGGGCTGCAGACACCTCCAGGACTCACTTGATCCTTGGCAAGCTCCCTTAGCCTTAGGACACCACCTGCTGGAACTGTGGCTTTGCTGCCTCTCCTGGCTCTCAACTTCCCTCCTAGAGGACTCCAGCCACCCTTCTCCTTCCAGATCCTTCCAGCAGGAGGCAGATATTGGTCTCTATGCTTTTGCATGTGGCCAGTTTTCTAGGGACAGATCAGCCTCTCCCAAGAATTTGGGTTCACCAGAGTGAGCGTGCCCACAAGTCTGCAGAGCGTACGGCCAGGCCTCTGAAGAGAGAACTGCTGGAAGATTTGCCCCTTTTCAAAAGCGCTAATTCCACAGTTGAGAGCTCGTCTCCTGGGGACTCAGCTTGAGTCACAAGGAGCACATCCCCTTTGACACTGCTGGCAACTCGAGGTGCTGTGGGTCATTTTCTTGCCTTTGAGGAGTGCAAGGGAAATGCTACAATATGTCCCTTCACATGAACCACCAATCCTTATCTGGAGAACTCTCTGAGATGACAGGGATGAGAGGGAGATGTTCCTGGGGCAAGCTTTCACCTGCACATCTCTCA
Source organism: Tenrec ecaudatus (assembly GCF_050624435.1). Lineage (NCBI taxonomy): Eukaryota > Metazoa > Chordata > Mammalia > Afrosoricida > Tenrecidae > Tenrec > Tenrec ecaudatus. Next base: position 1,491,479 of record NW_027459450.1, on the reverse strand, counting down.
GGTGAGTCAAACATTTGACCCCCAAAAGTTGAGTATGATGGTGAGAGTTCAGGCTGGGAGATAGAGTGTCTGGGTTCAAATCAAGAGACTGCACATCTCAACTCCCATGGTTCTCCTGCATAAAACCCAAGCCAAGCAGTTTATCACTTCCCGGCTGAGTATCCTACTGAGGCCAGCTAAACTCATTCTTTGCTGATGACAACGTTGCTTGTACCAAATGGCTTTGCCATGTAGCCCTTAGCAATGGCCAGAAGGGCTGCTCATCAAACCGCAGAGCAGGGCTTCTGGCGCACACGTTAAGAAGGGGGCTATTCACAACAAGGTCAGTAGTTCAGAACCCACTAGCTGTTTCTCTGGAGAAAAACTGTGGCTGTGTGCTTCCATAAAGATGCCCAGCCATGGAACCCCCCTGGAGAGGGCCATGATGAACTGGAGTGAGCTCTACAGGAGTGGGATTTTTTACTGTGGATGTAATCCCACCTGGGCAGATATTTTCTTTGTGACTTAAAGAGGCTGTACCTTACACCAATGACTTGGCTGATACAAAAGGATTCAATTCAACACTGAAGCAAACCAACTCCAAGGGAAGAAGTGCAGCTGCCATGCAGAGAGCTCCAAGGACCACCAACCATGGAGGTCATTGAAGCCAAAACAAGAATACCGCCAACCAGCCCTCAGCCCCCAGGGATGGACAAAGAGTGCGCGCCCATCAAGCTGGTGCACTGGCATGATGCTGTCAGCCTCCGGTGCTGTGAGAACATTGACTTTGGTGTGTTAAAGGCACCCACTTGCGGTATGTTTGTGATGTCAGCGTGTGGAAACTATGGCAAGCCCCCCTCCCTGCCTCACAGCAGCAAAGCCTCGGCATTAAAACCCTGTGCCTTCTGTGGCGCTTGCCAGCTGTGAGAGGGCAGGAAATGCCCTTGGCTTTTCTGCTCCTTGTTGCGCCCTCCCTCTGAGGCAGGGAGCAGAGGATTTGAGGTTGGAATCTGTTTTGTTTCCTCACTACCCTTTGTCATCTCTCTGAACACTGTCATGTGCTCCTCACCAGTGCTTCGCCCTCTCTATCACCACGCCATGTGCTCTTTAAAACATGCACACACACACACACACACACACACACACACACACACACCTAATGTTCACATTTTGAGGCACATTTGTCTTTAATTCACTAATAATAACAATAATTATTCAAAGCCACTTTACCATCTGAAAAGAAATCTCTATGCATACACTTAGATCATGGATGCCAACTGCCTTCTTAACATTTCCCAATGAAATATTCAGCAGCGATTATATTAAGCCTGAAGCTGTTCATCCAGTTTGTGTTAATCAAAACAAAAACAAGAGACGAAGGGATCCAAAAGGACATGTAAGATCATAGACTGAAAGTAGCCCCATCGAGCACCAAAGGCTTGTCCAGAAGGGCAGAGCCACAGGTAAAAGCTACATCTCTCTGGAGTTGCTGGCATTTAACTAGATGCAAAATGTCAGCGCAGGAAATGGCTTGCCCAATGCAAATACTAACAAGGGAGGCATGTGTTCCTATGTAAATGGAGCTTTAGCCAATCCGGGCCTTCAGGATCCAGCTCCCATCGCAGCATCCACGGGAAGCACCAGGGGAATGTTCCGTTTGCTTATTTTCCCTCTCTTTGCTAAGAAGAAAAAGAGCCTTTGTGGCCTAGTGGCTACAAGTTGGGCTGCTAATTGCTATATCAGCAGTTTGAAACTACCAGCTGCTTTGTGGGAGAAAGATAAGGCATTCTGCTCCCATAAAGAGTTCGAGTCTCAGACACTCACAGGGGCAGTTCTACGCTGCCCTATAAGTTGGCTGTGAGTCAGCATGGATTCGATGGCAGTGAGTTTTCTAAGAGTAAGAAGTATCTAGGGGTGTAAACAGTTAATGAGCTCTGCTATTAAGGGAAAAGTTGTCATTCCCAACCCACTTAGAGGAGCTGTGAAAGAGAAGCCTGGCAATCTTCTTCAGAATCCTCGGCCATTGAAAAGTTTATAGAATGTATTGACCTAGGTTGTTAAATAGATCCAGGTATATGGTGGAGCATACAGGGACCAATGTCATAAAACGGGGTGGGGGTGGAAAAAAATCTCTGAGACATGCAAAAACTGTGAGGGAATGAGTTGTTGAGGCTGGGGGATCAGGACCATCGTCTCTGGGATTTTCAAAGTTCCTGAGCAATCAGGAAAGGGGCAAGAGTTGGTCTCTCCCCATCCAGAGGACAGCAGAAGAGGAGAACTGATTGGGCACAATGAATCAATGACTAGTGACTCAAGCAACGATCACCCTCCACCACTGGAGACCAGAAGAACTAGATGGTGCCTAGCTCTCACTATCGACTGCTATGAAAGAGATCACATTAGAAGGGCTTGATTAGAGTAGAAGGGAAATGTGGGGCAAAACTCAAAATCATGATTGTCGCGTGCCAGGTCTCGCCAGCAAGAAAAGACGCACCACAACAGGATTCTTCCACAAGCATTTAATTTTTCATAATGCGGTAAAAGACCCCGAAACCCCAAACTACTGCTGCTCATATATGCTCTATTGGGACGTGCTGTGCCCTGATTGGTGCATTTGCCAAAACCTCATGCATTGATTGGTGAGTTCGCCAGAACCTTCGTTTGCATACTCCAGGGTGGAGTTATGACTACGTCATCTCAGCATCGCGCATGCGCTAAGTGGTTGTTTATCACTTAGTTGGACCACCGCCCTGACTGCCCGGCGCCATCTAGTAATGGCGGCGAGAGCTGCGGCCACCCACATCACGAGAGCTGTGGCTTCCCACATCTCGCGAGAGCTACGGCTTCCCACACATGATAAAACACCAAGCTTACTGTTTGGATAAAGGCTGGTGAAATTGCAAGACTATGGTGCTTAGTTACCCTGCAGGTCTAGAACTGAACTCATCATGGCTCGATGTTCAACCAAACAATAGACAGGTCTATAATGGGAACAATGACATTAGAGACATACAAATACCGTAGAATAATAGATCACATGAGATCAAAAGACAGCATTCCCCCAAGAAGGAAGTTCAAAAAAGTTGAGAATGAAGGAAGCTTGGAGACAAGAAACAAGAAGATGTGGGGGAAGTGATGGTACATTGTGGGAATTGCTATCAATGACATGAAACAAAATGTGTATGCGTTGCTCAATGGACAGCTGAGCTGCTCTTAAACCTTCACCCAAATCACAATAAAAATGTTTTTAATCAAAGAAAACTTCATGGTTCACTTCTACTCTGACACACACGGGGTGATGAGGAAATAGTGTCAACCGGGTTTGCTGTGGTCCAACCACCAGACATGTGCTTATGGGAGAAAGAGCATGCTGACGCTGGCAATACCGAGCAGGACCAAGATGGTTTTATTTGCCTGCATCATGAAGATGGTAGCCCTGGTGGTGAGGTGATTCAGAGCTCAAGTGCTAACCAAGAAGCCACCCAGTTTAAACTCACCCAGCCCTACTGAAGGAGATTTCCCTCCTCAAAGGAGTTGTTGGTTGTTATGTGCCATTGAGGCGATTCTGACTCCCTGTGACGGGAAGGAAAGGCACACTGTGCTATAGTGTAAGGGTTTTCAGCGGCTACTTCCTCTGAAGTGGGCAGTGGAAACCTTCTTTGTATTCTGTTCATAGCCTGGAAGTTTCCCTGACACCTCTTCACTTGAGGTAACCCTGCTGGCATTTGAAATACCAGTCACGTGGCTTCCAGCATCACAGTAACACACAACTCACCACAGCACCACAAATGGACAGACAACAACAGGATAGGAGTCTTCATGGGAGCAGGCAGTCACGTCTTCACTCTCTCGATGGGGATCAGTGAGTTCAAACTGCCAGTCTCTCTGTTACAGCCGCACATGCAACCACTGTGCTGCTAGGTACATTTCCTTAAAATTCTGCCTAGAAAAATCTGTGGAACAGTTCTTCTCTGTCACAGAGGGTCACTGTGGGCCAGGATGGGCTCTGAGACACACAAATGCAACACCATGAAGCCACCTTACTCTGTCCTGCTCTTATTTAACTCTATTCTTTTCTGAGCTATCTTTTCCATATATTGACAAGAGACTAGCACTGAGCAGTGTTAATTCCACCAAGGCCAGGAAGGAGGTCAAAGAGTCACAAAGGACTATCTCTTTGCTCTCATGCCACTGCACTAAGGAGGCTTGGGTGGCAGCTGGAAGCTGCACATTTCACTCCCTGTCCCTACACTCCTGGCTGAGTCTCCTCAGAGTGAGACTGCCCCTTTACCCAGCTCACTGCATTGGCTGTCTTGCTCTGAAAAGAGAATTCGCACATGTGAGTCTGACGGGGTGACAGATGGGAATCTTAATGCTGCTCTTTGGAATATGAAAGGCCTCGGATCAGAGTGCTGCAGGGGAGTGATGTCTGCAGAAGACCTGCTGGTCTCCCAGTTAGAAAGAAGCCTTCCCCTTTGCCTCAGAGGTGCGTTCACTGTGGGTGGCAAGTCAGATCCTTGGGCTGGCACTCTCAGTAAACAGATCATATGGGCACCTTGAGAAGCGCTTGCTCACTGACCCAGCTCCCCAAGGATGTAAATATACCAACCAGGATGACTAAGGACACCAGTGCCAAGAATGATCACATTCTTTGCATGTGTACAAATGAGGTGGGCAGCCACCTTCGCTGATGGTGGCTGCACAGTGAGTGTCTGGAATCACACCTGGCTAGGTGGACCATTGAAAGAGTTGGTGACATGATAATAGGGAGTACACCCCCTTGCCAGTAAAGCTGAGGAAATGGCATTTGAGGAAGCAGGGGCAGCCGGGTCGCCAGCATGAAGTCAGCGAGAACTTTGCTTGTGCCTCCTTTGTTCACTGGTGGCTGCTGGCATCTGGGTAGTGAGGACACCATGGCTACTGCCAGAATTCTCCACGGTCCCTGGTTCCACTCTCAAGTCGCTGGCTTCATCACTACCACTGCCATCGAGTCGATTCTGACTCACAGCAACCCGAAAGGACAGAGTAGAACTGCGGCTGGTGGGTCTGGGGGGCTGTGGATCATTATGAGAGCATTTCTATCTCGCAGTAGCTAAAGGGTCCAAAATGCTGGCCTTACGGTTAGCAGCCCAACATAACCCACTTGGTCATGAACCCTTGCCAGCTGATCCAGGGAGTCCATTCCCAAGTGCATATCTAAAAGAATGAAAGACAAGTACCCAGATGGATGCTGCACTAATCACTATGGGCAAAAGGTAAACAATAAGCCAACAATACCCATCAGTAGAAGAATAGAGAAAATATGATCTACACAGAGTGGGATATACATATAGTCTGCCACAAGAAAACTAAGGCCTTTGATTCGGACAGACTCTGTAACACAGGTGAACGCAAGACATGAAGTGAAAGACGCCAAACACCAAATGCCATGTATTGTGAGTCCATTTAGAGCAAAAATGCTGGACAGGTAAATCCCGTAGAGCCATAGAGTAGATTGGTGGTTTCCCAGGGTGGGGCGGGAGGGGCAATGGGGAATGACTGCTTAATGGCTGCAGGGTCGATGAAAATGTTCTGGAACTGGATGGTGGGAAGCTTTCACAGTGTCCTTAAAACTACTCTTAAAAAGGGGAGAGAAAGAATCTGCAGAAAGCACAGTTCTGATTGACTCACATGAATGCGGTCACCAAGAATTGGAATCCACTAGAATTGGAATGGCAGCTAGACTATTGTTTCCTTGGGAGGTGCCTCCAGGAAGGGCCAGTAGAGAAGGGTAATACTGATAGAGCAAAGGGAAGGGGCCGATAAAGAAATGTCATTGAGTAGGTTCCCAGAGACAGTATAAATCCTCTTGTAGTTGTCCCACCCAAAGGCTGAGGGAACTGGAGTGTGGCTCCACCTATCCCCATGTGTCATTGGTTAAAGTGGCATTAAGTTCTGGAGGATGTCAACTCCCCTGTCTGCTCAATGACTGTTCCCTGTGTGGGGAGTTACATGTGCTTCCTGTGAGACCATTGGCATTTATGGGAGTGGTGGGTGCCAAGTGCTAATACATGGGCACATTAGCAGCTGCTACAGCAAGTGCTGTACATTTTTAGCTGCTTGAGTGACAGGTGGGCCCTACCTCCTGCCTATATTCGGTGGTAGGGTGTTCAGATGGGGGCATCCGAAAAATAATAAGGCCCTATTCTTTGCAAATAGACATTATTATTATTTTAATCTGTCCCAACCCCCTTTCTTATCTGTCCCTGTGAACTACCTCACTGGCTGAAACATCAGTTCCCTGGGGAAGACACCACATTTCAATATGGTCACAAGGCTGTTTTCATTGGCCCAGTGGAGACACTTACATAAGATGGGTCAACTAGACGCTTTTTCTGGAGCATTTCCAACCAAAAAACAAAAAAAGATAGTCCCGCTTTTGCAAGTGGCCTGGCATCTAAGAAGCATAATTCAGAAGCACATGTCCCGCCATGTGGAGGAGGCGGTCTATGTTGCGAGATTACAGCATGTGCCCTGAGAGACAGACACAAAGAACACAGGAACATGCCAGTGGTGGTCAGGAACCGTCGACAGAGCCAGCTGTCCTCTTGTTCTCCCCACCTTTCCATTTTCCTAGGATTCTCTCTTCCAAGTATTGGTCTCTTTGCCTGTTTACAACCAAATGAGCCCCAAATAAGATCCAGATCATAGAAATAGAAGGAGGAAGTTGGATGGAGACTGCAGTTCATACTCCCCGGAAGCCATTCAGACTCGCTGGAAGAAGGAGACCCTGTGATGGAATTAGCTCTGGATTCCTGACATTTATTGAGGAATGCTCAGGGAATAAGCACCTGTGGGGGGAATCAAGGAAGGGCACAAGAGGGAAATCTCAACAGAGGTCTCAGCCCTGCCTATGGAGAGTGTCATAGTCAGTGTTCCCTAGAGAAACCAAACCAGTTATATAGCTGTAACTGGAGATATCGATATATCCACCAGGGCTCCTATGGTTAACCACTGCACCGGCCACTCATTGCCATCAAGGTGGACTCAAAGTGACTGTGTAAAACAGTATAGAACTGACCTTTTGGGCGTTGGAGACTGTAACTCTTCAGGAGATTACGAAGCTTCATCTTTCCCTCAAGGAGCCCTTGGTGTTTTCAAACTGATGTCCTTGCTGTTGGATGCCCAAAGGGCCACCCACTACGACACCAGAGCCCCAGAGAGTGAGGCTTATTTCTAGCAATTGGCTCACATAGGGGAATGGCAAGTTCCAAATTCATAGGTCAGGCAACAGCCTAAAGAGCTCTGTAGATGTTCATCCTAAAATCCATAGGTTAGGTGATGGGAAAAGACAAGAATAAGAATGGTCAGAACACACCCTAGGGTGTGCTGAAGGCCTTTGGCTGATAGGTTTACCCCTTCCCACATTATGGAAGGTATTCTATTTTGCTTGAGACCCACTCCTTCATAAGAGCAAATAGATGAGGTGAACAAGCGGCCATCTAGCTCAGAAGCAATAAAGCCCACCTGGAAGAAGCACACCAGCCGGTGCGATCATGAGGTGCCAAAGGGACCAGGTATAAGGCATCATGCAAAAAAAATAGAATATATATATATCTGTGTGTACATGGATATATATACCATAGAGAATGAAGGGGGAAGTGCAGAGTGGAGACCAGAGGCCTAAATGTCGACCACTGGAGATCCCCTCATAGAGGGCTTTAGGAGAGGAGATGGGTCAGTCAGGGTGCGATGTAGTACCAATGAAGAACACAGCTTTCCCCTAGATCCTGGATGCTTCCTCTCCGCAACTACCAGGATCCAAATTCTACCTTGCAGGACTGGATAGGGCAGAGGCTGTACACTGGTGAATATGGGAGCTGGAGGCACAGGGAATCCAGGGTGGATGATACCTTCAGGACCAGGGGTGTGAGGGGTGATACTGGGAGAGTGGAGGGTGAGTGGGTTGGAAAGGGGTAACTGATTACAAGGATCCACATGTGACCTCCTCCCTGGGAGATGGACGGCAGAGAAAGGGGGAAGGGAGACTCCGGAAAGGGCAAGAGATGACAAAATAACAATCTGTGGATTATCAAGAGCTCATGAGGGAGGGGGAGCGGGGAGGGAGGGGACAAAAAAAGAGGACCTGATGCGGAGGGCTTAAGTGGAGAGCAAATGCTTTGAGAGTGACTAGGGCAAAGAATGTACAGATGTGCTTTATAAAATTGATGTATGTATATGTATGGATTGTGATAAGAGTTGTATGAGCCCCTAATAAAATGTTTAAAAAACAAGAGCAAATAGATGAATGCTTGTTTGACAAAAAAACTGGGCACCATAGCCTCGCCACATTGATATGCAAAAGGAGCCATCACAGGGAGCTCTGTAACTGGGACCTGGCCAAGTGGTGACCAGTAGCCTGGGACTTTGTAGCCTAATACGTTGCAGCGAATTGCTTACTAGTTCTCCTCTAGCTATAGTCTTTGTAACTCCTACCAATGACAGGGTGGAACTATGCCACCGAGGGAAGTAGATAGCATGCTAATAATATCAGTAAAGTGCATGGCATCCTCGAAGAGGTGAGACCATTCAAATAAGACCTGTAGACCGCTAATGTGGGGATTGGTCGGTATGGTCATCCTGGGTGAGTTAACTCAGAAACAGAAAGTGGAGTTTCAAGAGCACCGAGAAAGACGAGCCAGCAGTGGAGTGTGCTCTTTGGACCCAGGATTATTACTCTGAGCACCACCTCTGTCCAGGAGACAGAGATCCCTGACACTGGATGCATCAGGAGACAATGAAAAACAGTGGCAGATAAATAGCTCATGGAAGCAGAGGCAGCAGCACCAAGACCCCAGAACAGGGAGCTCGCCAGCACACAGAATGAGAAAGCTGAGTGTCTTTGGGCCAAGGCTTCCAGACAAAGCGGGCTGCCTCAACGCACTTATCAGCAGAGCTGAAAGAACTTTGCACATGGTCCCAAGCAGAGCAGAGGTCAAGGAGCTGCAGGGCAGAGGCCAAGGACCAGAAAAAGTTCTGCCTCTGGGCACCACTTGGAAGAGACTGTCCTGACTGGAAGAACTATATCCCCAGTCATTTCTGATCCTGAATTGTCACCTGCTAGGTCCCCAATTAACCCCAGAAACATAAGTATTGTTTGCGAGTTCTGTGTGGCCATTGCCACTTAAGGATTATCAAACCCAGCAGAGAAGAAGAGAGTGTCATGGTAGGGATGGTTGGTGTCAGAAACTGTGAAAAGAAAGGAGGGCGGAGGCATTTTGATCTCTGTCTCATAGGAATCAGCCTTGGGCTGTTTATCTTGATTTTCCTCCATTGCCTTTTGTGAAGTTACAGGGGGGTCAAATGCCTCCACTATGCCATTTATACCCCTACATTGACAAGTCGTTGGATGAAGGTTAGTTTGGGGAAGGAGCAGACCTTGGATGAGCTCTCATCAGCTGAGGCAATCCTGATAGGGGCCAGACAGCTGGGACCTTTTCTATCAGTGGCTCTCTCGGCAGCTGGGGAAATCAGTCTCTTGGCCCTGAGAGGAATCTGGGTGACACACTCATCTATGACAATACCCTGAAGAACAAGCTCCCACAAAAACCTGGCTGAGAACTCTCGCCTAGATCACAGGAGTGCATGCCTAGCTAATAATAGCCATTTACTGAAGGCCCTATGATTGGAACTGTGCCTCATTTACAGATGGAAAACTAGAGGAAGGGATTTAAGGTGGCTAAGTTAATAAGTGACAGAGACAAGATTCAAATACAAGTTTGAAGCTGGTACTGTTAGCCTTTTTTCCAGGGCTGGGTTTTAGATGATGCAAATGAGACACTTGTCAGGCACACAAGGTAAAGAGGCCTTCCCTCTCCAGTGTGACTTTCCCCATAAGTCTGAATCATGGGCCTGGTGTGTCTTATTTGCCTTCCCTGAGTCTCAGAACCTGGTCTAGTCTGATTTGCTACTTTGAGGAATAAGCCAGAATGCTCAAGTACTCTGAGTCAAGACCCAATCTCCCCTGGAATTGTTCAGTGGGACTTACCAGCCTCTTCCTTCATGTTTCACTTTTCTAGAAACCTCCATGGAGGACTAGCTCTCATGAAGAGAGCTTCAAAAAGCTCATGGCAAAATTCCATTATTTTTTCGTATCATTTTTCCACACGCTTTTGGAAGCTCCCTCTTCATCCCTTTCCACAGTCTTTCTCAAGGAAAGAGACTGTTGCTGGTTGATGTCAGATGCCCCTGAGTCTGTTTTCTACTCAGAATGCTCTGCACAAACTCTATCAACAAATGACGTAGAGTCAAACGTGCTGTGTGTCTTTAAGTTGATGTCAGCTCATAGTGACCCTACAGGACAGAGTAGAACTGCCCCCAAAGGTGTCCTAGGCTGAGATCGTTATGGGACCAGCTCGTCAAGTCTTTTCCCCTTTAGAGCCCATGGGTAGGTTCAAACTACCAGCCTTTTGTTTAGCCACCCAGTCCTTAGCCATTGTACCACCAGGGCTCTTTAAAACAGGGATTAGGTTGATTAATTTTATAATCTCCAGGCACATTTGAAAGCTGCTTCCCAGAACACCCTTCCCCAGATTGTTGATTAAGACGGGCATTTGGGGACTCATTTCTTTCTCATTTGTGTAAGTGCACTCTATGAGAGGGGTTTCCCTTCATAGATAGGTGATCACATACTATTTTTCCAAATTGAACCACTCTTGGTGGTATATTGGGTTAAGAGTTGGGCTGCTGCTAATGGCAAAGTTAATGGTTCAAACCCACCAGCTACTCCTTGGGAGAAAGATGAGGGTTTTCTGCTCCCGTAAAGATGTGCAGTTCTGAAAATCAGCAGAGCCAGTCTATTGTGCCATATATGAGGTCAACCCCATGGCAGTGGATTTGGTTTTGGTTTGGGTCTGTGGGGGAAGTCCTTAAGAAATTCTTTAGTCACATGGAGGAGTCCCTGGGTGGTGCAGTTGGTTAACATACTGGCAACAAAGCCCTGTCACTCCTTACCTTAGGATTTACTCACTCTTTGAAACAGGCATTTATTTACACACAGTTTGACCTCATGATGGTGTTCAGTAGATGTGGATCTTACTTATTTGCATTGTTCTGTGACAGTTGCAAAATTCGTTAGTGGCTCAGGGATCAATCCTCTGTGGACTGCCCCGAAGCTAGATGAAGCAAGCGGGTTCTCCCTGATTCATCCTCCCTCCTTAGCAATGCTTGCTAGTCAGGATAACATAGTGCCCATTAAAGAAACTGCCTGTGTCACTTTAAATTTGTGACCTGGGCGGGAGGGAGGGTCATGATCACAAGTGACAGAAACTGATGCTTGACTAACTTAGGGGAAAAGGTCTAATGGTGGATAAATGTTGGGAAGACAAGAAAATGTGGCAAATGCCTGGGCAATCTCAGGGCTGTGAAGCAGGTAATGGCGAAACACTCCTCCTGAGGCCAAAGCGTGCCCTCTGTAGTACATTAAATCACATTCACACACACCCATTCATGTTCACATGGGACCTGAGGCTATGGCCTTACTTGGAGAGGAGGTCTTGGCAGATGTGCTTAGATAAGTATTTCAAGAGCTCCATCTTTCTGGGTTTAGATTTCAGATGGATACTACATGCACTGATTGGTGTGTTCTTATAAGAAGAGGAGTGGGCACACAGAGACCCCGTGTGAAGACACTGGCAGAGATTGGATCAGTGCATCTATAAGCCAAGAAATATCAAGGATTAGCAGCAGTGACCGGAAGCAGAGAGAGGCTACTTTGATTCTCCTTCAGAGTTCTCAGAAGGAATGAATCTTGCCCACACCTTAATTTTAACCCATTGTCCTTCAGAAAAGTGAGAGAACAAATGCCTGCTGTTTAAGTCACTCGATTGGTAGCCATTTGTTACAGCTACCCAAAAGAACCATTATGGATTGATCTGTAGCCCCCTCAAAATATGTGAGAAATTTGAACCTTGGTGGACATGATCCTGTTTGAAAAGAAGAGAGTTCTTTTGTAATATAAATGAAGCCGTATGGCCACTGGAGATCCCTTCATAGAGGGGTTTAGAAGAGGAGATGGGTCAGTCAGGGTGCGAGGTAGTACCGATGAAGAACACAGCTTTCCCCCAGATCCTGTATGCTTCCTCCCCCCAACTACCATGATCCAAATTCTACCTTGCAGGGCTGGATAGGGCAGAGGTTGTACACTGGTGCATATGGGGGCTGGAGGCACAGGGAATCCAGGGTGGATGATACCTTCAGGACCAAAGGTGTGAGGGGCGATGCTGGGAGAGTGGAGGGTGAGTGGGTTGGAAAGGGGGAACTGATTATGAGGATCCACATGTGACCTCCTCCCTGGGAGATGGACAGCAGAGAAGGGGGGGAAGGGAGACTCGGGATAGAGCAAGATATGACAAAATAACAATGTATAAATTACCAAGGGTACATGAGGGAGGGGGGAGCGGGGAGAGAGAGGAAAAAAAAAAGAGGACCTGATGCAAAGTGCATAAGTGGAGAGCAAATGCTTTGAGAATGATTGGGGCAGGGAATGTGCGGATGTGCTTTATATAATTGATGTATGTATATGTATGGATTGTGATAAGAGTTGTATGAGCCCCTAATAAAATGTAAAAAAAAGAAAATGATTAGGGCAAAGAATGTACAGATGTGCTTTATACAATTGATATATGTATATGTATGGATTGTGATAAGAGTTGTATGAGTCCTAATAAAATGTTAAAAAAAATGAGGCCATATGAGAATAGGCTTGAGCCTAAACCTAAACACTTCTGAGTTAAAGGCCAGGATAGACCCAGTAACACACAGTACGGGGAGAAAGATAGCGAGGAATGCCAAGGCACTTTCTGGTATCCACAAAGAAGGACCCTGACCTAGAGTCGCACCCCAAATTTGAACCTGTAAGCTCCAAAGCAGGGGGAAAAGTGTTTTAAGGCTACTGACTTGTTGGATAATTTTTGGTTAAGGAGATTAAGACAGGAACTTAAGACATCCTCCAATCCTTCCTCTGGCTTCGTTCCATTTTTCTCACATTCAAGAGTCCTCCTAGAGGATTCAGTCAGGTTGTTGTTGTTGTTGTTGTTGTTGTTGTTGTTCAGTGTCATAGGGAGGGTTTGGATTCATTGTGACCATGCATACAACAAAGTCATACACTGCCCGGTCCTGTACCATTCTCACCGTTGTTTTTAAGTTTGAGCCCATTGTTGCAGCCACTGTGTCAATCCCATTTGTTGAGGGCCTTCCTCTTTTTCATTGCCCCTCTACTTTCCAGAACACGATGTCCTGCTCCAGGGACTGATCTCTCCGGACAACATGTCAAAGTTAAGGCGAAGTCTCATTATCCTTGCCCTGAGGAACATTCTGGCTGTACTTCATCCAAGTTAGATGGGTTTGTTCTTTTGGCAGTCCATGGTACATTCATTACTCTTTTACATCACTACTAATCAAATATATCTATTCTTCTTTGGTCTTCCTTATTCAGGTTTCAACTTTCACATGAATATGAGACAGTTGAAAATACCATGGCCTGGGTCAACCCGCCCCAGTCCTCAAAGTAATCTCTTGCTTTTCAACACTTTAAAGAGGTCTCGTGTAGCAGATTTGACTAGTGAAATGTGTCATTTGTTCTCTTCTCTGCTGCTTCCATGAGAATTGATTGTGGATTCAAGCAAGACAAAATCCTTGACAATTTCGATCTTTCCTCCATTTATCATGATGTTATCAATAGGTCCAGTTGTGAGGGTCTGGGCTTTCTTTACATTGAGTCATAATCCAAACTGAAGGCTTTAATCCTTCATCTTCATCAGCACGTGAATCAAGTCCTTCTCATTTTCAGCAAAATTGTGTCATCTGTATAATGCAGGTTGTTAATAGGCCTTCCTCCAACCTGATGCTCCATCAGGCACTACCCCTTAATGAGTTTAGGTCATGAAGGATAGTCCTCCATAGGCACATTGATTATTACACTACCACCCTCACATAATAAATTCAGAGAGAGAAAATTTCCCCAAAGCAATGGAAAGCTTACTAGAGAAGTGGAGGGTGCTAAAAGCCAAAGGTGACACAGACTGGAAATCAATACTAGTTTTCAATACCTGCAGTCATCTAATAGTTCACTGCACTATCTAAGGAAAGGTGAGGAGAACTGGGGCAATTCCATTAAAAAAAAGACAATGCAGGGTATATAAGTCCGTCATTCCTCTGGAGAAGAAAAACACATAGTTGGGTTGTAGAGCTTTGTTTGCTAATCAACCGAATGTAGTTGTAAGGCAGGGGTGTGTGTGTGCGCGTGTGTGTGTGTGCGTGCGTGTGTGTGTGTGTTGAAGGGAGGGGCTTGCCATTCTATTTCATAGCCAGGAGAAAGATGAGCCTCTTCCCATATCTTTTGCTCTGTGGCAAGTTACTGATCTACAAGGAACTTTTATTTGACAAGGACATTGCCGAGCAAAAAACGGGAAGCTTGTGTTCATCTCTGCTGAGAGGTGGAGTCAAAGAGATGGGCTTTATGACAGACACCCTGATCGTGCAACCAAACTATGAAATGGCCTCATACATTCAACACACATTTGCTGCACCTTCCCAGTGTGCTGCCCAGATATTACCAGGCAGAGTGTTTTATGGGCAGCATTTTAGAGTTAGGCAGGCAGAGGGAGTGTCTTTGTGGGTGTTGCCTTTACCAGTCCTTGGATTGTTCTGGGACAGGCATGTCTTTTTCCTCTAAAGTAACTGATTGCGTGTAAAGAAGGAGTCTCCTCAGTAAGACGGGTTGAACCAAACCCAACCTATGACAATCATCTCAATTGGAACACATAGCGACCCTATACAAATACCTGTAGGGTTTCCAAGTTTGTAACTCTTTTGGGGGGGTCAACTACCATATCCTTCTCTTGCAGAACCACTACAGAGTTGAGTGTTGTGTTAGCAGCTGAATGCTTAATCACTGTGCCCATTTTGTTTGCTGAGCCGCCCTCAAAACACTGAACAGGTTTTCTGGGTACCAAGCATGTCCACTTCTATATCATGCCTAGGGTGTTTTCTCCAAGTTGATAGGAGGTGCAAATCAGTTACTAGGGGTTTGGCAGAGTCAGTATGGAAACTGGGAGGGTGTGTGAAATTTGAACCAGAGTAGAACAATTCCAAGACACTTCCTAGGGATTCCTGGCATATAATATGCAAATGATAGTCAAGATATATAACTGTGTCTCTGTTCTTGGTTCTGTCAGTACCTGGTGTGGCCACAAAGGAGAAACCTGGTCTCCTGCTATTTTGAGCATCTAGTGTGAATGACAGGAGATAAGTCACATGCTAATGAACCCTGGTGGTGTAGTAGTTAAGCACCATGGTGCCCGGCTATCAAAGCATATAGCGTCTGGGGTCTTAAAGGCTGGAAGATAAACAGGGGGCCATGTAGATAAGAAACAACAAAGTCCACATGGAAAAAGCACACCAGCCTACACCAACATGATCGCTGAAGACAAAGCGGGTGCATAAGCACATGTGAGCATGTTTTCTTGATGTGCACTCACCCTTTACATACAACTCTCTTATACATACGTGTTTCTGTGGATTTGTTTCTCGAATGCACCCAGACTAACATAAGCAGCGTGGAACGCATTTTAGAAGCCTAGACAAGGGCAGGGCAGGATATTCAGAGGGACTGGATCCAGAATTAGAGAGGAAGGAGCCCTGGTGGCAAAACGGGCTGCTAGCTCCCTGTCCCAAGGGGGACAATGAGACTGCTGGCTCCCATGAACATTTACAGTCTTGAAAACTCCATACAGGGTCACTGTGGTTGGAATCCACTGGACGGCAGTGACCTTTTGGGATTGAAGGTGGAAGCCACCAATGACTTCCTGCCATTGAGCCAAGGAGCCTCCGGAGAGTGTGTGAACTTCTGGAATGCAGTGAACAACCTCTGCACATCTGCTTTTCGTGCTGCCCAAGTCATGCCCTTGGCCTTTGCTTAAACATATTCATCCAGAAGTGAACCATCACAGCTGCTCCCTCGGGAAGCTGGGGGCTGAGCTCTCTGGTTCCACTCTGTCAGCATTTCTGGTCCGGGTACCTCCCCTCTGCCCCGGCACAGGCAATGTGCTTTTGGAAGCAGTGCTCCCTGGGTAGTGGGTGTGATTTGCCTCCTCTGGCCTAACATGATGAATGCTGAGAGGGGGTGGATACTAGGGGGTTAAACTCCCTGAACTTTACCTAGCCCAGGGGAAAACTTATTATTTAAAGTAAGCTTTAGACAGAATCTTTAGAAAGAGAAATGGTTAACTTTATGTACACAATTACTCCCCAACACATAGGCTCAACCTCATAGGCTGTGGATGACCTTGAGCAGGTGCTCAGTCACAATGGGTTTCTATCAGGATTGAGAGTTCAGCTCTCTCAACTCTCCAACTGGTTATTGGCACCATAGTCTCGTTTCTATTTTTGTATTTACTTTGTTTTGAGGGGGGAAAGACTCCCAATCCAACTATATTTTATTAGGAACTCCTTTGCTAAGTTTTACACAAGAAAAAGGCACAAACTGCTGTTCTGGTTGAAGGAGAGCATCCGCATGAGGCCACAATGGTGTCGGAAGGACCCACAGCCACAGTGACTTAAATAAAATGACACCCATTCTGTCCTGCTGACTCTGACTCATAGTGACTCTGTGTAGGGATCCTGAAGTTGCTACCTTTACAGGAAGCAATAACCTCATCTTTCTCCTGTGGAATGACTAGTGGCTTTGAACCAGCGACCTTGCTCTTAATAGTCCAACACTATCCAGCATTACCACCTGGGCTCCTGAAAACTTAAATAAGACATAGAAAACAAACAACTTTGTCACAAAATTGTGACTGAAGACAGATCAACTCATGGAGTTTCAGGAGGGCCTGTGAGAGCATGAGCGGGACCTTCATTGGGATGTGCACACTACCGTATATCGTTGAGTGTGGCCCGGGGAGTGGATGCAAGCACACTGCTTGAGGGACAAGCTTTCCACTGCCAGTCAGCAGTAAGAAAGAACTCAATGGTGGCTGAATCTGTGGCCCCTCAAAATGGATGTAGGGTCTCCACATAGACTCTCACTGTGAGCCACAGCCTATTGCTCAAAATTTAAGCTCAAATACGACTTAAACGCCAAACATTCTGTTTCCTTAAAATAGGGTACTGCCAGGAACAGCTAGAAGTCTGCATGACCTATCAGATCTCAACGCCGATCTCAAATCACTTCACATGATCCATTCTACCAGGCA
The DNA here is from genome assembly GCF_050624435.1 of Tenrec ecaudatus. Taxonomy (NCBI): domain Eukaryota; kingdom Metazoa; phylum Chordata; class Mammalia; order Afrosoricida; family Tenrecidae; genus Tenrec; species Tenrec ecaudatus. The sequence goes on along the minus strand of NW_027459450.1, from coordinate 1,474,266 downwards.
TGTCAAGGACAACTAGAGGTCTGCATGAGCGAGCCCAAATCGCCTCCTCACTTACCCATTCCAGAGGCTGTGCCTGTATAACCTATCGACTAACACATTCCCATATGCCGTGGTTATGAAACCAACCATCATGCTGGAATAAGGACCAATCACGATGCAAGGGTCAGGGTCAATGGGAAAGCAAAATAGGGGCTGAGGGGAGCCAAGAGGGGTCGCTTCACTCAATCCCTAAACCTGATCTAATGTCACTAGACTGGGGTCTTCCTCACATCTCAAGGGCACCCGATTCATGATTGAAGTGAATTGTGCTTATTCAATCTTTGTTCTGCTTGCTGTCCTGCTGTGCTGCATCCTCTTCTTGCTTTTTTGTGCATGGCTCCCTCTGTTGTGGTGACAAATGGCTTGAGAGGGATTTGACATAGGGAGAAAGCCCACCCACATCAACTGTCACCAGAAGCAGACACTAAGTCCATTTCTCTCACCTCACAGAACTATGCACACCAGACACTGGTAGGGCTGTCTGGGAGGGGAACACTTAGTGCAGTGGTTCTCAACCTGTGGGTTGCGACCCCTTTGGGAGTCATATGACCCTTTCACAGGGCTCACCCAATTCATAACTGTAGCAAAATTACAGTGATGAAGTAGCAAGAAAATCATTTAATGGTTGGGGGAGGGGGGCATCACCACAACAAGAGGACCTGTATTAGGAAGGTTGAGAACCACTGCCCGAGTGTGTTTAGGACTTTGCTGCCCTCAAGGTCATCAGACATTCCTGATGGCAGAGCCACTGCAGGAAGCCCTTCTGGGAAATGCCCTGAAGACAGGTCTCAACCAACTCCACCCTCACCCTCTGAGATCCTAATCATAGGACGCATGGAAATGCTCCCTGCCTCTTCGAAGGCTGTAAGTCCATGGGAGCAGAAAGCCTCCTCTTTCTCCCTTGGAGTGGTGGCTGGTGAGTTCAAACTGCTCACTTTCTGGCTAACATAACCCACAGACCAGCTCCCCCTGAGCTCAGTTTGGTTTGCCGCACAGCACACATTGTTTGGAACCTTCTGAAATAGCTATGCACATGTGCAGGTTGGGGGGATTTCGCACAAGATGCAGTTTTCCACCCTCTCTTGGCAAAAATAATTTTTGCAAAAGGCTTGTATTCTCTTCTGGATCTGAGTAGCAGCTACTCTCATGAAGTCATAGCACATACATCCATGCTACAGTCCTCCCAACTCCCTAATGTCTTACGCCGAGTCTGCTCCATGCTTTTCTGTGTCCTACATGGCAGCTGTAGGCACCCAAGGCATGGGCTCTGCAGCCTGGGTCCAAATCTCTCCTTCCCACTTCCTCACTGTGTGGTCCTAGGCTCATGACTTTATCATCCTGTGCCACTGATTTTTCATCTGTAAAAGGAGGCCAAATAGAGTCCACACATAGGCTTGTTAAGTGGAATAATTGAATTATTATACACAAAAAGCTTAGAACGGTGCTTGGCATCTTGCAAATACTATTAGGTGGTTTAGCATAGGGACTGGGTCATCCATTACATATGCTCAGGTTCAAACTTCCGGCCAGGAAGGGGTGGTACACCTAGGTGGGCATTACACCTGGATTGGCCCATCTGGGCAAGGTGAATTCAATCCAGCCATTGGGGTTGACCATGACCGTCAACCATGCCTCCCTATGGAGGAATTGAAAAGGCAGGATCTTGACCGCTCCGATGTCTCCCTTCACCCACTTTTCTGTTGTCTGTCCCCCAGAGAGGAGGTCACATGTAGATACTTGTAATCAGTTCCCTCTTTCCAATCCACCCTCCCACAACCCTCTCAGTATCACCACTCACAAATTATCAAGGTTTTTTGAGGGATGGGGGAGCGGGGAGGGAGGGGAAAAATGAGGACTTGATGCCAGGGGCTTAAGTGGAGACCAAATGTTTTGAGAATAATGAGGGCAATGAATGTACAAATGTGCTTTACACAATTGATGTATATATGGATTGTGATAAGAGTTGTATGAGCCCCTAATAAAACGATTTTTTTAAAAAGAAAAAAAGGCAGGATCCCGGAGCCCACTGAGTGACTTTCTCTCCAGCAGCTTCTAGGTAGGCTGTGCCCCGTGAGGGGCCCCGAGGTGCCTGTGTAAACCTGAAACTTCTTCTCTCAAAAAACCCAGTTGGATCACAATCCAGGCTTCGAATTGAATTCTTTCTCGCGCGAAGCCAAGGCCTGAGGTATATCTCTCCCAGGAGAGATCTAACAATAGTATCTCTTATTATAGCATTAGGAGCCCAGGTGGTGTAGTGGACTGTGCATTAAGCTGCCAATCGCAAGGTCGGGGGTTTGAACTGACTAGCCCGTCCGTGGGAGAAATATGAGATTGTCTATTTCTGTAAGGCAGTGGTTCTCAACCTTCATAATGCCCCCACCACCCTTTAATACAGTTCATGTTGTGGTCACCTGCAACCATAAAATTATTTTCATTGCTACTTCATAACTGTAATTTTGCTATTGTTATGAATTGGTTGACCCCTGTGAAAGGGTTATTTGATCCCCAGAGGGGTCGCGACCCACAGGTTGAGAACCGCTACTGTAAGGATTTAAAGTCTCAAAACCCCAAAGGGGCAGTTCTTTGTCCTATTGGGCCGGTATGAGTGGGAGTCAATAAAATGGTAGTTAGGTTTTTTTCTGCATCAGTATCAGATTCTGGTGGCAATCTCAGTCATCACGCATTGTGGTCTGGTTTGAACTCTGGTAGATCTGTGGGAAATGACTGCCCTGGTTTGAGGTGAGGGTCACGGTGCTTCAGTGGTAGATCTCTCATCGTCTTTCACCGGGAAGACCCGGGTTCGATTTGCAGCCAATGTGCCCCAGACTGTCAGTGAAAGTTTGTGTGTTGCTATGACACTGAGCAGGCTTCAGTGATGTTTCCAGACTGAAATAGAATAAGGACGAAAGACCTGATTATCTCCATCCACACATCGACCTATGGCCCTCCACGGTTGGCTTCCCTTCCCAGCCCTGGTGATAGCACAGACTGGCATAGTTTGCTCCGCTTCCCATGAGGTGCCCATGAGAGGCTGACTTGACAACCACGGTCAAGATCAACAGCTTGAACTCCTTTCTGGGTCTACAGAAACAAGAACAACCTTCTGAAAGGAGGTCGCATTGCTATTTGGGACTGGGAGAATGCCTTTGTGACAAGGATTGTGCTCTGGATCCCAAAGGCGACTTTTAAACACAGCCACATAGCAACTCCGGAAATTGCCATAGTAGAAGCCAGGTTTAAAAAAAAAAGTTCTACTGGCTTGCTCAAAGGAGGCCAGAGTTGGATGGGGGTGGGGTGGGGTGGGGTGGGAGACTCCTCTAAAAATGAACAAATTTGTTTCCTTACATATTTGTCATGTCCTTTGGGCCTGAAAGAAAGGGGGGGAAAAGCAGAAGAGAGGAGGAAACGGCGACTGACAGTCTCTTGTTGGTATTCCCACAGCATCCCCTCCTTAGGCACTTGCTGCCATCTCATCCAACTCCACTCAGTATATTTTCACCCAGCAATGATGCAGAAATGTCTGTGTACTCCAGTGTTATTGTAGTCGGGCAGCGTTTACGGGTTTGACTTTCAACTCAGCATGGCAGGACGTCTAGAAGCAATTATAACCAGCACCTGCTCTGTCTGTGCGGCGGGCAGGCAGTGACGGATCCCCAGCTTCCAGAACACTAGTGCCCCCTCCCAGCTCAGGATAATGACGGTGACACTCGGCCTCCTTGTTGTCTGGGGGAGCTCTAGGAGCTCTCCTCTGAAACCTCATATTATTGGCATTTCTTTGAGTGAGCACATCAAATTAGTGACTGTAAAGGAAGGTGTAGGAGATGATTATTGGTGACAAGACAAGCCTCAACCACCTCCAGAGAGCATGTCTCCTAAGTGCAAAGTATGGAGAGGGAGGAAACAATTGACCACAAATGGAATAGGCTCTGAGTCTCGCCACACAATGTATGTGCATGGTCACTGAGGCGCCAACATTATGGCTGGAGGACGGATATGGTTTGTGCAGCCGTGATTGCCATCCAGAACGTGCCGTGCTATTGTGAAAAACGATTTTTTTATTCTGAGCAAATCTCTGCTTCCACTTGCTTTAATGCTTCGCCAGAGAGCCAGGGACTCTGGGAGGGGTGGGGACGCACAGGGCTGGGCTGACCTCAGGAACTCATGTGTAAAGGGCTTTTTCTCACTTGGAAGCAGGCTGGGTTCACAGCTGTTCTTTCTGGTAAAGCTTGTTTCTGAACCTTGCCACGTCTGAGTCCGAAGAGGGAAATGAAGGTGACAAATGCTGCGAGGAGCCCTGGGCACATCTTGGCTATGGTCCTGCTTAAGTCTGTTTCATTTGAATCCCAGTTTTACCTTTCCTCCTTTCTGGGTTTCGAAGCATCAGATGGGTGCCAAACGCTTCCACGGACAACTAAAGCTGAACAAGGTGCAGGCAGATGAAGAGCAACGGGAGGTTGGTGTTTGGGAGAATGAATACTTGGGCTTCCTAGGCCAGTCCAGCTGGTGGTTAGAGCCCTGTTTCAGATTCCACTGAAATCTCCTAGTGTCCAAGGACCAAGTGGCTCCTAAGTCCAGAATTTCTGTTACATGTCTCACCAAGGAGAAGCTGGGCCCAAATGCATTGAAGAATAAAGCAGGAGCTTGGCTTGTGAATCCACTCTCTGATTCTGAAATTTCAAAGGCTCCGTGCACAGACATTTCAACACTGAAAGCACAGCAGGGAAAATCAAAGACTTGGGCTTCCTCCTTGCCCCTCTTTTAGGGCTTTTATGGTTTTCCAAGGCGCCTCCTAGAGCCGAGTGTTGTATAGGTCATGTTTAAATATGTCGTAGTTCTGAGGGACTTGCTGTTCTGCTTTCTTTTGCAAGGAGACCCGGTTTCTTGTCTTGTGGCCAAACACAGAGCACAGATGTCTGTGGGCCCCCTCCCTTTCCCCTGACCTTTGCTCTCTTCTCTGGATACCCTACTGACCTGTTCTCCCTTACAAGATCTGAACTGCTCACACACTTCGTTAAATTCTCATCCTAGCGAGAAGCATCCGAGCATCTTATTAGAGCCTGTATGAGTTCTGTTCTGGATGCCTATTTGTGTAATTTCAGGTCTCTGGCATGGAAACGTCCCATGCCCACAGACCCACACAGGTAATATAAACTCCAACAGTAGTTTAAGGTTTAAGGTGGTCACAGGGAACACTGGGGCCCGTGTCTCCTGGTGAACCCCTCAGGCTGTCTAAAGGGGCTAGTTCCATCTCAATGTAGCCATGCAGGAATGTAGACCGGTTAGGTAGCAAGACAAGGGGTTGTTCCTCTCCATGCTTAGGGGGCCCCCTACAGGAGGTTGGAAGCCAATGCGGGCTAAGCCCAAGCCAGGAGAGCTTAATTGACGCCTCCCAGCTGAAAACCCTTAAAAGGCTGGAATCTGGAGACCGCCGCCCCTTCCCTTCAGCTGCTTCTCTGCCTTCCACTCAGCAGGGCTGAGTGTGCAGTGTCATAAGGGTGCCCGTGTTCAGTTTAGTGTAACGCCGGAACCTTCTTCTCTCATGTATATAAACCCACTCGGATTACCAACCAGGCTTTGGTGTGAATTTCTTTCCAGTGTGTAGCCAAGGACCGAGACATTTCCCACCCGAGAAACCTAACAGACCCAGACTTACAATAAACCCATATTTTTATTTATAAGGCAAGAGGTGACCAGGTCTAGACAATAATGGTGAAGAGGGCCCTGGGTTTGAGAAAGATTCTGAAGTAGAATCCATAACCCTTAGAAATGTATTGGCCTTAGGGGAGGGGCAAAGAGGGCTGGATTGAGAAAGTCTCTGGCATCCAGTTCTGACTTGACTTCTGGATCCTGAATCCTTCAGGGCCATGACCTTGCCCTCCAGCCAGACCTTCCAATAGCCATCTTCTCAGAGCCTTGTTAAGTTCTCATAATACATTACACCTGCCATCCTGTGAGCAGCTACCAAACCCAGGCACTTTTTTCAAAGACAAGCTCGCTCTCTCTACCCCTAAGAGCAGGTAGTTTGGGGATGATGGATATGAGATACCACAGAAGACAAATCTGTTATCTTCCATGGTGCACAAAACATGCTGTCACAATCAGGACTCGTGACAATCCCTCAGTTTCCTAAATTGCTTCACTGCTACTTTTTAATTAAGCCTCATTAGATTGTCATATATTGATAAGAGGGATGACCCTGAACTAGATGCATAAATTAAAGCTATCCTCATCCTGTGCTTTTATATGAATGTGTTAATTATTTTTGTCATTAGGGAGAATAATGGAGGGATGGAGCAATACCAAACGGAGTTTGACAAAGTGAATCCGTCACCCAGTGAGTCTGCAATTAACACCAAGGGACAAAGGTAGGATTCCCTGTAATAAATAACCTTCCTCCCAGATGCTAATGGCGACCCAGCAGGACCCACTGTTGTGTTGTCGCAGTTGTACACGGGCCCTTAGAGGAGACAGAGCTGGTGTTTCAAACGAGTCTTGTTTGCCCCCAGTTGGCTCACACATTTGTTTTTTAAACGGCATAATCACTAACATTTAAACACAGGGTGATGTCACGTAACAATCTGCAGCTTCTGAGAAATGGAGAGGCCCGACTTTGCTGGTTGACAGTGCAGAGGGACTGGGGGAGCAGTCAGATATGGTGATCAGAGTTTGGAATCCTTGCTTTCCAAGTACATGTGTCAAGGAGTTCAAGGGTTCAGAAATTTAGGAGGGAAGTTCCAGAAGACAAGTTTGTGTGGTCGATAATAAACCAATATAGGGGTTGAGATTTCAATCTGTTGGCTATTTATTTTGTGCTTGGTAGCCAACCAGCCCAGAATTCCTGACCTCGCCGACCTGTGAAACAAGGACCATTCCAGAATGACATAGAAGCAAGCACGGAAGCGAGGGCATCCATTACCCCGAATGCGTAGGGGTCAGGAACTAAGTGCTTTCTGTAGAACAGCTCCAGAAGGCAGACCTTCGGCTGGAAAACCTGTTAGGGAGCTAGCATAGGGACTGGCAGGCCTATTACACATGCTCAGAGGTCCAAGCTACCGGCTCATGAAGCAGTGGCTCACTGCATGCTCAGAAGTTCAGGTTTCCAGCCAGGAGGGGGAGCTATGCCTGGGTGGGCGCTGTACCTGCATTGGCTCACCTAGGCCAGGTGAATTCAATTCAACAATTCAGCCAATGGGGTCGACCCACGTCATCGACCACGCCTCCCTAACCGCTCATAAAACTCACGGGGATCCCAAACCAGGCCTCGGCGTGAGCTGTTTTTCGCGTGGAGCTAAGGACCGAGGCACACCTGTCCCCGGAGAGGTCGAAAAGAAGTGGAGCTGTGTGATTCGGAGCTATGAGGTAAGCCGGCCCCAGGAGTGGGCTCTCCCATGTTGGTCTCACGGATTGGGGGCCCCTCTGGGCTCCTTTTACCTCACCACCCTCGGGAGATTTGTTGGGTTGAATTCACGGTGTCCGTCTTTGCGCCGTTTCTTGCTGGTGTCCGTCTTTGCGCCGTTTCTTGCTGGTGTCCGTCTTTGCGCCGTTTCTTGCTGGTGTCCGTCTTTGCGCCGTTTCTTGCTGGTGTCCGTCTTTGCGCCGTTTCTTGCTGGTGTGCGGGACTTGACGTGCCTGCTTTCCCGGGAACTCGCCTGCCTTCCCGGGCTGCATTTGTGAGGGGGCTGGGAGGCTGCTGCCTGGAGGCTGGGAGGATTTTGACTCCCAAAGCCTTCTTGAGGCTCAGTGTATAAGGTTTATTTGGACGTGAAAACGGAATCAAAGATGCAATTAACGAAGTTTTAGAAGCAGGCCTTATTGAGAAGCTTGCGGGCGGGTTCAGCAACTCAGGGTATTGAGCTATTGAAGCCGCGCAGGGGGAAAAAATCCTGGCAGCGTTTTTATGCCCACTGCTGGCAGGCACAGCTGGGGAGGATCAAAGCTGGCGAGGATCTGCGCACACAGGTGCTTCAGAAGGGAGAAGGTTGTTAATCTTACCTATATGTCAGGGACGCGTGGAGTGACCATATCTTCAGAAAACATTCTGGCTTTGGGACGAGCTGGTTCCAGGAATTTGGGGTTGAGCAGGGGAGGGGAGGTCGGTTAGGGGTCAGCCTTGAGAGCTAAGATGGAGGTGCAGGACTCAAAATGGAGTCTGTTGTGCCAAGACCGGACATTTTAGACTGTGCCCTATAGGGAAAAGGGATGTAACCATTTCTGTAACTGCTTCCTGTGGGTAGTGGGTAAAAAGCAAGGGGAGGGGCTTTTCAGGCAGAGTACTGACAGTTGCGGCCTAGCACAGGGTGGAGAGGTTGGTATTGCTGGTGAACTGCTATACGGGTAATTTCGCGGAGTCGACTTTGCCGGAGCTGGATGAGACAAGGAGCAATTAAGAGCAAAATTATAACTAAAATTATGGGTCCTAGTATGGGGGCTAGGAAGGAGTACAGAGAAGAGTTCCACCAGGAGGAAGATCCATCTGTTCTGAATCTGTTGTTTTGCAGCTCTCGGTTTAGCTTGTTGAGGATCTGGACTCTAGTTTCCACAATCCCCAGTTTATTGATATAATAACAGCCTTCCTCCTGGAGGAAGAGGCAGGTAAAGCGCGGTGGTTCTGCAAGGCAACTTGGGCAACAGAGGTTATTTGTCTTTGCAGGGAGGCTAGAGACTTGGCAGAGGCATCGACTGCCAGCTGGAAGCATGCGGTAAACTTGTCTGCTGTGATGATAGTGTCCAAGGGCTCCGCCGCTGAGTCCTACTGCAATTGCTGCTGAGGCGAAGGAGATTCTCACTGCTATCGGGAGAAAAACTGCTCTTTTAGTTTGACGACTGTATACTTGGATGTATTTGTCCTGGAACTCAGCCGGAGTGTATATAGGGAGCTGCGGAACCAGAGTGATGGGTAGAGGTAGAATTGATGTTTATATGCATAGTGAGTGTATGGTTGCACCAAAAGAAAATTTTTTCTGGCCCTGTTAGTGGTTTGGAGGGGATTTGAGTGACATTACATGTCTGTGTCGATGGATTGGAGTAGCAAAAGGGCACTTGAGTGTTTTCCGGTTGGATGTACAGAGTGACGTTGGGGATGGTTATGGCTTTTGTGGTCTTTACGTTGGATGAAAATGACAGGGCAGGACCTGGTACTGCTACCAGAGGAGGGCGTTCTAGGGCCGCACACATGAAGCAGGTGGAGAGGTTGCCTAGTCCAGCAAAGTGGCGATGGCCAGTCCCTGCTGTAGCAGGGTGAGCCAGGAGAAGGGAGACTCAGAAGGTTTAGAAATTTAGTTAGTGAGTTGAAGGTCTTGGATCTGAATATTACGGTGGATGGTGGATTGGACCTGGAGTAGCGACCTCCATACATACAGTTTGGCGTCCAGAAATTTCTCTTGGCGAGTGGTGCACTAGGCTCCTGGAACCGGAGACGTCCACCGGCTATCCCAGGGGTCTGGGATTGTGAGAGTGTATTTAGATTGATGGTAGTAGAATCATCCCTGGGGACGAAGGGAAAGGTAATGTATCTGGCAGGAAGACCAAGGACACCCTACATTTTTCTGCATTCACTTTTTTGCACATTGGGTAGTTGCCTTCTGGTCATACAGGAAGCGTTTTAAAATCAGTGAAATTTAAGTATATGGGTGCTCTGCCCCCTGTGGGTGGGCAGTTAGCGGTGGCCAGCAAATAATCATAACACTTAGTGCAGGCGTAATTGGTATAGTTTTCAGTCAAGTAAAATCGCCAGGCAAAAGGGGAAATTATACTACGTTTAGCTGGCTGGCTTGGTGAGGTGAGTGAGGCAGAGAGACATAGGACCAGTAGACTGAGCAGACCACTGGGAGCCATGGTCAGAGTTTACTGCCATCTGGACTCGGGACAAATGTACCCAGGAATCTAGTCTAAGAACCTTGATTGCTGAGGGAGTGGTAAGGGACAGTGTAAGGGCCTTTCCACCGGGGTGCTAAGGGTTTGGGTGCAAGGGATTTAATTAACACAGCATCTCCAGGATGCACTGGTTTTTGGTGATCAGCAGAGGTCAGAGAGGGTTCAGGGATGGCAGAGTTGGCGTGTTGTCTAAGAAGGTTGTGGAGCAAGCACAAGTATGGAAGGTAAAAAGCTAGCAGAGGGCAATCGGTTGCAGGAAGAGGCGAGAAAAGGAAAGGTTGTCTGTAGAGTATTTTGAAAGGACTGAGGCCGGACGGCTCCTGAGGGGCTGCGCCAAGGCGAGTATAAGAGCAAAGGGTAATAGTTGAGGCCAAGAAAGTTGCAGTTCTAGGGAGAGTTTGGTGAGCTGTTGTTTTATGAGACTGTTAGCTCGTTCAACCTTACCAGAAGACTGGGGGTGTAGGCTGCGTGGAGTTTCCAGCAGATGCCCAGTGAGGCGCAAACTGCCTGCTGCACCATAGATATGAAGTCTGGACCATTGTCCGACTGAATTGAAGCAGGCTGGCCAAAACGAGTAATGAAGTCTTGAAGAAGGTGAGTGGCGACTATGCTTGCACTCTCAGAGGAGGTGGGAAAGACTTTGATCCATCCTGAAAATGTGTTCACCATAGTGAGGAGATATTTAAACCGCTTATGCTTTGGCATGTGGGTAACGTTTATCTGCCAGTCCTGTCCCAGTAGGTGCCCTTACATCTGGTGGAGCTGTTTATGAGGGTGTTGAGCTTTCTGGCTATTGGAGAGGGCACCGATGTTGCATTTTGCATGTACTGTGTTGATAGTACTCCATAGTCCAGTGGGGTGAAATATGGGGTTAGAAACGTGTAGAGAGCTTTTGGCCCGATGTGTGGAGAATTGTGAATATTGGTGATGATTGTTTCCTGTTGTAACTTTGGGAGAATGAGTAAGTTCTATTTGTGTACCCACCATTTTTGTTGAGGAAGAGAGCAATACTGGGTGTTTTCCTGTTCAGTGTAAGTTGGAGTGTAAGTGGGAGGTAAAAAGCATACTGAGCTAGGAGCGGGAAAGTTGTTGGGCTAAGTCAGTAACAGGATCTGCAGAGTGGGAGGGAAGGGGAAGTAGGGCCTGAGTGAGAGGGCGAAATGGAGAAGGTAGTCCGCTACCTGGAGCACAACCCTGGGCTCGGCGAGGGTTACCGGAGTCGAGGAGCCAGGGCCTCTTCAGTCCATGAACCCCAGCAGCTCCATACCTTGCAGCTATGTGTCTGGAGTTTCCAGGATCTCGGCACCTCGGCTTTGCAGAGCCGGTGGCAGAGCCAGGGTCGGGCAGTTCGACTTCCAGTGGCCTGGCTGTTTGCACTGCGGGCAAGGCTTGGTAGGAGGCTTGGGATTGGGGCAAACTTTTGCCCAGTGGCCGACCCGGCCACATTTGAAGCAGGCTCCTGGCGGTAGGTGCCGGCTCCCCTGGGGAGCGTGGCGATGGATGGGATTGCCTGCCGGCCTTAGGGCTGCTACCAGGGCTTGGGAATGGAGGCTAACCATCTGTTGGACCCTCACCTGGCAAGTGGCCTCAGCTGGCTCCTCCCAAGCGTTGAAAACTTTAAATGCCATTTTTACCAGATCCTGCATAGGGGTTTCAGGGCCCTCCTCAGCCTTCTTTAGCTTTTCTTTCTGATGTCAGGGGCTGACTGGAAGGTGAAGTGAGAGGCCAAAATAGAGGCCCCACTTTTTAGACCCTGGGTCTAAACGAGTGTACTTTGTGAGTGCCTCCTGGAGGCGGTTAAGAAAAAGAGCAGTAACTTCTCTCAGTTTTTCATAGTTGACAACCTTGTTGGAGACTGTTTCCAGACCTCTAATGAGGTACCTGAGCATGAGGTTTCTATAAGGAAGATCAGACGCCCGGCCGGGCTGGTAACTCCAACTGGGGTCCTCTATTGGGATGGCATGCGCCCCCAAGGGGACATTAGGGTCGATAGCGTGGTTTTTTTCTGTGTACGTTCCTCGGCAGTAAGGGTAGAAGCAAGGATCATTTGGATGCCATGCCAGGTTAAATCATACGTTTGGGAAATGTAGGTAAATTCTTTAATAAACTTAGAGGGCTCTGCTGAGAAAGAGCCCAGGCGGGTCTCTATCTGCGACAGGTCCTTTAAGGAAAAAGGGACGTGGACTTGAATGAGTCCCTATACACCTGCAACCTCTCTTAATGGACAAAGGGCAGCTGGAGGATTGTGGAAGCGGGTATGAAAGGCAAGCGGTGAGGACAGGAGAGAGCGATGGGATGGCGCAGCGGGCGGGGTAGACTGATAGAGCAGCGGAAGAGGCGCACTGAGGAGCTTGGCTGGATCTTCTGGGGTTTGAATGGCAGGTTCTTTCTGCTGAGGAGATAGAGCTAACCGTATTTGGCGGGCGGAACAATGGCTACAGAGGTCAGGGCGGGAACGCAAGTCCCAAAAAGCCTGCACATAGGGGACTTCAGAATCCTTACCAGTCCTCCTGCAGAAATTGTCCAGGTCCTGTAGAACGTTGAAATCAAAAATGCCCGTTGGAAGCCAATGTGCGTGGTTGTTAAGCTGGGACTGGGGCCAGGCAACTTGGGAGAGAAAAACAAGTATTTTCTTTCACAAGGTCTGAGTGAGAGGGAGAGACTCATCAGGGCAGCCATAGACTGATTTTGAACGTAGGCAAGCGCCGTGCCTAAAGGTCCTGGAGATTTGGGTGGCTCTTAGGGGACCCCAAAAGAAGTGGGGAGCCGCACACCTATCCCGGGTTTTTGGCACCAAAACACAAGGTCTATTTGGATGTGAAAACAGAATGAAAGACCCAATTAACGAAGTTTTAGAAGCAGGCTTTATTGAGAAGTTTGCGGGCGGGTTCAGCAACTCAGGATATTGAGCTATTGAAGCTGCGCCGGGGGAAAGAATCCTGGAAAGAATCCTGGCGGCGTTTTTATGCCCACTGTTGGCAGGCACAGCTGGGGAGGATCATAGCTGGTGAGGTTCTGCACACACAGGTGCTTCAGAAGGGAGAAGGTCGTTAATCTTATCTATATGTCAAGGAAGGATGGAGTGACCATTATCTTCAGAAAACATTCTGGCTTTGGGACGAGCTGGTTCCAGGAATTTGGGGTTGAGCAGGGGAGGGGAGGTCGGTTAGGGTACAGCCTTGAGAGCTAAGATGGAGGTGCAGGACTCAAAATGGAGTCTGTTGTGCCAAGACTGGGACACAGTGTTGTGCCGCGGCTCCGGCAAGCAGCAGGCCTGGGGGCGCCTGCGTCCACCCCTGTTGGTTTGGGCAGGACTCTGGCTGGGTGGCCGGCTCCAGGCTGGCTTTCGGCTAGGCCGCAACCTGCGGCCTCCATTTTCCCAGCCACGTGACTCCACTCTCAGGCAGAATGGCACCACCTGTGTCTGTTGTAGCTACACTCCATTCCCAGACAGCAAACCGCCCAGACTGCCGGAAAGTTCAGCAGAACAAGTTTCATTTCCTGCGCAGGGACCAGACCATCAGCTCCCTTGAGGGGAGACTGAGCGGCCCCCCAGTCTAATTTTCCAAAGGTTTTTATACTTTTGCAATGTGCAGGTGTGCAAGCAGGCAGAGCTCAGGAGCGGGGTATTGTGGTTAGCCATTCTTAGTTGAACCAAAACTGCTCTGGTCCTTCTCGCAAGCCTTCTGAACATCCATTTCCTTCTGTACGTTCCCTTGGGCTACGTCTGCACAGCCTAACTCCCCAGTATCAGCTAGTTCATTGGCAGTTCATAGCTAGTTTATTTACCATTCATAATGGCTTCTGAAAGCTCAAAATGACTTCTCTTGTCAAGGCTATTTAAGCTTTGCCCAGAGCTGCTATATTCTCTCCTGTTCTTAGCCAAGTTCAAATCATTGAATCTTCGGTAGCCAGCCCAGTGTATGGTGGGCTCAGCACTAAGAGTTTTGTGGCTTGTACTTTCTGTGTAAGGAATGCCACTAGCTTATTGGTTATTACTGGGCCAAATGTGAGGCTTAGCAGGAGGAGGATTAGGGGCCGGCTAGGGCCGTTCATAGGGTAGTTAGCCAGGCTGACCAATTAAGTAGCTTTTCAAACCAATTGGTTCCTCCATTTCTTTTCTTGACTCTTTGTTCTAATCCTTTCCTAACCAGGGCTCATCTATCTTTATTGATTCCCGAATGCTTTGCATAGAATTAGTTTCTCCCAATGCTGTGCACAGCATTCCTTGTTTCCAAAAGAGCAAGTCAAGCCCTCGGCGGGTTTGCAACACAACTGCCACAAGGGAGTCTAGGGATCTTTCTAAATGGGAGACAGGTTTTTTTTAATCCCTGTAGATCTAAAGCAATTTGCTGACTAAGAATCTGATAGTTTAAGTTTCCTTGTATTAAAGCAACTGACCTGACTGCAGCTAATCCCATAATCCCAAGCCCTGTTACCAGTGGGACCAATACTGGGGCTCTTTGAACTCATCCGGAAATTCCAAAGTTATCCCTACACCTCCTTCACCAGAACACAGGTACACTTGAGGACTAACATGCACTAGCACACAAATACCTGGGTCTGCTACTAATACTGGGGAAAAGAGACAGGGTGTTCGTCCTGTGGAACAAGTAAAGCAAGTACTCATTGGAGCAGATAACAAATTAGGATCAACATTTGGTTCAATGGGAACAGCTTGAAGGCAAAAATCTCGATATCTTGATATATTAAAGGGATACTTAGATGAATAAAAACACAGTCCTTGCCCTTGCAAATCTTTTAAAGGGAGCTTAGACTTGAGTCCATACTAACATCACCTATAGACTGCTGCTTTGTGTAATCCTTTTTACTAACATTTCTAATTGGATTACACTCTGTACCAATAGTGCTATTTGTACCTGTGCCTACATAGTAAGGGGAAGCAGGGCTCAGACAAAGCCAACAATCAGCTGTGAGGTGAGGATCTGAGTTCATAAATTGGAATACAGCATCCCGAGAATCAAACACAGAACCTTGAGGTGGCTCCTGAATGAGAAGGGCCCTGTGAGTTGGGCTGGCAGTGAACGGGAAAGTTACTGGAGAGTCTGGAGGGTGCGGCAAAGGAATCTTAAGGACACCAGCTGTGGCTCTTCAGGATTTATCCCGAGGTTTGGGCCTTTGTACGGATGGCAGGTTGCCATATTTTACTTTGCTGGATAGAAAAGGTTTTCCCGGGATCTCTATCATTTACATAATGTTGAATTCCCCATGTTTTCCCAGGGAACCCAATAACGCTTGAATCCAATTCTTATTGGGTTACATTTGGAAACCATACACGTAGTGGGATCAAACCCTTCCAACGTGAGTCTCATTCTTGTAAAAATAATAGGGTCATCTTTAACAAGTTTCCACCCTGAAAATGATAGTTTCACAACCCCAAGCTGCACAATGATAATGTCCCTCCCCTTGGCAGTTAGGGAGTCCATGAGCCGGGCATATATAGACATGGTTTGTTTGGAGCCTTCTTTCTATAGAGGGTATTCGGCACCCATAGGACGGGATTCCAGTATAGGTCCCATTGTGCCCTTTACCTTTAAAGGATCCAGAATGCCAATTCTTTCCTAGCAAATCAAACAAATCAAAATGAAAACAGGGGGTCATACCCAGTATAAGAGGTTACATATTCACTGCTGGAGGTTAGAATAGCAGTCCACAGATGTGTTTCTGCTTGGGGGAAACACTGGGTGCTGTCAGCAATACTCGGAGAAAAACAATTAAGTTCTGTAAAGCCTTAATTTTGAGGGATTTTCCGTCTTTCTGGGTGTCCATCTTTTCAGGATATGCTCAGGGTTGGTTTTTTTTTTGTTTTTTTTTTACTTATGACTGATGAATCCACGGCCCCCTCCCCACTATTTTAACAGCAGTTGGTGTGTTGTAAGAATCACTTGGTATGGGCCAGTCCACCTAGGTTCTAAGGTGTCAGGTTGGTGCTTCTTTACCCATGTCCAGTTTCCTGGTTGCACGTTGTTGGCTGCCTGTTCCCTTTCCCTTGGTTAGGCCCAAAATGAAGGTGTCAGAGCAGATGATTTGTCTCTCACCTGTTGCACAGCCTGCAGGCACTCGATGAGGGAACGATTAGTGACTTCCATTATTTCTACTTCCTTCAATCTTGGGAGGATTTGGGGAAGGTCTGCCAAACATAAATTCAAATGGGGTCATGCTTTTCACATAGGGAGTGCATCGGACTTGAAGTAGGGCAAAAGGTAAAGTAAGGATCAACCCAGCTCTCGCAAGGTCCTAAATGCAACTTAACGAACAATTCCTTTAGGGTTCTGTTTATTTTTTCTACTTGCCCTGAAGAGCTTCCAGTTAATATTTAGAAGCATTGCTAAGACTTTAGTAATTTGAGCAATAAATGTTGGGCCATTGTTGGACCCCAAGGTGGTGGGAAGGCCAAATCTAGGGACAATTTTAGTTACTAATAATTTACACACAGTGGCAGCAGTTTCCTTCTTTGTTGGGAAGGCTTCCACCCATCCAGAACAGGTGTCTACGAACACCAGCAAATATCGGTAGCCATACTTTCTAAGTTTGATATCCATAAAGTCCACCTCCCAGAATTCTCCAGGACTACTACCTCGAGCTCGTGGTTGGGGTTGCTCCTTTTCTTTTTGGGGTTGTTTACCCGAGCACAGTGCAATCAACGGTGGGTGACATCTGCCACCCAGTGTCCAAGCCTGGGTATGTAAAAGTGCCTGAGAAGCAACTGAGACAGTTTAGAGAGGATCCCAAATGCATACCTTCATGTAGTCCTTGAATCAGATCTCTCCCAGAGCTTCTGGCATGAATCTTCTTCCATCAGGATGGAGCAGCCACCCTGGATGCTCCCAGTCTTTTTGGCAGGCCAGCTCTTGGCTTATCTTTAGATCATTTTCTGAGTATGTAGGTTGTGGCTGTAACACTGGGGATGGCATGGTCACAGCCACTACCTTGGGGATTTGTGGCATAGTCCTGGCATTCGAGATCCACCGGTCCGGGGCACTGGTTAGGAGTGGTTCAACCATAGGTCCCCCTACCACAGCAATATCCTGTCCCAGTCAGTGTAAGCTTCCTACCTTCTATGACTAGGATGGCCGTGGCAGCCTCAGCTCGCATGCAGCTCAGCCATCCTGCAGCTACAGAGTCCAGTTTCTTTGAAAGATAGGCCACAGGTCTCTTCCATGGCCGCAAGTTCTCAGTTAGAACTTCTTTTGCTGTGCCTCTGGCCTCACATAGACAATTGGAAGGGCTTTACTCTGTCTAGTAGGGCAAGAGAGGTTGCCCATATGAGCGACTTTTTAAAGGATTCAAACGCTTGTTGTTCTACTTCAGTCCATTTAAGTTCTTTTTCCTTTCCCCAGTACTTGCATATAGGGGTTTCGTTGTTTTTGCAAATCCCAAATTCCACAATGGACAGTACCCCACAGCTCCTAGAAACTCTTGCAACTGCCTCTTAGTCTCAGGGACTGGGATTTTGAGGATCGCCTCAGTGCGGCTGGGGGACAAGGTCCGTTTTCCCTCCTCCAGTTGGTAGCCTAGGTATACAGCTTTATGGACACACAGTTGAGCCTTTCTTGCAGATACCCTGTACCCCAATGGGCCAAGGACTATTATCAGGTCCTTGGTAGCCCGTTGGCATTCCTCCAGGGTTTCGGAGGCCAGGAGGAGGTCATCTGCATACTGGAGCAAGGTGGTTTGGGGGTGTTCCTCCTTGTGTCCCTGTAAGTCTTCACTGGGTTGATGTGCAGGGGACACGGGTATGGAGAACAAAGCATCCTTTAAGTCCAAAACAGTATAACAAATTCAGTTTGACGGGATAGTACTCAGGAGGGTCTCGGGGTTTGGCACGTGGGGTGGCCCGTTTCTATCCTCTCATTTGCCTCTCTGAGATCCTGCACCGGTTGGAAGTCCTCAGTTCCCGGCTTCTGCATGGGCAGCAGGGGAGCATTCCATGTGGACTTGCAGAGGACCCAAATGCCTGTCCTCTTTAGTCTGCAAATGGGAACAGAAATACCCACTTTTGCTATCCAGGGAGTAGGGTTAGCTTGACACACCGGTGTAGCTGAGCTCAGAAGTTGTACGACCCCAGGCACCTGAAGTTCAGAAAGGTCTGGCAGGTTGTTCTCTGCCCAAACAAAAGGAATATCTTTTAGCGATTTATCAAGAAGTTCCTTTGAGCAGGTCTCTTCTGCTCCTTGATAAAACACATATCACTCTGACATTGGAGCGGTGAGCAAAACTTTTGGCTTTTCAAGTTCAAGGGTTAAGGTGGTTGTAGCAGATGAGAAAGGAATTATGGCTGCCATTTTTCATAATAAGTCACGATCAATTAGGGGAAAGGGGCATTGAGGCATTACCAGGAAGGAGAGTGTGTGTAACTAACTGTCTCTTGTGCTAAATCTGTTATTCTGGCCGTTGTCCATGGGTGTGCTTGGGTCTGCCCTGG
Source organism: Tenrec ecaudatus (assembly GCF_050624435.1). Lineage (NCBI taxonomy): Eukaryota > Metazoa > Chordata > Mammalia > Afrosoricida > Tenrecidae > Tenrec > Tenrec ecaudatus. The sequence continues at coordinate 1,455,908 of NW_027459450.1, read as the reverse complement.
GGCCCCTGTAATGAAAGCCTTTCCTTTTGACAAGGCACCTGTAGTCTTTTCTGAAACCAAGAAGGTGACCCCTTTGTCCACCTAGAAATTTACTGGCTGGCTCCCTACATGGAGAGTGAGCATGGGCTCTTTGGGGTCAAGTGAAACAGAGCCTGGACACCTTTATTCAGCTTCGAGCATTATTGTCTGTAGCTTCGATTTTTCTAGGCGAGGACTAGGCCCGTTCCCTCTAGTGGTGGCTCGTCTGCCTCTCCTGGGCTTTTCAAGGCACTGATTTTTCCAATGTCACTGTTTTGTATAGTAGGTACATGGATACTTCCTCAGGACTAGGCGAGTGAGAAGCGGGGTATTAGGGTTAGCCATTCTTAGTTGAACCAAAACTGCTCTGGTCGTTCTCGCAAGCCTTCTGAACACCCATTTCCTTCATGACATTCCCTTGGGCGACGTCTGCACAGCCTACCTCCCCAATATCAGCTAGTTCATTTACACTTCCTAGCTACTTTATTTTCTTTTCATGGTGGCTTCTGTCAGCCCCAAATGGCTTCACTCTTGTCAAAGCTGTTTCAGCTTTTCCCAGAGATCCTACACAGTCGCCATTGTAGCCGAGAGGTAACAGGGTCTGTGACCATGGCCAAGATGGCACCCACCAGTCCAAACATGTGGAAGGGCGCTGCCTAGGGAGCTGGGTGAAGAGGCCTGGGAGTTAGCCCTGCCTGGTCCCGGGAGCCAAAAGTTTCCCTTATCCCCTCCATTCCCTTTGCCTTTCTCCTGGTTTTTCAAACAAGCTGCTCTAGCCCTATAACGCCAAGCACAAAATTGTCATAATTCTTAATGAAAACGTATCTGGTACCCAAATTATAGATGTGACAATTTGGTCACATTTCAAAAACACTGAAAATTTTATGCTTTTAAAATATATTTTGAATGCCATATATATTGATAACTATGAAAGTAAAGAATAGAAACCAAAAAAAAATTTCCTAAATTTAAAACTTGAGGCGTTATAGGGCTAGTGTTCTTCCAGATTTGGTTTGTTCCTTCTTACAGGCTGGTTTTCCGTGGCCCAGGCTTAGGCCAATGGCGTTCGGAAGCCTAGGCGGAGTCACTGTTACCTTTAGGCTTTGAGTGATGCTGCTTCAGGCACTTTTGGGGACAGCTCTTACTTAATACACAGCTCCTCTGCCATGATGTTCCAGCCAGAAATTCCAATTTCCCTTAAGGTTCCCTGAGCTGCCACGTGTCCCTTCCCTTCAGAGATTTGAGCATCAGCCCCGCCAGCAGGCGTCTTGGAGGGCCTTGGAGCCATCCCAAGCAATGGTCCTCCTAGCCTGTTGTCCAGAATAATGGTTGGACCTAAAGGTCGCCCTCGGCGACTAGTCCTTGACCCCTTCCCTCGGGCTGAGGCATGAGATTCAGGGCAACCCAGGGGTGCGCTCTCAAAGTGGGGGTTATTGACCTGGAGGCAGCAAGCTGTCAATCGCCTCCTTGTTTTGTGCTTTCTAGATGGGACTTAGCAGCTTGATGCTCAAGAATTGCCCCCTTGCATGAATCGTGTCCAATTGGGATAGAGTTGATACAGAGAGGCTGGGCAAACAAAAGCTGATAGATTCACTTTGCAACTCTATTTGGCCACAGTATCGTTTTGAGAAAGGAGAATGGTGGGCAGAGAATGGTACGCTTTCCCTTCCAACCGTGATTCACCGGGAACAGTTCGGTAGAGTGCCGGGAAAGTGGGCGGAGATGCCAGGACTTAGAGCATTTCTCCTCTTGAGGAGCAGTAGGAGACCTTCATCCCCAGTGCACCCAGGAACCCCTAAGGCAGGCGTCCTCAAACTGTGGTCCATGGGGCACATGTGGCGCCATGCCATTTATCCCACACTCGGGGTGTTTTTGCTGCCACTGCCTGTCCTGCTTAGCAGCCGACTCGTGCAGTGTGCATAGGAATTTGTCCATAGGTTTTTTGAAAACCATAGTCTGGCCCTCCAACGGTCGGAGAGACAATGAACTGGCCCCCTGTGTAAACAATTTGAGGACCCCTGCCCTAAGGGATCCTGGACTTCAGGTCACTATTGTCCCAGCCCTGAACCCTCCCTGAACATTCTACCCCTAGTAGAGGCACCAGGGGCATTTGGTCCCAGGGTAACTTACAAGCCTTTTACTCAAATGGAACCCGAGAAAATTAAAAATGACACAGGCAGTTACTCTACTTTTGATCCCTGTTGAATCCGCCTGTAGCATCCCAATATTACAATTTAACCCTATAACGCCGAGCATGACCTTTCCCTAACATTTAATGAAATGAATATAAATGTATATATATTGATAACTATGAAAGTAATGAATCAAAACGAAATTTTTTTGCCCAAAAATTTAAAAGTGAGGCGTTATAGGGTGAAAAAGAAGGATGGTTCTTATCAGAGGGGCCAATGCCTTAGGATCATAAGTGAAGCGGTGATCCCACTGCACCCAGTAGTGCCCAAACCCTGGACCCCCCTAGGGGAAATTGTGAATGCTTTTACCCCCGTGCCGGTACTTAGAATGAGCAAACACACATGCCTGATAATCCTAAGATTTTTACTTACTTCCTGTGATACTCACCTACTTTCAAGGGCACTCCCACCTCACAATCCTAGCCTTGTCTCAGTTAAACTGTTCACCCTTTTGTGCGTTTGTTGTTTTTTCCAGAAGTTCTCAAGTTACCAAAGCCCCTAATCCAAGTGTGCCAGCTCCAGGACCACCATCTCCTGGACCACTTCAACCTTATCCATCCTAGCGCTGAATGGACAACCCCTCCCAGCAGAGCAGGAAGGGTGTGGACCCAAAGCCCCACTTCGCCCCTTTGCCAGCAGGAAGTAGCTAGAGATGTCGTCGCCCAGTACCCCAAAGATTTGGGTCCACATCTCTTCAGGGTGGAAATGTTAGGTAGCTAGCATAGGGACTGGGGTGTCCATTACACATGCTCAGAGGGCCCAGTTAGTGGCCCAGGAAGGAGTGGCACACTGTGCGTGCTCAGAGGTCCAGGTTTCCGGCCAGGAAGGGCAGGTCCACCTGGGTGGGCGCTGCACCTGCATCGACCCACCTAGGCCAAGTATATTCAATTCAGCCACTAGGATCGACCAGGGTTGCCCACCACACCTCCCTAACTCTCCTAAACCTCACTTGGATCACAAACCAGGCTTTGGCGTGAATTCTTTCTCACGCAGAACCAAGGCCCGAGGGATATCTGTCCCCAGAGAGATCTGACCAACCCAGGAAAGCTCTTTGGAGGCAGCAGGAGTGGACGTGACTGGCTGGTGGATACTGTTCAGATGCATGGCTTTCTGCTTGGAAGGGTTTTTAGTCTCGGCTGACAGGATCAGAGGAGGTAGTATGTCTGGATCACATAGTATCCATGTCCACAAATGAGCTGCCCATTCCAAAGTCCTGACAGTGCTTTTGGAAAACACTGTGCTTTGGAATGTCACCCCTTGCAGAGGGCATTGGGAGGGGCTGGGACCCAGGTATGCTGCCCCTTGCTCCCAGTTGCCGGTTTCTGGATCCTGATTATATCTCTCACAGGATCAGTTAGTGGGCTTGTTGTCTGCCTCAGGCTTTGTTCACTGAGGTCCTCCAGCTAGGTGGTGGTGTGTGTGCATGAGCAGAGGCTTCCTGCCAATCCCCCATGAGTTGAAGAGCTCCCCTGGTGTGGGCTCCGTGAAAGAGGTGCCCCAGACAGCAGGACTACCCAGGAGGGTGGGCCCTACAGGAACCGGAGGGCCATTCCCCCTGTGGAATGACCTCAGAGCCCCGCCTCTCTCACTGTCCAGCTGCCGGGGCTGTGGACCCTAAGCTTCATGCCTCACATAGGAATAGACACAGGGTGAGGCGACTGCAGCACCTGCTTTTGCTGGTCTAATCCAGCCTGAGATCATCCTAGCATCAGCCCTCTGCCAGGGTCTTTTTTTTCTCTCCTTTTATAGGGGCTCATACAACAATAACCACAATATGTGCAAACATCACTGATATAAGGCACATTTGTACATTCATTGCCCTCATTATTCTCAAAATATCTTCTCTCCACCCAAGCCCCTGGCCTCAGCTCCTCATTCCCCCCGCCCCCATTCTCACTACCCCTCCTCATAAATCCTTCATCATTTACTAATTATTATTTTGTCATATCTTGCACTGTCTGATGTCCCCCTTCACCCCCTTTTCTTTTGAGGTTTTATGTAGATCCTTGTCATCGGTTCCCTGCTGCCAGCCTACCCTCCCTCCACCCTCCCAGCATCCCCATTCATAACACTGGTCCTAAAGGGCTCATCCACCTTGAATTCCCTGTGTTTCTAGGTCCTATCTGTCCCAGTGTACATTCTCTGGTCTAGTCAGATTTGAAAGTTATAATTGGGATCTTGATAGTGAGGGGAGAGGAAGCATTGAGGAGCTAGAGGAAAGTTGTGTTTCACCGTTGCTGTCTAGTACCCTGTGTAGGCTTGTCTCTTCCCCAAGACCTTACTTAAGGGAATGTCCAGTGTACTGCAAATGGGCTTTGGCTCTCTACCCAGCATTCCCTGCTCATTCGCAATGAGATTTTTTTGTGCTGATGATGCCTGATCCCTTTGATACCTCGTGATCGCACAGGCTGGTATGCTTATTCCATGTGGGCTCTGTTGTTTCTGAGCTACATGGCCGCTTGCTTACCCTTCAGGCCTTTAAGACCTCAGACGCCATATCTTTTGATAACAGGGCACCATCAGCTTTCTTGACCACATTTGCTTATGCAACCGCTTAGACTTCAAGGAACGTGTCAGGAAGGTGAGCATCATAGAATGCCAATGTAATAGAACAAGGTATTCTTGCAATGAGAGAGTCCTTGAGTGGAGGCCCAAAGGCCATCTGCTACCTTAATAGGACACCTATAAAGATATGGACATAGGTGTATTTCCCCATGCTCACAGATAAATATATTTACATCTGTGCGTGCCTTTCTTTAGACCTCTATAACTGGCCCGTGCTTCCTAGGTCGCTCTGCTATTCCCTTTCACTTCCCTCTTGTGCCCACTGCCATGCTCAGTTTTCATTTGGGTTTCAGTAAATCCTCTTGGTTCCTTCACCCTTGATCACGCCCTACCAGGATTCCTACATCGCCCTCACCACGGATTTGCATCCACTTGTTGTTCCCTTGTCTCTGGGTTTCTTGACATCACTCCCTTTCCCCCCAACTCCCTCTTTCCTGTGGCCCTCCCACGAAGTGTTGGTCCCCTTTTTCTCTCCTGAAGATTGTGCATCCAGCATCTCTTTTTAGACATACAGTAGAGGTAATAACATGCACAAACAAAAGACAGAGCGAAAGCAAGCACCAAAAGAAAGAAAACAGCCAAAATCCAATGACCATCAAAGAAAACACAACTCCTCAAGAAAGGAAAGCTTGTAGTTAGTTTACGGACTGTTTGTTGGCCCTTAGCAGTGTTTTCCAGTCCAGTCTGTGCGGGCACCAAGTCCTGCCCCCAAAGTCCTCCTTTGGCATTCCCTGGGGACCTTGTTGCTCCACTTCCTTGCTCTTCTGCTGCACGCCCTTAGTGCTATGCCTCGGTGTGGCGGAATCCGTTCCCGCACTGTCTCTCCAGTGTTGTCTATTCTAGGGCTGTGGGTCTTTGAGGGTCGTCGTGTCTCATCTTGGGCTGGCCATGTGGTCTTCTGTGTGGACTGTCTTCTCTGATTGGGAACATCATCCTCAAGCCTGGTGGGCCAGGATGTGCTCCACTCTCCCCTCCTCCCCCTTCGTCTTCTCCGTATTCTCTATCAGATATGTCCCGCTCCCAGAGCTGCAGATTCAGTGCCATCCTATGAAAAAACATATTTGGGCGTGGGAGGGGGGAATGGGGGGGGAAGATCTGCTCAGATCTTTCGAGGGTCCAGGAGAGGGTGACTGCTCAGCTGGGCACAGGCATATGGGGCTCTGAGCTCTGGCTCCAGACACTGGTTGGGAATGTGGCTTGGTTTTTAACCAGTTGTGTTCCTGTGGGTCAGTACCTATGTCTTTTTGAGTGAGTTTTCTCATCTGGAAAGTAAAGGTATTCCAGGGTCTAGTGTCCCATGTCACTAAGTGATCGAGAGGGGTTAACCTGAACCTGATTCAAACCATGTGGACATGTCAGGCGCATTCTAGATCCTGGGTGGCGATTCAGAGTCCAGGACAATGTTAATATCCAAGAGGTGATATAGGTGGCTTCGTATTGAAACGGGAAGCCCACGGTGGAGGTTTTGTCCTTCCGCTGATGGCCACTTCAACTCCTGCTAAAAGAGTTTCACTGGCTCAACAGCCGAGCCGGGAGCCAGTGCCATGAAAACCATGTGGCTAACTGGGACATAGGGCAGAGAGACATTTTTTACCTTGATGGCTTGGGAAGCCCCCCAATCTCCATGCAAACCTTCTGGTGTGAGTACTTTGGAAGCAATCATAGGCTGACAGTAATTCCAATCTTTCCTTTGACAATGTGTCCGTTCTCTTTTTTGAACCTGAGAAGATGGCCCCTGTGTCCTCCAAGACATTTCCTGGCTGGCCCCCAACTTGGACAGTTAGCACGGGATCCTGGGGGCCAGTGAAACAGAGTCCTGAGACATTCCTTCAGCTTCCTCAAGCGTTATTGTCTCTCACTTGGGTTTTTCTAGGCGAGGACGAGGCCTGTCCTCTCTAGTGGAGGTTTGTCCGTCTCTCCTGGAGTTTTCAATGCAATGTTTTTTCCAATGTCTGTCTCTTCTGTAGTAGGCACCTGGATCCTTCCTTCCTCAGGGCTTGGTGGTGCCACAGGTCAGTCTCTCCGTGAGTGGGCCATGATCTCTTTTTCTGAGTCTCTGTTGTGTCTCATGGCAATTCCTAGTATTTTAGCTATTTCTTTGTCTCTGTCGTGGTAGGGTCATCTGTGTTGTGATACACCCAATAAGACACTTCTACCAAATCACGAAGATTGTTCCCTTCAAATGCTTCCCATTTCTTTTTCATGTCTGAGGCGGGCTGAGTAATAAAGGCAATACTTATTTCCCTCTTGTTCTCGGGGGCCTCTGGGTCCTTGGGGGTACAAAGAACGCAGGATTCCATCAGCCACTCTAAAAAGGCAGGCAGGCAGGCAGGCAGACAGACATTCGTTTGTAGGCGCCTGAAAATTCTCACTGACCTTAGATAAATGCATAGGTTTCCTAGTTGTCCCGCGGAGGCCCTGCAAGAGAGACTGGTGATACCTAGCTAAGCCCTCGGGGCATTACTGGGAGTTTGGGTCCCACATTATTCGTGGAGTGGTAAAAAGAGTTTCTCTCCACTGGGGAGTGCCCGCTGGCTGACCATCAGTTCTATTGACTGCTTTCTGGGCCTCTCTCTGGAAGGGCTCCCATTCCTCTGCTGTGAACAGCACCTGCAGAAGTGGCTGGCACTTGTCTGAGGTGGGCTGATGCATGTGGAAAAGCTAGTCTAGCAAAGAAATCAGACCTTGTGGTTTCTCAGACAGGGGGTTTTGTTTATTCCAATTATGCAATCCTGGGGGAAAAAAATGGGACATAGACCCAAAGAGGGACTCTTGGGGTTTCCCCAGGTGTTTGGGCTGCTTGCTTTAAGCAGAGAATGCCGCTGACCAGTGATCCTTCTGGGGGGAGGAGAGGACATGCCAGCCCTAGTGCACGTGTTGGGGGGTGACTTTAAAATAGGTGGTATTTCTCTTCCTTTTGCCCCCATGAACTGATAGGCAGGCAGCGGTCACAATGGGTCTTAAGCCAGCTCTCCCGATCCTGAGTCGTCCTGCAAAGTGGGATAAAAAGGACGGGGATGGGGAGCGGAGGAGAGGGACGGCCTCCACTTTGGTGGCTTTAGGAATTTGGACCTGTTGTCTTTCCTGGTCATGCCATGTTTCGTGAAATCTTGGAGAAAAGAACCCATTCTGTTGGGGGAGGGAGTAAGTCTTTTATATATGCTGGCTTACTAGTGGCCCTATCAAGTCACACATCAATTTTATCGAACCCTAACCCTAACCCTAACCCTAACCCTAACCCTAACCCTAGCCCTAGCCCTAGCCCTAGCCCTAGCCCTAGCCCTAGCCCTAGCCCTAGCCCTAGCCCTAGCCCTAGCCCTAGCCCTAGCCCTAGCCCTAGCCCTAGCCCTAGCCCTAGCCCTAGCCCTAGCCCTAGCCCTAGCCCTAGCCCTAGCCCTAGCCCTAGCCCTAGCCCTAGCCCTTGCCCTTGCCCTTGCCCTTGCCCTTGCCCTTGCCCTTGCCCTTGCCCTTGCCCTTGCCCTTGCCCTTGCCCTAGCCCTAGCCCTAGCCCTAGCCCTAGCCCTAGCCCTAGCCCTAGCCCTAGCCCTAGCCCTAGCCCTAGCCCTAGCCCTAGCCCTAGCCCTTGCCCTTGCCCTTGCCCTTGCCCTTGCCCTTGCCCTTGCCCTTGCCCTAGCCCTTGCCCTTGCCCTTGCCCTTGCCCTTGCCCTTGCCCTTGCCCTTGCCCTTGCCCTTGCCCTTGCCCCCCACACCAGAAAGCCAGCCTTTGGTGGTGGTGGTGAGCCATTTTCAGTATATAATGTCTGGCTCTACATTTTGCCAGACCTGTTAGATTGACTAAGTGCCCTTGTGGCATAGTGGTTACAAGTTGAGCTGACATCCCAAAGGCCAGTAATTTGATACCACCATCAGCCCTGTGGCAGAAACCTGGTGCTTTCTGCTTCCATGGAGTTAGTCTTGGAGAGTCACAGGGACAGAGCTACACTGTACCATAGGATCCTGTTCAACAGGGTCCCTCACTAAGAGCTAGTATTGACTTGATGGCCATGAGTTTAAGGGCCATTTTGGCTTCCTTTTCAAAGGAACCTCATTCAGTGAACTGACTCTTTCTGGTCAATCCTTTCCTCTGACTCTGGTCTGAATGTAGCACCTCACCGGGGGAGTGAAGAGGTCTGAAGCTTGGAGCTGCCTCCCAATGAAAGAAAGTAAACCATGATAGTTCATAAAGGCACTTGTGCAAATTGTAAACCACCAACCTTGGCTTAATTCATTTTTTAATTGGATAGAAATACTCTAATTATGTTGATGACAAATAAACCAAACATATATATGTGGATATACACATACACACACACAAATACACACACACACACACAAGACGGATGTTTAGGGGCATCTACCCAGCTCTGTCAGAGAGATTTGTCCCAGGTCTGGGCATAGGAGTCAGTCTTCTTGCATTTCAGTGTCTGGCTCTGTACCTGACCTTAAGCCCCATGACCTTGATCAGATTGCTTAACATCTCTGAGCCCTTTTGGCAACACCGTGTATCAGGGCTGAGAAGGGGCACTGGGTAAGCCCTGACACATGATGGTGGAGGGACTCAGCCAAAATAAAGCATACAAGGGTAATGACCATGGCATTCTCTCCAGTGTGGGCCTCAGAGCAGCCCTGGTTCTAGATAATCCCACAGAAATAATTTTACCAACCTGGGCCTTCAGCCCTCATGCCAAACTTAACACGTTTTTAATCCACACAATGTTTACAGCTTTGGGTTCTCATCCCTCTCCTTCTTCCAAGAGACCAAGGAGAATGGAGTGTTTGAGCAATATCCAGGCCACATGACCATCTTTCTCAGTTCTTAACTCACCTTTTCCTCTCTCAAGCACAACTTTAATGTTTCCATGAGTGTCCGTGGCTATGATAAAGAATACGTGTTATGGGAGGTAATCAGGGCCTGTGTCTTCCATAAACCAGTTGCCAAAGACTCTTTACAGATAGGTAATGGTAGGCCCATATGTTTTACTTACCTATTGCTGCTTAGTGACTTTCAATCCCACTCGGTGTATTATTTGCTCATAATTTTGTAATTTGAGGAAGGTTTGGCTGGGGCAGCACATCTCCACTCCACGTGGCATTGGCCAAACCAGCTCAAGCAGCGAGACCCGGCAAGATGGGTTTGCTTTGGTTCATAGGTCTAGGGCCTGGGTTCTTGCTGTTGCATTGGCTCCCCAATTTCCCTCCATGTGATCATATCATGTGCTTGCCTTTAGCTTCCTCACAGCAGGGTGATTTTCAAGATAGATTTTTTTGTCAGGATAGTTGGGCTGTAGGCCCAGTGACAAAATCCCTTAAAGGGATTAAATTGAATGCACAATTTAATACGTGACTGCCAAATATCCCCCAGAGCACACAAGTTGAAACCACAAGACTTCTCCCTAAGAGAGGTTCCTTGTAGCTTTTGGTTGTCTTCTAAGTCCCTTTTCCTTTTCCACAATAATGTCTGGGTTGCTTTATCAATCATCTTCTTTCTTTTTATGTAGCACTATCTCTGGCTGTTTAGTCCAAGCCAATGCAGTTCCTTCCCAAAGTTACTGGGTTTCCCTTGCACTGGATTACATGATGCATTCAATTTTATGAAAGCCATGTCCCCACATCTCTTTGAAATGGGTCCCTCTCTGTTTTAGGCTGCAATTCAGCCTATTTAGGCTGTAGCACAGCCTTCTGGAGACTCTTAGAAAACCTTTTGTGTACACGAGACTGTCTACAAGGCACTGGATTACATTCTTTTGTGATCTTAGTACAGGGCATGAAAGCTATCTTCTTGATCTGATCCAACACAGAAGCCCTGCTCATGCCATTCCTATTATGGGACATTATTTTTTGGCAAGAAAGACTTGGGGTTGAAAAATAGGTTTTGTTAGGCAGATAGGCAGGAATGAGATGTCCATTGACGCATGCCCAGGAGAACCAAGCATAGAACAAAAGCCTAGGTTTTCCCGCTGGTGGGTACGGATGGGCGTTAAACCTGGATCAGCCCACCTGGGCCAGGTGATTGCAATTCAGCCAATGGGATCGACCTGGGGTCATTCACCATGCCTCTCCCCGGGAATCCTTGAAAAGGCAGGAGCGAGGGGGAGAAAGGAAAAACTGGGGACAGGAACTGGGGAGAGAACTTGAGAAAGAACATGAGACAGGTCTTTTTTTGGAGGAAAACTTAGGAGAGAGATCTTTGCGTGACCTCGAGCAGTCTCTGCCAGGCTGCATGGTGGGGAGGAATCCTAGGGGTGGCGCGTAAAACCTGAAACTTCTTTTAACTTTCATTAAACTCACTTGGATCACGAGCCAGGCTTTGGCGTGAATTCTTTCTCATGCGGAGCCAAGAACTGAGATGTAACTCTAGCCCGGATAGAGATCTTACAGTTCATATTTAAGTCCAGCAAGTCCCTGCTCCTTCATAGTTCATATTTTCTGCTAAAAAAAGCACACAACTAAACCCCAAACAGAAGTAACTTCTTTAGCTTTTCTTTACCCTTCTGTAGTTTATAATTATTTGTCTGTTGCCTCCATTGTTAATGACGCTGAGAGTTCAGATTCTAGATAAAGCAGAAGAATGTCACTGCCACCCAAAATAGTTGTTCTTAGTGTTAGTTGGTGCCCAATCAATCCCTGCCCATCCACTCACTTGCTGCCATTGAGTCAATTCTGACTCATGGCAGCAGAGTATACTTGCCCTGGTAGGTTTCTGAGACTATACATCTGTACAGTAGAAAGCTTCAGCTTTCTCTCTCAGAGCAGCTGGTAGTATTGAACTACTGACCTTATGGCTAGCAGGACAATGTGTTACCAGGGATCCTTTTCAAGACTGTGCCCTTTCAGAAACAGATCACCAGGCCTGCTTTCCTAGGAACCTGTGGGTGGGTTTGAAGCATCAACCTTTTGGTTAATATGCAAGTGCTTAACAAATGGTCTTTATCCCGGTTTGGAAAACCTAAGTCACTGGTCTTTTGCCTAAAGAGTCACTTTCAATGGCCCTGGCTTGTTTCATGGGAAGGGCCAGTTCAGGGGCTCCCGGACAGATGGTGGGGTTGGATCCTTATTTAGTAGGGCCATATTGGGTGGGGTGGCAGGGAAGTGTGTGTGTGCTGTATGTGTGTGTAATCTGCATCTTTAACAAATGCCCCCCCCCCACTGAAATGAGAAACACTGGCCCCGATTGTCCTCTGCCTCTCTTGTTGCTGCCTTTTTTGGGATTTTTCTGGCTTTTAGCAGCCCTGGAGGCCCCTCCTATCTAGGCAGGAAAAGGAGCCAATAAATAAGTTCACACTAAGGTGCTAGAGAGTGATAACAGCTAATCCCTTCCAAGGGCAATTGCTCTCAGAAAGAAAGAAAAAAGAGAGAGAGAGAGAGCTCAGGGGGTTGGGGGGAGCAATTTAACTCCAATGAATAGTGTCTCCTGGAAGAGTCCTACACTTTGTCGCTGCAATGGGAGTCATATATGAACATGTGTGTGTGTGTGAAACCCCTCGCATCAGTCTCTTCTTCTGCTTTTGTGTAAATTGGACTTTAAACACATTCTCTAGGAAGTGTTTGAATGCCTCTGTTTATGGAAGCTTCTTGACAGAAGGGGGATTTTTGTCTCTTTTGTTCAGTGAGAGAGCCCCAAGGTGTGGCATTTAATAAGTAAGTAGCAAGCTGGTTGAATGAATGAGTGAATGAGTGAGTGAGGTAAAGAAGCCTTCAGCAGCCTTCCAGGTCGAGACTGGCCCCCTCAGAAGCCTGGCTCTTGTCTAAAGTGAGGTACACCTCTCCCCCTTCCCATTTCATGCTTCCCCGTGGTCTGCCTGGGATTGAGCTGAAAAATGATTTTTCATGCATGTCATCCTCATTATATCATTATCCCTCACAGCAAAACTCTCTGACCACCCTGAAGACCTGTATTTAATGTGAGGAAAGGTGATTTAATGGAGTGGAGAGCACAGCATAAAACAGACAACCCTTTCAGAATAGCAGAGCAGGCTGTCCCTCCAAGGGGAAAGGGACAAAAAGGGAAAAGAAAAGAAAAATGGCGAGGGAGGGGGGGCAACTCTCACTCTCCTAATAGGCTGAAATAAGAAGTCATTTTGGTCAACTTCATCAGAAGACAAACCTGAAAGGGGCCCCTTGCCCTCCCCGCCAGCGCATAACTGACTTACCATGCATTTTACCGTGGAGCTGATTATGCGGTGAGTTGTGGTAGACGGGGAGAGTTTATTGACATATGGTCTCCCTTCACACCTTTTGTTACAGCCAGACATCAGGGACTGAGCTGCAGGATATTAAAGGATTTGGAAGCGTTATCAAGGAATGGTACATATTTATCAAAACCAGGGTGATATTACAAAGCTGGGTTGCTGCTACACCTGGGTGTGTTATGTGATTAAAAATAATGACAATGCATCCTCTTGATGGATTTTGCACCTGGGCGAATACTGAGCAGGTCTGCTGGACCCCCTTGGTCGAGAATTCACACCTAACAACCCCTTTGGTCTCAGAAGAAAATTGTGGCTGCTAGCTCACACTTGGAATCCAGGTAGGGCAATGTTTAAGCACTTCACTGTTAACCGAAAGAGCAACACTTGGAATTCACCAGCTATCCCGAGTGAGAAAGATGTGACCATGTGCTGCCACAAAGATTACAGCCTTGGAAACCTTCCGGGAGGTTCTTTCCTGGCCTACAGGGTTGCTCGAGTCAGAATTGACTTGACTTCCATGGCATTGAGCTGTTTTGAGTTTTGAATGGCTGAATTGGAGACTTCAGGATTGCAGGAAGATTTGAGAACAGCCTGAAATATGCAGGCGACCAGCCTTGCTTGCTGCAAGGGAAGAGGAGTTGAAGCACTTACTGATGAAGTTCAAAGATGATAGTCTTCAGTATGGATTACAACTCGAGGTTAAAAGAACAAGAATCCTCACCACTGAACCAATAAGCAACATGATAAACAGAGAAAAGATTTAAATGATGAAGCATTTCATCTTACTTGGACCCATCCACAACCAACGCTCATAGAAATATCTGTAAAGAAATCACTGGATAAATTGCTTTCAGTGAATTTGCTGCAAAAGGCCTTTTAAACATTTTTTTGAACCAAGGTGACTTTGTCACCTTAAAAATTCAGGAGTATCCTATCCCAAGGCATGATTATTTTCATGTGGAAGCTGGAAAATGCATAAGGAAGTCCTACGAGAAGAATTGATGCATTTGAAATATGGTCCTGGTGAGGAATATTGAATACACCAAGGAACTTCTAGGAGAACAAACAAATCTATGTTGAAAGAACTACAGCGAGATTGATTCTTAGAAGCGAGGATGGTGACATTTGGCTTCATGTACTTTGGGTGTTATCAGGAGGGACCAGTCCCTGGAGTTGGGCAGCATGCTTGGTCAAGCCAAAAGGAGGACAAACCTCCACAAGATGGGTTGACACAGTGGCTCAAATGTAGGAATGGCTGTGAGAAATGCGCAGGGCAGCGTGTTGTTTTGTTCTGCTGTACATAGAGTGGCCATGAGTTGGAACCAAATTGACAGCACCTGGTTACGCAATGGACTAATGGCAAGATCAACCATTCAAAACCACCAGCCACTCCTCAAGAGAAAGATGAGGCTTTTTTACTCCTGTAAAGAGTCACAGTGTGAGAAAGTCACAGGGGGAATTCTACCCTGTCATATAGGGTCACTGTGAATCGGCATCGACTCTACGGACGTGAACGGCAACAACAACAACAACAACACCAACAAACACACTAATGGTGGCTGGGTACATGTGCAGACACCCATCCACTCGCACTGGAGCTATGTTAGTGGTTTCAGCAGGAAGCTTACCTCGGTGGTTTCCAGAACTCCCCTGGGCTGAACCAATTTACACCAGGTCTTTCAAATATTCCTGGTACCCCGGGCATCTCCCATTTCCCAGAGTTGGTTGCATGACTTAAGGCTTGATGATCATGGGGCCACATGAAGGACGCCTATGTGCTCCAACCACTGCCTCCTAGAGAGTGCTGTGGACAATTGCCTTCAAGTCAGCCAGCTCCTGACTCATGCGGACTCCATGTGCTACAGAACTCAATGCCCACTGGTCCTGCCCCATTCCTTCAATGGGTTGTAGATTTGAACCCTTGTCAGCTGGGGGGTTTTCAGTGGCTGATGGCTTGAAGGAGTTCACCAGGCCTTTCCTCCTAGTCTGTCTGTAGGCAGAAAACATCGCTAAAATCTGTTCAGCATCATAGCAATATGCCAGCCTCCACTAGCAGTTAGGTGGTAGCTGTAACAGGAGGCGCACTGGCCAAGAATCAAACCCAAATTTCCTGCATGGCTAGTGAGAATTCTGCCATGGAACCACCATTTCCTCTCTCCTGGTTTCTAGTGTTTATGTATATAAGATTTCAGTACCTTCTAACAAGCAGTAAGTAAGACTGCACCACGGGTCACCTCTATTTAGCTCTCCCTCAAATTTTTCCACATGAATTATAAAGTGTGTGACAGTTGTAATATGTTTCTCTTTTTAAAAATTGCTGGGTGAACTTAAAACAGCACAAGGAAGTGCCAGCATAGCAAAAGGATACCCACCTGCTTATTTATCTTAAGAGAAGAAAAGTCGTGAATGCATTCACTCAGGTGAAAATATCATTCATGGAAAGAAGTGCCTAATGGTCACCAGGACCCATGGTTAATCCAGGCGTGGTCATCTGATTCCAATCGATCAGACCTAGCTATAAATCACTTATATGTCTGGGTAATTAAAAGCAAATATAAATTTTCAAAAAAATAACGTTGCATGGGATAGAAAGAGAATACATAACAACATCAGACATAAATATGCCTCAAGACAAACTCATTGTGCACATCCAGAATACATAATGGCTCTTGCTAAGATGCGTTTCCCACTAGACCCTACCCCAAGCCAGTAAAAGCCAGAAACTCTACAGGAAACTGTGGATTGTACTACTCTGAAATGGGAGCTGTGTCTCTAGACCGAATTTGGGGCTGTTCGTGCTGAGGACTCACCAATACCTGCTGCAGTGACAACAGTCCAGGTGAGAATAAGGAAATCTAGATGACAGCCAGGATATAGGAGCACTGAGACCTCAAATTGCTTCTAGGCGAGCATGGCCTGATGGGCTTCCATTTCTGCACCTCTGGCAGGAGGAGTTTGTTCTGGAAAGTAATGGTTTCTAAGGAAGTATTTCTTAAACTTTCACATGCATGCACTTACCCAGGTTCCTGGAAATCGGGCTGGGGGGCAGATTCTGATTTTGTGGGTTCAGGGTGGGGTCTAGGATCCAGCAGTTCTAGAGGCCCTGGTACTCTTGGGCTGTTAACCACAAGGACAGTAGTCCTAAACCACCAGCCACTCCTTGGGAGAAATATGAGGCTGTAGACTCCGGGCAAGAGTGACAGTCTGGGAAACCCACAAGGGCAGTTCTACCCTGTCCTGTAGGGTCACTATGAGTCAGCATCAACTCGATGGCATTAGCATGGGAGAAGCTAATCCTGATGTTGCTGGTTCCTTGACCTATCGTACTTTGAGTGGCAAAGTCCCAAGGGCCTTCCCGGATGTGATGGCCAAAAACAGTAGTGTTCACCCTTGGTCATACTTTGGAATCCCTTAGGAGCTTTCAAGCCTCCCATTGGCCTGGCCCCATCCCAGACCAATGAAGCAAGGCTTAGTGGAAGCAGGATTCAGGTCACGGTCAGTGAGAAAGCCCCCTTGGCAATGCCAACGTACAGCTAGTGCAGAGTCAAACTGGTCGACAACTCCACATGGTTCCATATACTTTGGTGAAGCCAGCTGTTTGGGCAAGGTTTCCAGAGTTACCACCCATGTAGACTTGTTGGTGATAGTGCATTAAATAGAGCACATGCAGTGCATTGCATGAGTGGCCTATGTCATGCAACCACATCAGGGGGATGTTGAGCCAATTTCTCTGGGAAACCAAGGGTGTTGGCTCCATCCTGAACGTTGGCAGGGTAATGGACTGACACAGAGGAAACTCGTTCTCTTTGTGGCGGTGCACTAATGGGTTCTTCACAGAAGGCCAAGTCCATGGCTTCAGATGCAGATGCTCACGGGGCTGAGGGAGCAGGTCAAATCCTAAGTCCGAGGTGGGTGTTTGCATATTTACATGCCCTCACTGCCATCAAGTCCATTCCAACTCACAGGCCCATGGGACTGAGTAAAATGGCCCCCGTGGGTTTCTGAGACTGTGATTCTTTAGAGGAGTAGAAAATCTCCTCTTTCTCCAGAGGAGCGGTTGGCCATTCAAACTGCTGACCTTGAGATTAACAGTCCAACTCCTGACCACTCTTGCCGTCAGAATTCTATTTATATACACAAGTATATATATATATATTTATACTTTCCCAAAAGAACTCCACATTTTCAAATCATTCTTGACACTCATGGCCTTTTTTCCTTTATAGCCATGCCTTTGGTTGAAACACAGATATAAGAGAAATATTTATCTACTTATAGGGGTCCAAAAGGAGCTTTGGTGGCATAGTGTTTGCATGTTGGGCTGCTAACACCAAAGTCAGCACTTTGAAACCACCAGCCACTCCGTGGGAAGAAGAGTCTGTCTACTCCTATAAAGAGTTACAGTCTCAGAAACTCACAGGGACAGATCTACTCTGCCTCATAGGGTCACTATGAGTCAGCATCACCTCCCTGGCAGTGAGGTAGATTTTGGTTTCATAGAGATACAAGTCAGTCCTGAGCTGCTAAAGACAAGGTTGGCAGTTTGAACCCACCAGCTGCAGAGAAAGAGGAGGCTTTCTATTCCCATAAGGCGCTACAGTTTCAGAAATACCCACAGCGGAAATTTTAACCTCTCCTGTAGGATCAATATGAGTCAGAATCGACTTATCGGTGGTGAGCAAGTGGAGGGGACCCTAAACAGGTTCCGGTGGACCTTAAGAGTTCTACTCATTGTGCATGCTCTGTAAAATGTAAACCAAGATTTTACTTTTGCAAACATTATTTTTTTCTAAACACGTCTAACTGTGAAACTATACGCGCATGCGGGTCTTTGAACCTGGTCAGTGGTCTGGGGAAGTGAAGGGCCCTGACACCCTTTGTTGTTGTTAGTGCTGTCCAATCATTCTGACATCACAGGGACCTTCTTTGCAACACAAGGCAGCACTGCCCGGTCCTTTGCCAGCCTCAGGGGTAGTATGTTGGAGCCCATGGTTTCAGCTACCGTGTCCTCCAGTTCACCAAGGAGTTTCCTCTTTGTGCTGCTTACTAAACCCGTTTCTGAGGAGTCCATTCCAACTCACGGTGACGCCGTGTGGGTCAGCACCACGGGACCCCACAGAGCTTTCAAAGGCTGGTCGTTCAGAAGTCAATCAGCAGGCCTTTCTTCTGAGGGGCCTTAGATTTGAACCGCAAACCTTTTAATCAGCCAGTGGTTGAGCGTGCTAACTGTTCACATTACCCGGGGACACCCAACCCTTCTTACCCTCATCGCTTCATAGGTGATCCATCTCCAATCCAAGAGGGCAGAGAAGATAGATAATACAGCCTGAGCTGCGTATGTCAGGTCCAAACTTTTCAGTGTCATGGAACAAATAGCCAAAAACCTTGATGAAATGGCTGGGAAAACTCAGTCCAAATCATTCCAAAGAAATGAGTAGCGGTGCACTCTTGGGAACTTGTGCTGTGACAGCAGCCACCAGGAAGACCCCGGTAGTCCAGAGCCTTGCCACCCCAAATATGGTCACAGACTAGCAACATCAGGAGCTTGTTAGAAGTGCAAATTCTCAAGCCCTACACAAGGTCCACTGAACCAGCGTGTGCAATTTACCAAGACCACCAACGGATCGGGGTACCTGTGAAAACCAAACCAAACCCATACTCACTGCTGTCCAGTCGAGTCAGACTCAGAGCAGCCCTATGGGCCAGGGTAGAGCTACCACTGTGCATTCCCAAGACTAATTCTTTAAAGGAGCAGACAGCTTGTTGTTCTCCTTCAGAATGCCTGCTAATTTAGAACTGCTAGTTTGGTGGTTAGCAGCCCACTGCCTAACCGCTAGGCCACCAGGGCTCCTTTTGTGCTTGTGAGGGGTCGAGCAAATACCATTAGCAACTAGAGAAGAACCTGGAAGAAGAAGAGCAGGGTGGGAACTGTGAGTCAACTTGGTCATTAGCACATTTCTGTGTTCACTTATTCTGTTCCTTCCCTTGTGTATTCAGTCAACAATTCTTCTTTGAACATCACCTCTGAGCCAGGATCTGTGATATGCTAATTAAGCTGGTTTAGGAAAGGGGTCTGCCTAAGTGACTCCTGCTTCCTGGCTTTTCCTGCTTCCAGATCCCCTCTCTTTACTTCCTTCCACATTAGAAGCACATCCTTACATGTGCAGCTGATCCCTAGTTCAGGACCGGAAGTTACGTGTTGGCATGCATGCATGCTCATAGCTCGCTCAGTGGGAGTGCAAAAAGTCAATTCCTTCAAGAGCCTAGCACAGTCTGTAAGGTTGGGATGGTGTTAAAAGTGGTGGGGTTGGTGTTAGTTCCCATTGAACCCATTCTGCACAGGATGCCTTCATGTGACAGAGTAGAAATGTCCCCATTGGGTTTCCTAGTCTGTCATCGTTACCAAAGGAGCCCCGGGGGGTACTTTAAGGGAAGTGTTGGACTGTCAACTGCAAAGTCAGGGGTTCACACCTACCAGCTGCTCCGCAGGAGACAGATGAGGCCCTCTGCTCCCATGAAGATTTACAGCCTCAGAATCCCATGATTGGGTCGCTATGAGCCAGAGTTGGTTCCATGACAGACCCAAAGCCCACTTTCTGTCGAGTTGATTCCAACTCATGGTGATCTTATATACGTGTTGTTGTTGCTGTCGGGTGCCATTGAGTGGTTTCTGACCCAAAGTTACCCTATGCACAACAGAACCAAACACTTCCAGGTCCTGCACCATCATCACATTTGTTCTCTGCCTGAGTTCATTGATGCAGCCACGGTGTCAATCCAGCTCGTTGAGGGCCTTCCTCTTTTGTGCTGCCCCTCCACTTTACCAAGCAGGATGTCCTTCTCCAGGCAATATGTCCAACGTATTTGGGAGGCAAAATCTTGCCATATATGCTGTCAAGGGCACTCTGGCCTGACTTCTTCCAAGACAGATTAGGTTGTTCGTTTAGTAGTCCATGGCAGGGTAGAATTTTCCCTATAGGTTTCTGAGATATTATGTCTCTATAGGAATAGATAGCTTCATCTTTCTCCCACAGTGAAGCTGGTGGGTTAGAACTGTTGACTTTGCATTTAGTAGCTCTGTGAGTAGCCCGCCATGTCACCAGAGGTCCTTTGCGTTTGATGGCAGTGGGGTGGAATGCTTACAATGGCAAGACCTTTTTCTCATGCATTGCTACTGACCGCGGTCTAAAGCCCAAGTGCTTAGCCATTGGGCCACCAGGATTCTTCGTGGTAAGGATGTGTTCCTGCCAAAGTTCATGAACACTACACAGCAGTGGGGTTTTGGAGCTGCTAGGTAGTTTAGCTTAGGGACTGAGGCATCCATTACGCATGGTCAGCAGTCTGAGCCTTTGTCCCATGAACGAGTGGTACACTGCACATGCTCAGAGGCTCAGGTTCCCAGCCAGGAAGGGGAGGTACACCTGGGTGTGTTCTGCACCTGAATTGGCCCAACAAGGCCAGGTGAATTCAGTTCAGCCAATGAGTTCAACCAGGGTCACCAGCACGCCCCACCTCTTGGAGTAATTTAAAAGGCAGGAGCACAGAGCAGACCTTGTGACTTTCAGGGAAGCTTCTAAGGAGATGCACATTTCTGAAGAGCCCTGCAGGTGCCTTTATAAACCTGAAACTTCTTCTAATTCTCATAAAACTCACTTGGATCACAAACTAGGCTTGGAGGTGAATGCTTTCTCGTGTGTAGCCAAGGAGCAAGGTATATCTCTATCCTGAGAGATCTCACAGAACCATAGATTGCCCTGGCATGTTTTGGAGTCCTGATGGTGTCATGGTTATGCTTTGTGCAACAGTTTAAAACCACTAGCCACTCCACAAGGGAAAGATGGGGCTTTCTATTCCTATAAAGAGATACATCCTCAGTAACTCACAGGGGAATTCTACCCTGTTCTATAGGGTTGTTATGAGTCAGCATTGACTCAATGGCAGTGAGTGAGTGCCCTGGCAAGAATGCCTTGCGTATCTACATTGACTCTCAGTTTCTGGTTAGCTTTTCACCACTTCACCCCATGAACTTGAACTGCAGTGGATGAGGGTTGGGAGCTCTGGCTCTGGGGCTGCTTGCTTGAATTTTCACATCATGGCCCTGCCCGTGATGGGACCTTTGACAGTTGGGCAAATGAGCTCAAGCCCGAGTTTCCTTTTCTGCAGCATAGACTGAGGAAGGAGATGTCTTCCTTCTTGTGTGCTAACTGACTTTTACCAGTTAGTATGAATTAGATCTTTCCACGAGGAAGATCAGGGAGAAGGGGGAAGGATGAAGCAACTTGGATAGAGGTGAAGGCAGCGTGAGGGGTCAGAGAGAGATGAAAGGACCACCATGTCACCTTTGACTACTCTTAGTGAGGCTGGCTTGGAGTGCAGGAGACGGGGAGAGTGAGGACACGGGCTAAAGGCAGTGCTCATTCATTACTTCCGGGCAGAGTTCAGCCTTTGGCATGCTTGTTGGATGCTGGCGCTGTGTTCATCCAATGAAACTTCAAAATTCTGTCCTGTCATTAACCCTTTGTCTCTCCTTTGTTCACGATTTAGAACTTCTATTCTCGGGTTCTCTTTAGAGCCCCAGGAAATCAAAAGTCACAAGTCACTTCTGTTTACAGAGAGGCCCCCAGCATGCAAAGGCAGGAGGGTGTGTTAACAGCACACCGGTCCAGTGGCTGGTCACGTCCATGCAGTACATTCTCCATCCCTTAGCTCAACAAAAGGAAAATCACCAAAGAAAAAAATTTTTCTTTTTCATGGATATTTACTTTTTCAGTTCCCTCCCCCACCCATAATCTGTGTGAATTACAATAGAACACGCACACACACACATACACACAATTTTCTGCCAGAATGTGTTACTCCAGTACATTCTACCCTCCTCCCTCACTGCCTCCTACCCTTTTTTCTCCTATCTACTTTCTTCCCATGACACCCAATGGACAGGTAGGGGAATTCACAATAGACCCCAGTCTCAAATGTAGTTTAAAGCTCAATCACGAACTGCTATTGTGCCAGTTCTGACCCATAGTTACAGGATACAACTGTCCTTGTGGATTTCTGAAACAACAATTCTTTGTGGGAGTTGAAAGCTGCCCTTTCTACAGGAATGCAGCAGGTGCGTTTGAACTGCCAACCCTGCAGTTAACAGGCCAATGTGAAGGGATTTTGCCACTTTGCCACCAAGGATCCTAAAGGTAGCATGAGGAGAACATTTATTAAATCTTCCATGGTACACAGGCAAGGGGGAGACCTGAACTACAGCTCTCGGGATTCTTGGTGCCTCGCAGTGGACAGTTCCAGCCGCATCGGATCCAGGCTTCCCAAGATTTGCAGAGCCACCAGCATAGTCTTTGCTCCTCTCCAGGATTCACAATTGCTTCCTGGTTGCTCAGGTATATAGGAGTTTAGTGGTTCTCTAATGCAATCATCCCATTTTGCAAAGAAGATGCTGATGCCCAGACCGGGGAGAAGATTATCTGAGGCCACTGAGAAGGACACCATCACCTCAAGTCCTTCTGACCCCCCACAAGTTTCTGCCAACAGCAATGAGCTCTGGGTTACCTACTCAGTCTTTTGAAGCCTTAGCCAGCTGATGCAGCTGCCAGTTGGATTGATCAGGGTATGTGACCCAGAGCTCCTTAGAACGCGCCCCCTCCCAAATGCAAATTTATGCCATAGAGTTGATACTGATTCATAATGACCCTATAAGACAGGGTAGAACTTCCCCTGTAGGTTTCTGAGACTAACTTTCAGCCTTTCTCCTGAGAAGTGGCTGGTTGTGTGGTGGTTTAGATTTTGCAGTTAGCAGCCTTTCAGCATGAGAGGTAGGGTCACATTTCTGTTCTGATTATGCTCCATTTTCTGAGATGCCAGTGCCGAGGCTCCCCCCTGCAGGTAGCAGTGAGATTTTTCTCACTAAACTGCGCTGGATGGGAAACTTGGGGCAAGTAGTGCATCGCAGCCAAGGAAGATCTCATTGACAGTGCAGTACTTGAATAAGGCAGGAAGACACAGGAGTGGCCATCTGGTGGTGGGCAAAGTGTTCCAGGTAGGAGACAGTCAGTGCAAAAGACCTTGTGATTGGGTTCTCCAAGCTTCTTCCTGGAACAGCAAGGAGACCAATGTGAGTGGGGCATGACACTCTGTGTAGTGAGGAAAGATGATCACTGTGTGGGCCTCCTGTATGATTGAGAAGCCAAGGGGAATTTTTAAACCCTAAGCCAGATCAATGCTCAAGGAAGCATCAGTCAAGACATCAAACGACACGTTGCATTGGCTAAATGTGCTACAACAGATCTCTTAAAAAGACTGAAGATCAAGGATGTTACTTTGAGGACACTGCGTGATCTTGTGCCAAATCTCGCCATGGTTGTTAGGTTGGAGTCCATTGTTGCAGCCATGGTGTCAGCCCATCTCCTTGAAGATCAGTCTCTTTTCTTGTGGACCTTCAGTTTTACCGAGCATGATGTCCCTTTCCATGGACTGGTCTTTCCTGATAAAATGTAGTAGCTACCAGATTGGATGTCATGCCTTTAGAACAGTGGTTCTCATCCTTCCTAATGTTGTGACACTTTCATATAGTTCCTCATGTGTGGTGCTCCTCCCAACTATAAAATTATTTTTGTTGCTACTTCATAACTATAATATTGCTACTGTGATGAATCGGATGACCCCTGTGAAAGCATTGTTCGACCCCCCCCCCCAACGGGGTCGCGACCCACAGGTTGAGAATCACTGCTCTGGAACATTTTCATCATAGAAGAGAGTTCGGTTGCACAGCTCTGAGTTAGAGGGTGAGACGGGTTATTTGACATTCATTTGCTGATGTGTTTGCGAACCCAGTGGAAACACTCGGGAATGAGCATGTTCTTTAGCCATTTTCCTGGATCATTCAAATGCCATCTCCCCTGTGAATGCCTCACTCCATCCTTGGCTTTCCATATTTGCCATATGAAAATGGGATAATATTTCAATACTTAGCATTATATATAACCCAGTATTTGGTATTCTGCCTCAAACAGATGCGAGTCTCTCTCTTTTTCTACTAGTATTTAATTTTGATATGTGAAAACATACAAAGCAAAATCTGTTCCATTTCAACCCTTTCTGGACACAATGTTCAGTGACATTGGTCACACGCTTCATATTGAATTAGCATTCTTGTTCTTTCTATTCTAGGTGTTTCCTTTCTTTTTACTTAATCTCTCTGCCACAACCCTCTCACATATATTTTGACTTATCTGTAGCCCTTTAGATTTGTGCTGATTTTTTAAAGACTGCAATACTCAAGGATGCAAGCCTTTAAGAGCTAAATTGTTATTTAGTTTAAAGATGACTTCAGGGGACAGTTTCAATTAAAGGTTTGAAGAGTAACTCAGGGTCATAGTCTCTGGGACTCTTCCAGTTAAGTAAGTCTAGATAATTAAAGAATTTTAAATTATGTTCCACAAGGTTCCCTTTCTATCAGCATCCTTAGGAATCATGGTGCTATGGTGCCTGCTAACCTCAAAGTCAATAGTTGAAACCACCAGCCACTCTGCAGGGGAAAGAAAAGTTTTTCTGTTTCCTTAAAGAATAGCAAGCGAGGAAACCACAGGGGGTGTTCTATACTGAGTCAAAATTGACTCCATGGCAGTGAGTTTATGTTGTTATCGAAAAAAGAACACATTTTAATGGGGGCTCTGACAGATAATATAACAATCCATAAATCAATTAGATCAAGCGAGTTTGTACATATGCTGCCACCATCATTTTCTAAACACTATCATTCTACTTGACCCCTTTGATATCAGCTCCTGTTTTTTCCCTCTTTCCTCAACCCTCACACCCTTACTAAATTATATATAAATTAATATCTTTATACACACCGTCTTCTGTGTCCCTCTACCCATATTTCTGTTATTCGGCCCCTAAGTTGTGTGTGTGTGTGTGTTCCATTGTTATCAGTTCCCTTTTCCTCCCCTTCCCTACACAGCCACCCTGTGCCCTCATGGTATCTGAGTCAGTTCGAGTTGACTAGAGAAGCACATTCATAAACACTCATGTGTCTTAAAAAAGCTTTATATAGAAGAATAATTGTATATTAAGAAAGCATGCCAGCCCAGTCCAGACCACGTCCATACGTACGAAATTAACCCATATATCCAATAACAGTGTGTAAATTTTTTTTCAGACTTATGCAACACATGCAATTACACCAAGTGCTGGAAGATCACAGGGCAGTCGGTGGAATGTCTTATGGACCCAGTGGAGGTGGAAAGTGGCATGGGTCTCCACATGACTCCTCCCCGTTCAAGGCTCTGGCTGCCGTCAATGTAGATCCATGTATCTTGTCAGCAGGAATATCAAGTCATGGGTGTCTCTCACCCCCAGGAAAGAATACAGGAGTTGCCAGAATCCTCAAGAGAAGGCCATGCCCACATTGAGACCTCACTGGCTATGGCCTGAGTGACAGACTGGACTCCACCCCTGTGCAAGATGATGGGAGATTAAAAAGCTACCACAGTATCGCTACTCCCATTACTGTTCCTGAGGATTTTATCTGTCCTGCATTCCGTGCGTGGTTGCTATTTCTTTTTATGATTTTTCTTTCAGCATCTATCTGTGGTGTCCCTGATCTGAAGGCCCTGATGCAGTATCTGTGAGTCTCCTGTGAGCAGGGACTGTGTTCTCTACATCTGGGTCTTCTTAAAGCTTTGCAAAATGTTGTCATTTGAATAACACTCAACAAATATTTATTGAAGGAATGGCATTGCAGGTGACAGTCAGTACCTATTCTCCCATCAGTTATATGGTTGGCGGTCTTTTTACCTCTCAGACATATAGCTGAATCATTACAATGTGAGGGTCTGAGCCTGGTTATATTATAGGGACATGTAGTCAAAAGACAAAATATGTTTGCCTAAAGCACCTTTTGAGTATGATGTTTCAATAAAATAAATTGGACAGATCCTGGCAGCAGACATGTTTCAGCCGCTCACAAGCTATGTGGCTTTGGGTAGTGTACCCTAAGCTCTGAATTCAAGGTAAGTAGTTTCAATGGTCAATTGCATGTGAGAGCTGGACAGTGAGTAAGGAAAACTGAAGAAGAATCAATGCATGTGAATGATGTGCAAACAATACCGAATGTCGTCTGGGCTGTCAGAAGAACAAGCAAATCCCTCTTGGAGGAAGCACAGCCAGAATGCCCCTTAGAAGTGAGGATGGCAAGTCTTCATCTCACATCCAGTGGACATGCTATCAGGAGAGACTGGTTCTTAAGAAAGGACATAATGCTTGTTAAAGTACAGGGGCAGCAAGAGGGAAGAAGACCCTTGATAAGATGGATGTCCACAGTGGCTACAGCAATGGGCTCAACATGGACCAACGACTGTGGTGATGACACAAGAACAGGCAGGGTTTCATTCCGTTGTACAGTTCCGGTCTCTGGTACAAAGGAAAATAAGTTGCCCTATCCTGTGGGGTCGAGGCTATTGTGCCTGCTGTGTATTTTGTCCTAAGGACTTGCAGTGTTGTTCTTTATACAGTGTTGTTGTTATTAGCTGCTTTTCGGTCCATTTTGACTCATAGCGACCCCCATGCATTTCAGAGTAGAACTGTTCCATAGGGTTTTTAAGGCTGTGACCTTTTGGAAGCAGATATTCAGGCCTACCTTCCTTAGGCACCTCTTGGATTCTGGGTGGGATTTAACTGCCGACCTCCTGGGTGCTAGTCAAACACTACCCAGGGAGTCCTCCCACTGAATAGTGTGAGTGTATTCCCACCTAGGGTGCTCCTCTTCCAGTACTTGTTTGGACGGTATTCTCTTTTGATCCATAGGGTTCAATGGACTCATTTTCAGTAGTACATCATCAGGTCTTTCTTCCCAGTGTGTCCTAGCTTGGATGCTCTTGTGAAGCGTGTCCAGAGTGGCTTGCTCTGGTTATAATCGTAGCTGGTGACACCGCTTACAGCAATCACAGCTATAGACAAATGACAACATGATGACAAACTGACAGATGGGTGGCAGCCTAGGGAAGGAATGATCAACACAACACAACCTGAGTGGAAATCGAGCTATGGAGTCTCTGAGAGTCCAGGCTCTTCGTCCTGGCACAGCCTGGGGCAGGGCCTGGAGCCAGGAACTGTGGCTGCTGGGGTGAGGACCCCCAGCTTCCCCACTTGGCATTCCCTCCCCAAAAACAGCTGGCAGCCTGTGGGAATTGTCTTTCCCCTTGCACATGACGGCACTGACGAGCATAACGCAACCCTGCTGGTGGTTAATGACTGGTGACATTATGAGGCCACTGCCCACCTTTGGTTGAGGGAATTTGCCAATGCTCGGAAGTTGTTGGGCTCTAACGAAATGCAACCCCTGCAAGCAAGCACTGAGTCAAGTGCACGAGGTGTGAGGCACTCTGACATCCCCGCGTGACCGTGAAAAGCAGGCTGCGGAGCAGTGGTGGCTGCTGAGGCTCCTTTCTCCTGGCAATACTGGCATGCTGAAATGGCGGGCTGATTTGCCATGGAAAGCAGGGTTTCATGGGAACTTGAGGATTAAGAATCCACATGCCTGCAATCAATATTGTATGTTCATCGTATAATTTACTTTGAAAGGGAGACGACACAGTTCTCCAAATTTTGGGGTGAAGTAAACCACTTTTTCAAAGGAGTAAGTGGATTTCTGTGTTTATAAATCATGCCCACCACTTGGGAGTGCAGAGGAGGGTATGGGAGGATGGTAAAGAAGAGCAGCAGGAGAGGACCTGAAGACCTCATGCTTCCTCAGGGTCAGGGGCCAGGCAAAACCAATGTCCCTGGAACACCACTGTCTCTCTGGAATGGTATTAGCATAGCTTGTTACTTGCATACTGTACTGAGTTCATTCTGACTCGCAGCGCCCCTATAGGGAAGAATAAACATGCCCCAATGAGTCTCTGAGACTATAATTCTTTACTCAAATAGAAAGCCTCATCTTTTTTCCATGGAGGAAATGGTGGATTCACAACTGCTGACCTGGTGGTTAGCAGGCCAACACCGAACTTACTATACCACCAGGACATTTCTGTTTAGCCTAGAGACTTTCAAATGGATAGAACAAGACCCATACCAACCCTGTTCACGGCTATCAACCCCCCTTTCTGTGAAGTCCCCACTACGTTCTGTGAAGTTCACAACTTTCTCCGTATGTGTGTGTGTGTGTGTGTGTGTGTGTGTGTGTGTGTGTGTGTTACGTAACCTTACCCTTGATCATTCCCTACCAGGCCTGCCACTTCCCCCTCACTACCATATTGAGTCCCCTGTTGTTCCCTTGTCCCTGTGTTTGTTAACACCACTTCCTTACCCCCGCACCTCCCCCTATCCCAAGTGCCCCCGGAACTCTCAGTCCTGTTGTTTTTCCTCCAGATAGTTCATCCAGCCTCTCTTATTTAGACAGACCTGTGGAGACACTAACATGCACGAAAACAAGACAGAGGAAAACAAAGCAACAGTTTACAACCAGACAACAAAACAACAAAAACAAACCACTGACAAAGAACAAAACAAAACACATCAAGAAAGAAGACCTTGTAGTTAGTTCAAGGATCATTTGTTGGACCGTAGGAGTGTTTTCCAATCCAGTCTGTTGAGGCACCACAACCTGGCCCCAAAGTCCACTTTCAGCATTCCCTGGGGACCTTGCCACTCCATTCCCTTGCTGTTCCACTGCACTCCACCACACTTTGCCTCGGTGTGGTGGAATCAGGTTAGGTGCAATTCGCACACTGTGTCTCCAGTGCTGTCCCCTGTATCACCCTTGGTCACTGAGGGGCATCATGTCTCATAGTGGGGCCAGCCATGTTGTTCTCTTTGTGGACTGGCTTCTCTGAGACTGGAACTCTTTAGGGGAGTAGAAAGCCTCATCTTTCTCCCTTGGAGTGGCTGGGGATTTCAAATTTGCCATTTCAGACATTGCGTTTAGCAGCCCAACACATAACCCCTATACCCCACCATAGCTACAGAAAACAATAAAGAAACAAAATCCAACAACATTCATTGCCATTGGGTGCATAACAATCCTATCGAGAGAAAATACTGCGGCCTCCTGGGTTTCCAAGGCTATAACTCTTTGTAAAAATAAAATTGTGTTATGTTTTCAGTGAAAGTTTACATAACCGATTAGATTTTCATTTAACAAATTCTCTACTTGTTTAGTGACATTAGTTAATTTTTCAATAAAAAGGAAAGCAGAAAATTAAAAAAAGAACAAATGAAAAACGTTTTAAGAGTAAAGACAAATGATAAGATGTTAATTTTTAACCTAATCATATCTGCAACAATACACTTTCTGATGTACTGACGGTGAGCAGGGTTTAATCCCATCCCTGGTGAATGGTCCCAGGGGATTTAATGGAGGCTTATTCTCTGTGGAATCTCTGCCAATGCATTTTGAGTTTTTATACTCATCTAAGGCTATAACTCTTTATGGGAGAAGAAAGCCTCATCTTCTCCAAAGGAGCGACTGGTGAATTCCAACTGCTGACCTTGCAGTTAATAGCCCAACACATAACCCATTATGCCACCAGAAGAGAGATTTGTATCTGGGTGCCTTCCAAATCAAGCACTACAATTATGCAAGGAGGATATTTTTTTCTGTACTGGAGCCAGGTCAAGTCAGAACCAGTGTGTCCATGGTTTGCAGCGAAGTCGGAGGAAGAAGAGGGTAGACTGTCTATAACTTCTCATAGCCCAGGGAAATGCTAGGCCTGGAAGGGGGCATGTGGCTCAACCATATTCAGAAAATCTGCACACTAACCTCCCCGGCTCAAATAATTACCAGCACCATGTCTCTGAATATCACCTGAAAGCAAAATAGTGAAAGCACCATTTCCATTTCATAATACTTTTATTAAAAGTAAAGTTCAATTCAGGGATGTGAAGAAGCTGGGAAAATTATCTTTTCATTTCTTTCTTTTTCTTTCCCTCCCTTTCCCCTTCTTCTCCACAGAACTGAGAGGCAGAAGGAATAAAGGCAGCATGGCACCAGCTGGAGGACACCGTGGGGTCAGGGTCACCATTTAACTCATGCTTCTCCAGTTTGGAGGGGCAACTGGATGTCCTCATTTGTGAATTTGCTTATTAATCTTTTTGAGTTAACAAGGTCATGGTAAAAAATGATTGTTGGCGTTTTTGTTAGGAACCTTCTAGTCCAGTCCAACTCATAGTGACTCAATGCATCAGTGCCGAGCTCTCTAGACCAATGGTTTTCAACCTGTGGGACCCTTGCACAGGGTGACTGTAACAAAATTACAGTTATGAAGCAGCAATGAGAATATTTTTATGGTTGTGGAGGTCACCACAACATGAGGAACTGTATGAAAGTGTTGTGGCATTAGGAAGTTTGAGAACCACTGCTCTAGGCTTTTCTATGCTGTAATCTTTACAAGAATGAGTTGCCTGGTTTTTCTTCCAAGAACAGAGCCACTGGTGGGTTCAAACCTTCAACCTTTTGGATAGCAGATGAGCACTTAACCATTGTGCCTCCAGGGCTCTTTGATAAACTCTATTAGAGGGTCTTAACCATTGCAACCCCATGGATCCTTTTGGCATTTAGGAAAGGCTATGGAACACCTGCCCACTCCCCAGAATAATATTTCCAAATACCTCCAATGAAATACAGAATCACAAAGGCACAAATTGTATTGAAATGCAGTGATAAAAATAAAAGACATTGGATTTGTGGCTAATATACATGTTAATAAATCCATTAAATATGATCTGATAGTGGGTCTAATAAACCAAACCCACACCATTGAGTTGATCCTGACTCACTGTGACCCTATATAAAATTCCTCAGGCTAAATCTTGACAGGAGCAGATCATCTCACCTTCCTCTCAGAGAACAACTGGTGCCTTTGAACTGCCAACCTTGAGGTTACCTGCCCAATGGCTCACCCACAGCGTCACCGTGAGTTCTAGATAGTGATGAGCATGAACTGTACTCAACGATGGCTGCAACGACTAGCATGGGGTGTGAAAGCATGTAGAATTTCTCTCGGTGGTAATCGCATGGCTATTCTGAACACAGCTGTGGACATGCTAAACTGCCCTACGAGCTTAGGGGAACTAACTCAACCAGGATTGTCCCTCATCCAATTTGACATTGCTCCCCAGCCTGCTGGGGCTCAGTGGTTCAGTGTTAGGGTCCCTTGTCTAGATACCAGGGCTGGCATGGAGAAAGTCATTCCTCTGCAGCCTTCTAGTGTGTGGGGGAAGATATTAGTGTTAAGCCTTGGCAGGAAATTGGTGGATTTTCCTGGCAGCCACATTCTTAATAACCATTTACTGGATACTTATTATATTCTGAGGGTAAATTGTGGTTCAGTTGTAGAATTCTCCTTTTCCATGTGGGAGATCTGGGTTTGAGTCCAAGACAATGCAACTCATGTGCATCCAACACTCATTTGTCAGGGGGATGCTTGGTTATTGCTGTGGTACTGAACTGATTTCTGTGTTGCTATGATACTGAAATGGGGAAGCTTGGTTGGGTGCGGCTATGAGACTGAACCTGTTTCTGTGATGTGTCCAGACTAAGATGAGCGATGAAGAAGAGCCTGGTATTCTACTTCTGAAAACCAATTAACGAAAACCCCTGTGAATCACAATCTGATGCACAACCAAAGAGATGGTGCAGGACCAGGGAGAATATTGCCCATGGAGTCACTGGGAGCTGGTTGTCACAGTGAGTTGGACTGGAGGCTGACTCAACAGCAGCTAACAACCATTGTGTTCCAGGCACTCGATTTGCTTTAAAAATCTAGCTCAGCCTTCTGGTACAGGGAAGTGATTAATCATGCCTACTTTATAGCACACCGTGAACCCTGATAAATGTCAGGCCCTGCTTGTGTTTTGTCCCTCCTTTTCCACATTCACATCACTTCCATTCCCCTCTTCAGACTAGTACCCCCTGCTGGGTGCTTGGTGTGTGTGTGTGTCCTTATAGGCATACAGCCATGTGCACTAGACCATGCTGCCATGTGCACTAGACCATGCTGCTTGGTGAATGGGCTTTCAGCTTCCATGAATGGTACTGCAATATAAATCTCATTCAGTTTCTGACCTTTTCAACTCCTTGCAATGTCATTAAGAGTTATTGCCATGCTGCATATCAATTGCATGTGCTGCTGCGTGCCACTTGGTCATGAGCAATCATCATCTTTCTTTTGTTTCCTTCTTCAGTTGTCTGTTGATTGGCATCCAATTCGGCTCCAACTCTTCTCTACTGCAGGTATCAGCGTGGTGACCATTCTTGTAAAAATGCCCCAAGGGCCCTGTGAATTGGATAAATAGCTTGGCCTATATACCCAGGAATTATGCGTTGGGCTGCTAACCCCAAGGTGAGCAGTTCCAACCCACCAGCTATTCCATGGAGCAAAGAGAGGCTGTCTGCTGTCATAAGAATTTAGTTTTGTAAACCTGTAGCAGCAATTCTACTGTGCCTTGTAGGGTTGCTAATGAGGAAGAATCAACTGGGGTTCTGTTTGTTTTTATACATCCAGGAGAGAGCTTTGATGGGGGAGATATTAAGTGCTTGGCTGCTAACCCAAAGGTCAGTAGTTTGAAGCCGTCTTCCACACACTGTGGGATAAAGGCATGGCTGTCTACTTCCCAATAGAAGCCTTGAAAGCATCATGGGACCATTCAGCTTTGTTTGATAGGGTCATGAGGAATGAAAGTCAACTCAGTGATTGCGCTTCTTTGGTTGTATGCCCAGGAGGGGCTCACTAGGTCCCAGGGTCCATTCAATGGGCTTTCACTAAGCTCTGCCAGATTGCTGTGCAGCAAACCTGCATCATTAGCAGTGTTTCTCTGCTTTCCCCGGATCTCCAATGACACTTGGTATGTTTGTCTTTCTAACTGTTGCCCGTTTGATGATTTTAAAAGGTCAAGCACAATAAACTCATCTATCCCAGGCACTTTATGGTTCTGTAGCAGATTCTTAGGGTTGCCATGCCACATTCCTTTGACCCATCTCTGACACCATCTCACTGCCTTCCAGTCAATACCGACTCATAGCGATCCTGTGGGGCAGTATACAATTGCCCCCTGCGAGTTTCAAACACTACAACTCTTTATTGGAGTAGAAAACCCCATATTTCTTCCTTGGAGCTAGTAGTTTTGAACTGCTGACCTTGAAGTTAGCAAACCAACTTGTAACCACTGCACTTCCAGGGCTCCTCCTGATATCCATCATAGCAGTGGCGAACGGCTCTATGTAAGTGCAGGCTCCTGCTGAAATGGTGTCTTATCACAACTGTGCAGCACGCAGCTCTCCATGTCCTTCTGCCTCGAAGCCTTTTCAAAGGCATGGAAAGCCAAACCCAGGAAGGTAGGAGAGGTCACCTTACTAGGAGGAATGCTCAACACCACTACAGGCGAAGAAGAGCCCAGCCTCCTGTTTCTGGTAGACAATTCTAGGACAGAACCCATGTTGCTCAGAAGTCCTGGGGGAATCAAGCTCCTGTATCCTACATTAAAAGCCTCAACACCCCGTTCCCATTGTGATTGCTTCTCCCCCTAACTCAGTCTTGCGTCTGCTTTCCTATTCCCACTCCCTGCCATCAGATCTCAAATAGACTCCCTGCACCCAGGCCTGAGGAATAAGCTCGGCATGCAAGGGCACTCAATCCAAGACACACACATTACTCTGAATCTCCAAAACAACCCTGTGGGCTACGTGTGTAATCCCCAGTTCACAGATGAGAAATGGATTGAAAAACAGTGACACACCCAAGATCACACAGGCCAGGGTTCAAGTCTGTGTCTATCAGTTATTCTTTTATTCAAGTATGCCAGAGAAGACTGGGTCTTAACACTTGAGCAATCTTCTTGGAAGAATAAGGCAAACTACAGAAAACACAAACTGAATATCGCATTTGTTCGTTTATCCATTTGCAAAAGACATAATACCTATAGTGCTAAGAATAGTATTCAAAGTACCTATTACTACCCCCTCAAAGCTTACATACTAGTCACCAAACTCAAACAAATACAATGCTATCAAGTTGATTACAACTTATAGCAACCCCATATAGGGCTTCCAAGACTATAAATCTTTACAGAAGCAGAGAGCTTCACTTTTCTCTCCCTGAGTGACTGGTGCATTTGAACTACTGACCTTGTGGTTAGCAGCCCATTGCTAAATGATTAGTTCCATAATCATTACGCTTACTTAACTCTACATTCTTTTAATTATTTCTCTATCAGTCCAAATTGCATCTGGCTACATGGGAAAAAACAAACCGACTCTAGTGGTCTAATCACAAAAGCTTAATTTTTCTTATATTAACACCAAAAATACCAAACCAGTTGCCACTGAATTGATTCTGATTTACAGTTACCCCATATGATTCAGGGTAGAACTGTGCCCCATGAGGTTTTCAAGGGCTGAATTTTTAAATGTAGATTGCCAGGTTTTTCTTCCAAGGCATCTTTGTCTTAGCAGTGAATTGTGTTAACCCTTTGCACCACACAGGGGTTTGTCTTATACAACAGTAAGTCTTGAAATAGGTAGCCTAGGTCTGGCGTATTTGCTCAGGGACTCATCTTGGATATAGGAGAATGCATGCTTTTTGGTCTGCCAAACTCATGTAACCTATGTGACTCTCTCATCTTTCAATATTCTGACTAGGGAGCATGACAGCAGAAGAGCCAAGGACAAAAATGAAATGGGTTATGCCAGACAAGTGTTTTGCCTTAAACAACAACAAAAACTTTCTTGGGAGTCCTACTCAGTATCTTTCACCTACACATATTTGGCCCAAACTGGGTCAAATGCTTATGCATAGCTGCAAGGGAGCCTAGGAGTGAGCGATTTAAGTAGGTACATTATCACCCTAAACAAAATTGAGCTTCTATTAGTAGTAAGAATGAGAAAAATGGATACTGTTTAGGCATATAGCAGGGTTGGATAGAATTCTATTTTGTGTCTTAATTTACATTTTGAATGAACTCAGAAAAAGTCATAGAGAGTAGAACAAAGGGATGGATGTGCATCCAACCACCTCAACTACTCATTTCTTTTCATGCTCTCCCTCTAGCTTCCCTGAATAGTTCTTGGTTACACATTGGGCTGCTAATTGCACGGTCGGTAATTTGAAATCACCGGCTGCTCTTCGGGAGAAAGATGGGACTCTACTCTGTAAAGAGGTACAGTCTCAGAACTTCACAGGTACAATTTTACCCATGTCCTGTAGGGTCGATATGAGTTAGCATTGATTCAATGGCAGTGAGCTTGGTTTGGATAGATCTGTGGAATCTTAGGATGGAATAGTTTGAATACACAGAAAAAAATTCAGTGGAATCATAACCCTCTAAATAATTACCCTCTAAAGCCACAAAGATCAACTGTGTCCAGCATGGTGACAGTTTAGCATATGCCATGGGGACATTGCTCATATCCCAGTGTTGTTAATCAACAAAAACTCACGCACTGCCACTTATAGTGACCCTATGCACAATAGAATAAAAGCCTTTCTAGTCCTGTGACATCCTCACAATGGTCATATTTTAGCCTATTGTTACAGCCACTGTGTTGATCCATCTCATTCAGGGCTTACCTGTTTTTTGACGATGCTCTACCAAGTATTTTGTCCTTTTCTAGGGACTAATTTCTCCTGATACCATGTTCAAAGTATATGAAATGGAGTTTTACCATCCTCACTTCTAAAATACATTCTGGCTGTACTTCTTCCGGGATAGACCTCTTTGTTCTGCTGGGCATTCATGGTATATTCAATATTATTTGCAACATCATATTTTAAAGGCATCATCATATTTTCTTCAGTCTTCCTTATTTATGTTCCATCTTTCACATGTATATGTCAAACATTACCATCAAGTCTATTCTTATTCATAGTGACCATCTAGGGTTTCCAAGGCTGTAAATCTTTACAGGGTCAAATAGCTTCCTCTTTCTTCTGTGGAGCAGCAAGTGGGTTGAACCACCAACCTTGATGTTAGTCATTCAACCCATACCAGACACTGAAATTAAGACTCCTTTCACATGCATCTAAGGTGATTAAAAATATCAAGGCTAAAAGCAGGCATAATTTGCTAATTCCCAGAGTAAAACATTTGCTCTTTCACATTTTAAAGAGGTCTTTTACAACAGATTTTTCCAATGAAATACGTTGATTTATTGACTGCTGCTTCTGTGAGTATTGATTGTGGGTCCAAGTAAAATAGGGTTTAGCTACATTTCTCTATTTGTAATGATGTTGTGTGTTTATATTTGTCAAGTTGAGAAGACATTTGTATTCTTAGTGTTGAAGACTAATTCATACTGAAGGTGTACTATATGAGCTTTATCAGTAAGTACTTCAAGGCCTATTGACTTTCAGCCAGCAAGATTGGGTCATCTGCATAATACAGGTTGTTAATGATTCTTCCTCCAATCCAGATGCCTCAACTTCTTCATACAGAGCAGCTTCTCAGATTATTTGAATAAGTATAGTGTGATAGATAGGTAGGTTTATAGTGCCAACCTGGCCAATAAGAACATGTGGGATTAATAAATTCGCAGTTTCATTCGTGGGCAAAGAGATAAATGGCTCAGCAAGCCACACCTATCTCTCAGTTGCTCTCTGGTGATCAGACCAGTGTGTGGCTGCCTTACCTAGTTCTGCAGTTTGCTGCCTGGCTGTACTGCCATATTTACTGTTGCATGGAAGTGAGTTAAACTGAGTCCTCTGTACTGCTATGTGGACTAATTAGCTGTTATATTCCTTCGTGTTCTATCTATCTATCAAATCATAAATGTCCTGGTTTTGTTTCTCTAGAGAACCCTGTCTAACACATATGGTGAAAGGATATAACCACAACACACACTCTCCTGATTTTAAACCACGCACTATCCACTTGTTCTATTCGAACCACTTCCTGTTGGTTTGTGTACAGGTACCACAGGAGCACAATTAAATGTACGGGAATTCCCATTGTTCTCATATGTATTCATATGCTACCCAAAGTTTGTTATGATACACAGTAAAATCCTCTGCATAGTCAATAGTACATAAGTAAGCATTTTCCTTGTATCCTCTGTTTTCAGCCAAGGTCCATCTGAAACCAGCATTGATATACCTTGCCTCATGCCCTCTTTTAATACAGCCTGGATTTCTGGCAGCTTCCTGTTGACATATTGCTATAACTACTTTTAAAGGTATCGTCAATAAAATTGTACTTGCATGTCATATTAATGTTATTTTAAATTAATTTGCAAATTTTGTTGCATCATATTTCTTTAGAATGGACACAAATATTAATCACTTCCAGTTGGTTGGCCAGATAGCTATCTTCCAAATTTCTTGACATGGACTATCACTGCATGAGCGTGTTGAAATATTTCCATTCCTATCCCTTCCTTGCTTTTCACTAATGCTTACATTGCAGCTTCAACTTCCTCTTGGCCTTTTGAACTAGTAGAACCTCAACTAATTCTTGGGAACAGAGACTCTGTACACTCCGTCCATATTCTTTGGATTCTCCCTACATCATTCAATAGTTTGATAAATAATCCTTGAACATTGTAATCCGAGGCTTGGATTTTTTCTTCTGTTCTTTCAATTTATGATATGCTGACCGTACTCATTCCTTTTGCTTTCCTAATTCCAGGTCTTTACACGTTACAATATATTTCTTTACTTTATCTTCTCAAGCTGGCCTTTCAAATTTTTCTGTTCAACTCTTTTATTTCATCATTTCTTCCATTTGCTTTAACTGCTTTAGGTTCAAGAGCAAGTTTCACAGTCTCCTCTGATATCCACTGTAGTATTTTCTTTCTTTCCTGTATTATTAATGATCTTTTTGAGGAGCCCCCAATAAAATGATTTATGATAAATAAATAAATAGCCACAGGTGACATGACAAAAAAAAAAAAAAGATTGATGACCTTGATGCTATTTCACAAGTCTTCTGGTAGCTGATCATTAATGTTCAATATGTCCGAACCATTCTTGAGATAGGCTCTAAATTCAGGTGAGATATTGTGATAGTAAGGTTTGGTGTCAATTTAGCTTGACCAGGATCTTCAGAAGGTGCAGGTCACACTCTCCTTGGAGGTATGACCTATTTCATAGCTATAAGTAGACTGTGGAGAATGGGCTCACTCTTTTTCTTCCTGATGAAATGACCCTGGACCCTACGTCTGGCTTCTTGGGATGGCAATCACCATGAGACCTGCTGACCCTAAGAGCTGTCTGTGGCCTGCCAACTGCCTGTTGACTTTGGATTCTCCCAACTCTGCCTCCACCAACCTGTGGTTTTCCTGTTTCTTGGGCTATTCCTCCAACAGCTTCAGGAGTCTGGAAGGGCCTCTAGTTTGCATCTGATTTATGGGCTGGAGTTGGACTGGGGTTTCTTGTTGTGTGGACTTCTTAATGTAAAATTCTTTATTGATATAAATTTCCTTCTTCTACATGTATCAGTATCACTGGTTTGTTTCTCTAGAAACCCCAGCCGACCACAGATATAATATAGGCTGTATTTGGGCTCTTTTGCGTTCTTATTTTAATTTTCTTCAGGTTTGACTTGAACTTGCATATTAGTAATTGATAGTCTTTTACATAGTTGGCCCCCGGTCTTGTTTTGTCTCAATGATATTGAGCTTCTCTATCATGTCTTCCCACAGATTTAATCAATTCCATTCCTGTGTTTTCCACATGTATATATGCCACTCCTGTTGTTGAATAAAGGTGTTTGCAATGAGGAAGTTATTGCTCTTGCAGAATTCTTTCATGCAGTCTTCAGCTTCTTTTCGATCCCCAAAGCCATAGTTTCTAATTATTCTTCCTTCCTTTTTGTTTCCATGTGTGCATTCCAATTGTCAGCAATTATTAATGCATTTTCAGTACATGTGTGGTCAATTTCAGACTAAAGAAGTTGGTACAATTCTTCATTGGCTTTAGTGGTTTGTGAGAAAATTTGAATAATGGTTCTATTAACTGGCCTTCCTTGTGTATGAAGATAGATATTATTCTGTCACAGGCAGCATTGCACTTCAAGATAGATCTAAAAATGCTCTTTTTGAGGATGAAAGAGACATTCTTTTGAATTTGTCATTGTCAGCATAGTCATTCTTATCATTTTAAGATTCAAAGGGTCTATTTCAACTCACCAATGCCTAGGATATTGATCTTTATAGGTCAGATTCCGTTTTTTTATGATTTCCAATTTTCCTAGACTCTTATTTTGCACGTTTGATGTTCTGATTATTAATGAATGGTTGCAATGATTTTTCTCATTTTGAATTATAATCCATTAGCAAATGATGGTGCCAGAAGCTTTAGTACACTTTGTTGCTAGATGCCTTCAAGTCAGTTCTGTCTCATAATAATGCCTACACAACAGAATGAAACATTGCCTGGTCCTACCCCATACTCAAAAATTTTGTTATGTTTGAGTCCATTGTTGTAGGAATTGTCTCGATCCATTTGATCGGGTGTCTTCCTCTTTTTGCAACCCCTCCACTGTAATGTGTATGATGTCCTCCAGGGACTGGTCTGTCCTGATAACATCTGCAAAGTACATGAGATGAAGTCTCGCCATCCTATCTGCCAAGGAACATTTAGCTGCACTTCTTCTCAGACAGATTTGTTTGTTCTTCTCTCCACCCATGGTACTTTCAGTATTTTTTGTCAGTACCTTAATTCAAATGCACCAGTTCTCCTTCAGTCGTTCTCATTCAATGTTCAAATTTCACATGCATAAGGTGTGGCGGAAAATGCCATGCCTTGGGCCAGGCGCAACGTAATCCTAAGTGAAATTCTTGATCTTCAGTACTTTAAAGTGGTTATGTGCAGTAGATTTGCCTAATGCAATATGTTATTTGGTTTTTTGATTGTTGTTTCCATGAGCATTAGTTGTGAATCTAAGCAAGACGAAATCCTTGATAACTTTCATATTTTCTCCATTTATTATGATGTTATCTACAGCTCCTGTTGTGAGGTTTTGAGTTATCATTAAGGTGGACTCTACTTTGAGGAAGCTCTCCTTCTCGGTGATATTTTGATTGTTTTGCAATCTGAGGGGCTCATTTTCTGGCATTATAACAGACAATATTTTACTGCTATGCATAAAGTTTTCAATGGTGAATCCCTCAGAAGTGGACTGATTGTTTTGTCGTCCTGTCAGTTCTTAGTCTGGAAGCTGTGTTGAAATCTGTTCACCGTGGGTGATCCTGCCTGGTATTTGAAGTACTAGTGGACTAACTCCCAGCATCACAGCAAAGCACAAGCTACCACAGTGCAGCAAATTGACAGATGGGGCACGGGAGGGGAGTTGTCATTGTTAGACACTGTTAATTTGGCTCTAACTCATAGCACCCACAGCCTGTTTCCTCACAGTGAATGTTGGAGACCATTTTTGCAGCCAGTATGCCAATTCATCCCATTGAGGACCTTCTTCTTTTTTTCACCACTCCACTTTACCAAGTATGATATCCTTCTCTAGGGACTATGCTCAGCTGTTAACATGTCCAAAGTATGTGATATGAAGTCTTGCCATTCTCACGTCTAGGAAGCATTCTGGCTCTACTTCCGCCAAGAAAGATTTGTTCCTTCTTCTGAAAGTCCATGGAATATTCAATATTCTTCACCAGCATCATAATTCAAAGACATCAACTTTTATTTTATCTTTCATAATTATTGTCCATTTTCAAGTACATATGAGGTGATTGAAAATGCCATAGTATGATAGTTATATAATTTTATGTCAGTTTGAAGATATGTAAAAGTGTAAGGTTGGTATCCAATCTGTCAATCACACCATAGTCTGATGGTGCCTCTTTGTGGCCATGGCCTTCTCATAAGGAGGGCCCTGGGAACCTCCCCTTCTTTTTGCATTCACCTGACTGCTTCCTGCCCACGTTGAGAGCTGCCAGAGTCTTGCCATGCTTCCATCGACCTTGGGTCCACACGACATTGCAATCACTGGCCTTTGACATCCCTGCATTCTGCATCATTGCATGTAACTGCGTAAGTTGGAAAGGAACTTATGGGCTAGTGTTGGACTTATGGACTTGAGTTGGACTGGCCTGGGATATTTCCTTGAAATAGAAATACTATAATGACTTCTTGATTAAAAACTATTTATTGCACATATATGAGTGTCACTTGATTTGTGTCTCTAGTCAGCCTGGATTACATCCAGTTCACTGCCATCAAGTTGATTCCAACCCTTAGCAACTCTATAGGACAGGGGAGAGATATCCCTGTGGGTTTCCAATACTGGAACTTTGTATGGGAGCAGAACTGCTGATCTTGTGTTGAGCAACCCAACCGGGTTGGTTCTGATGCATTATGTTTGTAACCACTATACCACTAGGGCTCAGCTGTGCCTTATTCCTCAAAGTGACATCTTTTAACACTGGAAATTGGTCTTCAGCAAGATCTACCAGTGTACTCGTTCATATGACTTATTTTCTTTTTACACTGTTTTGATTGTGATGTGAGGGAAAATCTACAGAGTAAATTGATTTTCTTTACAATTCATGCAATGTTTTATGATATTGATTGCAATACCTACAATGCAATACTACTTTTCCTATTCCCTCCCTTTGTTTGCCGTTTCCATTGGTCTTTCGTTCCCATGCCTTCCTGCCTTCTGAGTAACTCCCTGACAAATGCTGGGCTCTGAATTGTACATCGTTGACAGTATAGGTCTCCTATTTGGGGGCTGAAAGTTGAGCCATGGAGGTGAGGTCAGGTGTCAAATGGGAATTCCACTAGTGCCTATCATATCCTAAGGTTAGTCTTCTTATTTTGAGTTCTACATTTTCCCCAGTTGATCCAGGGCCTACTACTGTGAGCACTTTCAGAGCAATCTGCAGTGAGAACCCTATGCTACCTTGGTCTTCTGGACTCAGCGCTGTGGAGCCTGGGCTTCATGTGGTCAGTGAATCCCTTTCATCTTCTTTTGATGCTATCTGTGTAATTCTGTATTTTGAATTTCTCTTCAATTTTTTCAGCTAGTGAAATGCACATGCTTTTCATTTTTGCTGTCCTAATTCCAGGTCTTTGCACCTTTTAATATAATTCTTTATTCCATCTTTTTGAATTCCCCTTTGAAATTTTATGTTCAGCTTCTTTATTCAGCGTCTTTACTTCATCAATTATTTCTATATTTCTCTCTCTCTTTTTCGTACTTCATCATTTCTTTCATTGGCTTCAGCTACTCCACATTCAAGGTGACATCCGTTTTGTCTTTTCTTTAGTTTCTATCTTTTTAATTATCTTTGAATTTCTTTATTTATGATGTTCTTGATATTATTGCAGAACTCGTATCATCTCAGGTGATTTGTGTTCAATGTGTCAACTTTCTTCTTGAAGTAGCCTCTAATTTAGATGAGATATACTCAAATTCATACTTTGACTCTTGGGGACTTGTTTTAATTTTGTTGGAATTCGAGTTGAATTTGCCATTGATGGTTTGTTCCACAGTTCGTCTCCAGTCTCGTGACTGATGATATTGAACTTCTTTATACCGTAAATACTTGAGTATAAGCCGAGATTTTTCAGCACATTTTTTATGCTGAAAAAGCACCCCAGCTTTGGGGGGTAAAATTAGTTGCCTTGGGTTATACTCGAGTATGTATAGTAGATTATTTCAACAGATATAGTTGATTTAATTCCTGTGTATTTCTATCCAATATACATAATCCATGTCTATGGTTACTGTTTACATCCCTGAAAAATAAATGTTCAATCAATAAGCCATCCTTATTGGAAAATTCTATCATGAGATCTCCCATGTGGCTTCCATCCCCATGGCCATATTTTCTAACTAGTGATCCTCCTCCTTAGTTTCCAATTTTTGCATTCAAGTCATCAGTAATCTTGATTGCATGTTTCATCAATTTCAGACTGAAAAGGTTGGTAAAAATCCTCAATGGCTTTATTGTTAGCATTAGTGGTTGGTGTGTAAATTTGAATAATAACTTTATTAATTATTCATCCTTGTAGGTGTAATATATCCTACACCTAACAATGGTGAACATTGGAATCGATGTTGAAACATTCTCTTTTTT
Source organism: Tenrec ecaudatus (assembly GCF_050624435.1). NCBI lineage: Eukaryota > Metazoa > Chordata > Mammalia > Afrosoricida > Tenrecidae > Tenrec > Tenrec ecaudatus. Next base: position 1,412,907 of record NW_027459450.1, on the reverse strand, counting down.
AACATGAAAGTCATCCATTCCTTTCAAATTTGTTACTCTGGTATGTAAACCATATTATTGTGACATTCAAAATGGCCAATACCAGTCTATTTCAGTTCAATAACACCTAGAGTGTTTGATCTTTATGTGTTCCATTTTTTCATGGCTTCCAATTTTTCTAGATCCATATTTCATGCATCCCATCTTCTTGTTAGTGGTTATTGCAGTACTGCTGTTTCTTCTCATTTTGAGTCATTGCCACATCAACAAATATAGGTCCTGAAAACTTTATATCACTAAGGTCAACTCTACTTTGAGGAGACAGCTCTTCCCCAATTATATTTTGAGTGTCTTCCAACTTGAGAGGTTCATCATCCTGCACTATATGAAACAATATTCCACTGCTATCAATGTGCTCCACAAACACCACTATTTTTTTCAGATGTAGATTGGCAGGTTATTCTTTCTAGTCTATTTAGCTTGTAAGCTTTTCTGAAAATTTTCCACCACGGGTAACTATGCTTGTGTTTGAAATACCAGTGGTATATCTCACAGGATCATGATGACTTTCAAGTTATGATAGTTCAAGAACCTGACATGTCTGACAACTTGGCATGCTAGCCTAATTCCGAATGGCCAGCACATCTCTCTTCTTGCTTTCTCTAGTTTCTGTAGACCACTGTACCTGAGCATGCATGGCTTAGGAGGTTGTGGAGTTAATTCTTGCTTCCTGGAGTAACCCTTAACCAATGACCCATAGGAGTTGTTGGACAAATAGCCACACTCCCTCACATTCTGGGCAGAATAACTAGTGGATTTTCTACAGTGTCTCCAGTAAGATTAACCTTCAGTTGCTCACAATTTTAAATTGTTTGATAATGTACTTTTCATTGGCTGCCTTCTTTCCCTTTTCTATTTCCCATTTCCTTATTGATATCTCCCCAGAAAATGGCTTAATTAAAACCTTTGTCTCAGGATCTAATCCTATGGGGAACCCAAACTCAATCACACAAGACATTTGTCAAATCATGGACTTAGTGGTTATATCTATTATATGTGTAGGTCATGGAAGAGGAGAATTCATACCATCCCTTTGAATAGTCACTCGGAGTGCCAACTGGGTCCCCAGCATAGATCCTGGACATCAAAACTCACTGTTTCCTGTATCATAACACTTCCTTTTAGACTTCAGTCATTCAAAAAACTCAACAAATAGCTTGCTGTCTCACTTCAAATTTTGTAGTGTGCAAATATGGCTATGTTTTCATTGTGTGTTTAGCCCTGGACAAATCAGCTTTGACCAGGAAGGTGAAGTCATGTGGAAAAACAAACCAAAAACACTAGCAGCTGTGTGTTGTGGAAGAAAACCCTGTGGATGAAGTGCAATTTTTAGGGAACAGAGACCAGTAAGATAAACCAATAAGTGTCCACTGTTCTGATGTTAAGGAGAACCCTGGTGAGGCAGTAATTAAGCACTTAAGGGCTAATCAATCAGCAGTTCAAACCCACCATCTTCCCCAAGGAAGAGTTACGATGTGGCAGTCTGACCCCCTTAAGATTTACATTTATTACCACTACCAACTGATCTGAGAGGGATAGCATTAGGGGATCCTGGATCGCATTCTTAACGAGCTCTAATGGCAGAGTGGACTCCTCATTGATCTCCTAACCGCAAAGAAAGTGGTTCTAACCTATCAGTTGGTCCATGTGAGAAATATGAGTTTGTCTGCTCTGGTAAAGATTTAAGCCTTGGAAAAATCAAAGGGTGAAGTTCTATTCTATCTTGTAGGGTCTCTATGAGTCAGCTTCAACACAATGATAATGAGTTTGCTTTGGAATTTTGGGATAGAATAGGAGAAATATGTGCAACAAAGTTTAAACTTATTTTAAATGTTCAGTGGTATTGCTCAGAGAGAGATTCTTGGAACCCACAAGACTGTTGTCCTTAGGCACCTTCAGATCTGGAACTGAACTCACTCCCTTGGCTCAATCTTCAGCCAAACAATAGGTAGATCTATAAGGTAAAAAGTAACACTAATCAACTATTTGAATCAAAAGGATATAATTTATTCAAAGATAAAGTTCAGAAGGGTCAGGAAAGAAGGGGGAATGGAAACAGGAAATACAAGGAGGAAGTGCGATAAGTGATATTACGTTGAGCAGATTGCAGTCAATATCATGAAGCAAAATATGTGTGAACTGTCAAATGGAAAACGGATGTATTCTGTAAACCTTCACCCAACTCACAATAAAGAGATTTTTTGTCAGCCTTGGAAACCTATGAGGCAATACTATTCTGTCCTATAGGGTACCCATGAGTTGAAATCAACTCAGTGGCAATGGGATATTGATACTGATGCTTTCTGCCGATTCTAAAAAATAGGGTTATTAGCAATTATTGTGGAAATAGCATGAATGAGACTATGTAAATGGGGTTGGTTACAGATAAATTCTTGTAAATGTTAAAGGATAAGTGATTGAGGATGGACTTACCCAAAAAGAGAAAATTATTGCAAGACTTTGTTCCAGGGATAAAATAAAAATAGGTTTCCTGTGGGTAAGACTTAAGCCTATAGATATGGAATTTAAGGAACTGGTATTCCATGATGGTCACCTTCCCGACACAATCACTCAAGACAAAAAGTGGGTGTATAAACAAATGAGGTGAAGAAAGCTTATGGAGCCTAGCTATCAAAAGATAAAGAGTCTAGGGTTTTAAAAACTAGAAGGTTCACAAGTGGCCATCTATCTTAGAAGCAATAAAGCGCACATGAAAGAAGCACACCAGCCTGTGTGATCACAAGATGTAGAAGGGATCAGGTATCAGGCATCAAAGAACAAAAAAATCATATCATTGTGAATGAGGGGGGGTACAGTTAGGGGATCCAAGATCTATCTGTAGGCAACTGGACAACCCCTTACAGAAGGGTCGCTGGGAGGAGATGAGCCAGTCAGGATGCAGTGTAGCAACGATGAAACATATAACTTTCCTCTCATTCCTAAATGCTACCGCGCCCACTATCATGATCCCAATTCTACCTTACAAACCTGGCTAGACCAGAGAATATACACTGGTCCATATAGGAACTGGAAACACAGGGAAACCAGGACAGATGAACCCTTCAGGACCAGTGCTGAGAGTAGCAATAACAGGAGGATGGAGGAAAGGTGGGGTAGAAAGAGGGATCTGATTACAAGGATCTACATATAACCTCCTCCATGAGGGAGGGACAACAAAAAAGTGGGTGAAGGTAGATGTCGGACAGTGTAAGATAGGACAGAATAATAATTTATAAATTATCAAGGGTCCATGAGGGAGGGGAAGGGGGAAGGAGGGGAAATGAGGAGCTACTACCAAGGGCTCAAGTAGAAAGCAAATGTTTTGAGAATGATGATGGCAACAAATGTACGCAGTGGATGTATGTATAGATTGTGATAAGAGTTGTAGGAGCCCCCAATAAAATGATTCTTTTTAAAAACCTCAAAGAGCAAAACACACTATGGTTTATTATACATCAATGATACTTCAATAAAATTACATAAAAAAGGGGAAAAAGAAATGGAATTTAAGGTAAAGAAAGTATTCCCTTTGAGGACCATATTACAAATATATATTTAGGCAGGCAATTAGATAAAGACATTTTAAGTCTGGGCTTCTATACCTGCCATCTGTCTGTTATGAATAGTATAATTAGCAACTAGAATCTCTCACACAAAATCAACTCAATATGGTATTTCTGGTCTGACCTCCGTGGTGTTCTACTCTGCTTTGATGGAGCTCATCATATCATGACTCTATAACAAGATTGAGGAGTTATTTGCATTCTTATGTGGAAGGTAAATCTGTTTGGCCATTCTGTTAGACTAGTTCATTTTCTTTCCTACCATCCCATCTGCCATTTTAATTCAAAACAAGGAGAAAAGCATGTATGTGCCTTTTGAGGAAGGAGAAGATTTTGGTGTGGAAGAAATTCTCTTCTAGACTGCAAGGTAAGTATTTACCCCCTCTAGCCCTGTTGGAGGAGGGGAAAAGGAAGAGAGACAAGGCAAAGAGAACAACATAGTTAGTTTCATGCCTCCTTACTTGACCTGGGGATTGAGGGGAATATCAGTGACTATGGACCTGTTGTGCTCCCCATTTGGAAGCATGAAGAATAGAGGCTGCCAGGCAGAGCAGCCCTCTGGGAAGTCACTGAAGACAAACATATAGAGAGTGCCATCAAGTCTACTGTGATCCATGGGGACCTTATATGAAATGGAATGGAGTGCTGTCTGACCTTGCACCATCGTCACACATTCCTGAATGTTGAAGTCCATTGTTGCAGCGATTAGGTCAATGTGCCTCAATAAGGATCTCCCATGTCCCTCTATTTCATCAAATATGATGTCTTCCTCTAGCAATTGTCCCCTGATAGTGTGTCCAAAACACATTAGTCAGTCAGTGTTCTCTTGTGATCCATAAGGTTTTCTTTCAGTAATTTTTGGAAGTGGACTAGCAGGCCCCTCTTCCTTGTCTGTCTTAGTCTAGAAGCTTCACTGAAACCTGTCCACCATGGGCAATCCTGCTGGTATTTGAAATTCTGGGAACAGAGCTTCCAGCACCATAACAATACACAAACCATTATAGTACAACCAACTGACAGATGAGTGGAGGATATCTATATCTATATATGGAGAGAGAGAGAGTAAAACTGGCAATGCAGTCTGATTAGGCAGTATTCTGATAATCTGAAGCTAACAGAAAGTATCCCCACAAATAACATCTTAAAGTAATGATAATATCAATTTTGCTCACAAATCTGCAATCTGGGCAGAGCTCAGTGAGGACACTAGTTTTGGCTTCATCAAGCATTAGCTGGGGTAGCTCAAAGGACAGAGGCTGCAGCTCTCTTAAGACTCACTCCCTCACACGACTGATACTTCTATTGGTTGGAGCTCAAGAAGAACCCTATATGTGACATTTTCATTTGGCTTGGTCTTCCTTGCAACATCCTGACAGGGTCCCAATGGTGAACAACCCAATACGACCAGGTGGAAGTCACAGAGCAACACTTCTGCCATAGTCAAAGGCCTGCCAAGATGCAAGGAAGAGGGAAAGCAGGCCCTGTTTCTGGAAAAATGAACACAAATTCATCTTGTAACAAGAGAATGTGCGATGTGCAACATTAGGACAGTCATCTTTGAAGGACACAACCTGCCATGAGCCAAGATACAGAGACAGATTTCTACGAAAACGAAAGGGCAGGACTTAGACTTAAAGATAAAGCCACAGACTTCATAGGACAAGAGCAATAGGGAGACAAGCAAAGGAAAGCTCTAGGACGCAAGCCTAACATGGCTAAAGATAGGGACAATGTCAGGACTGAACTGGAAGCAAGCAGACACCTGTGCAAGGCAGAACCCGTGAAGTTGTGAGTGCCTTCAAAGCTAAGTCAAAGTACCTTGGGGCGTGAGAAGGAAAGGAGCAGGAGAAGGAATTAATGGGTAGGTTTATGGAATTTGTAAGTCTGGAGACAGAGCATCAGGAATAGCTGGGTTCTGGCACTCAGTTGAGACCATCAGAGTTTGAACCTTTTCCTTTCAGAGCTGTTTCCTTTTGAGTTTCACGCAGGCTTCCTGATGACAGCTGTAGTTTTATCTAGAAGCTCAGGAATTCTATTAGAGAGAGGCTCTTTTCCTTTCTAATCATTGGTGGTACTATCAGGTAAGCATTGGATTGCTAACTGCAAGGTTGGCAGTGCTACCCTACCAGCTACCTCATAGGGAAAAAGATGGAACTTTCTGCTCACATAAATATTTACAGTCTGAGAAACCCCACAGGGACCTTCTATGATTCAAAATGGACTCATTGGCAATGGGGCAATTGTTTCTGGGGCATTTTTTAGGGTTAGATATCATTAACCTAGCATGAGTCTCATACTGAGTCTGACCCAGTCCCTTTGGACAGAGGAAAGTCATGCCCTGACTAGCCAGGCCTGGAGCTGGCAGATTGGGTCAATGCCAGCAGAAGCATGGAGATGGAGCATGGTGGAAGAGTGATCCCAAAGATACAAGCCATGTGCTGTGAGTGGAAGAAGGGCAAATGAATGCTGCATTAATTAACCAGTCATTGACAAAATGAGGTTGCATGACAAATGGCTCCAAAACCCAGCAGTTCAACAAACAGCCCAACCCCTTCCCTCCCACACACACAGTTCTTAAAATTCAGGATCAGGGAGATTAACTGGAACTTTGAACTTGGCACTTCAGGGCTTGGAAGAGGTGACAGTGCATGTAAAGGCCTTGGGGCAGGAGAGATCTTGGTGTGACTGAAAGCCCAGAAGAAGACTAATTTGGGGGAGGTGAGATAATAGGAATGGAGTTTTCAGTGAGCATTTCCTTGAGAGCCTTCAAGCGAAAGCGATTTTTCTATATTCATGTTTTAGAAGTAGATCTCCACCCATTGGGTAAAGCTTTGGGTATTGGATTGGTGTCGGTATGCAGGGAAAAAATAAATGGGCTTGTTATGGATTAGGAGCCTGTGGTAGTCACCTAATCTTGTGTCAAGTTAAGGATTAGGAGTGTAGGCGTGGAGTTTAGGCTGCCAATCTGGAGAAAGTCAGTGAGATTTTTATGTGGGCATAGCCTCCTTCTGAGAACTCTGAGAAATCTGGTACTTCCTCCTTGGAGGTGGAAGACACCTCTCTCTCTCTCTCTCTCTCTCTGCTACTCCTTGGGAGACATTGCAGAAGGCAAGCCAAATGGATGCGACCAGACCTCTGAAGCCAAAGAAGCCTCAGAGAGATCGCTGCCAGCACTGAGATGCTTACAATGCCACTGGATCCACAAGACTTTCCACCCATTGGCCTGTGAGTATCCTGCATTCAGCATCACTGCACATGTTTTATGGGTCTGAAAAGGAATTTATAGATTGGTATCAGACATATGGGCTAATATCAGACTTATGGATTTGATGTGCACTGGGCTGGGACGTTTGCTTAATGTACAATTACTGTTTGATATAAAACTCTCTCTCTGGATTTATAAGGTAGAATTAGACCAGAACATGTACTCTGGTACAGAGAGGAGCTGGAAACACAGGGAATCCACGACAGATGATCACTTCAGGACCAGTGGTGAGAGTGGCAATACCAAGAGGGTGGAGGGAAGGTGGGGTAGAAAGGGTGAATCGATTACAAGGATCTACATAAAATCTCTGCCCTGGGGGACAGACAACAGAAAAGTGGGGGAAGTGAGATGTTTGACCTGTAAGATATGACAAAATAATTTATATATTACCAAGGATTTATGAGGGAGGGGGAGGAGGATGGTAGTGGGGAAATGAGGAGCTGATACGAAGGGCTCAAGTAGAAAGCAAATATTTTGAGAAGGATGAGGGCAACACATGTACAAATGTACTTGACACACAATGGGTGGATGGATGATGGATGGATGGATGGATGGATGGATGGATGGATGGATGGAATGACTGTGATAAGAGTTGTATGAGCCCCCAATAAAATTATCAAGGGTTCATAAGGAGGGGGGAGTAGGAAGGGAGGAGAAAAATGAGGAGCAGGTGCCAGGGGCTTATGTGGAGAGCAAATGTTTTGACAATGATGAGGGCAATGAATGTATAAATGTGCCTTATAATGGATGGATGGATGGATGGATGGATTGTGATAAGAGTTGTATGAATCCCTAATATAATGATTAAATAATAGGGAAATGATTTTTAAAAACCACCAACTCTCTCTCATACACATGCGTCTCCCTCGATTTTCCTCTAGCATACCCAGACTAATACACAGTTCGCCCCTGTCCTATAGGGCCGCTATGAGTTGGCATGGACTTGAGGGCAGTGGGTTTGTTAGGGCTTTGGAGTTCAGCAGGCCTTTGTTGGTGTGTTTGAGTCTATTTTTGTAGCTGTTGTGTGCAGGTCAGTGGCTCATCTTCCAGCACTCTATAGGACCATATTTTGTTGTGACCCATAAGGCTTTCATTTGTTAATATTTGGAAGTAGATCACCAGGTCTTTCTTCCTAGTCTGCCTTAGGCTAGAGCAGTGGTTCTCAATCTGTGGGTTGTGACCCCTTTTGGGGTCCAGCGACCTTTTAACACGAGTCACCTGATTCATGGCAGTAGCAACATTACAGTTATGAAGTAGCAAGGAAAATGATTTTATGGTTGGGGGTCACCACAACATGAGGAATTGTATTAAAGGAAGGTTGAGCACCACAGGGCTCGAGGTTCCACTGAAGCCTGCCCATCATTGCTGACCCTTCTGGGGTTTGTCATATCGGTGGCACAGCTTCCAATTTCACAGCAGCACTCTAGCTACCACTGCACCACGAACTGATAGACAGGTGGTGGACTGTTCTTAAAAGCCACCTGATTTACGATGCTTTGTTTTGACAGCCCTGGAAAATGGATACAGAATCTAGTTTCATAGTCAATGCAAGACACACCTTGGGGCAGTAGGGATGGCATGAAGTGAATAGATTCAAAGTATATTTTAGGGAGAGGAAGGATGACAGTTAATGCCTGGGGGGTGTGCAAGAAGGAAGGAAGCAGAGACACCATTGATATTAAGTGCCTGAGTTAAGACAGGAATTTCCAGGGAAGCTGGTGGGTCATGATGGGAGAATTTCACACTCCCCGGGGACAGGGGGAGCATTGATTAGTTCATATGTCTGCGCATCTTCTCAGACAATAGAGGCTTTGTCATCCTCAAATGAAGCATGCAGTTGGAGCTCAGAGAGGGCATGCAGTGCAAATGAAGACTGGCTTGGTTGAGATGGGTGGACCAGGGCCACTAGTCAATTCTGAGGAGCTTCAGAAAACCTGCCCAGTGTCTCTTGGAGAGTGGGCATGTCTCATGGCCACAGAGGGCCTTTTAATGTTTCACCTCCCACTGCAGCAGCGAGAGGCTCTATCAGCTCATCCTGGAAAGGAAACATACTACCTGCCATCAGGTTCATTTCTTCAAAAAGGATGGAAGAATACAAATGAAAGACTACAGTTTGAAGGGGTCTTAGGCAGACTATCAGGCTCATTAAAGCTTCATTTATTAAAACTTCATTATTCAGAGACATTCTCCAAGTAGGATATATGCTGGGGTGGGGGTGGGCATGAGGAGGAACGCTTAGAGCAGGGTAGGGGAACAACCCCACACCCCCAAAAAATACCTTCCCAAGAAGCAATTCCAGTGGGCACAGATTAGATAGAAGTTTCATCCTCTGGTCACTTGATGTTTGTCCCTCTCTTTTATCTGAATGCTCTTTCCACATTGCTCAGATGAAGCATCAAATTTATATTAAAATGCAAGTTAGGAAGCATCATCCCCAACCAACCTTGTTCATCAAAATGGTAGTGCTCTCTCCGGGTACTCTGAGTTCAGTTTGTCAACAAGCTGAAGCAGTTGAGCTGGGGCTCTGTGAGGCCCAGGAGCATGAGTTCATTAATATCTGACCCATAATGCCTTGCTGGGTTTATGCCAACAAAGCCCTGTCACTCCTTACCTTAGGATTTACTCACTCTTTGAAACAGGCATTTATTTACACACAGTTTGACCTCATGATGGTGTTCAGCAGATGTGGATCTTACTTATTTGCATTGTTCTGTGACAGTTGCAAAATTCGTTAGTGGCTCAGGGATCAATCCTCTGTGGACTGCCCCGAAGCTAGATGAAGCAAGTGGGTTCTCCCTGATTCATCCTCCCTCCTTAGCAATGCTTGCTAGTCAGGATAACATAGTGCCCATTAAAGAAACTGCCTGTGTCACTTTAAATTTGTGACCTGGGCGGGAGGGAGGGTCATGATCACAAGTGACAGAAACTGACGCTTGACTAACTTAGGGAAAAAGGCCTAATGGTGGATAAATGTTGGGAAGACAAGAAAATGTGGCAAATGCCTGGGCAATCTCAGGGCTGTGAAGCAGGTAATGGCGAAACACTCCTCCTGAGGCCAAAGCGTGCCCTCTGTAGTACATTAAATCACATTCACACACACCCATTCATGTTCACATGGGACCTGAGGCTATGGCCTTACTTGGAGAGGAGGTCTTGGCAGATGTGCTTAGATAAGTATTTCAAGAGCTCCATCTTTCTGGGTTTAGATTTCAGATGGATACTACATGCACTGATTGGTGTGTTCTTATAAGAAGAGGAGTGGGCACACAGAGACCCCGTGTGAAGACACTGGCAGAGATTGGATCAGTGCATCTATAAGCCAAGAAATATCAAGGATTAGCAGCAGTGACCGGAAGCAGAGAGAGGCTACTTTGATTCTCCTTCAGAGTTCTCAGAAGGAATGAATCTTGCCCACACCTTAATTTTAACCCATTGTCCTTCAGAAAAGTGAGAGAACAAATGCCTGCTGTTTAAGTCACTCGATTGGTAGCCATTTGTTACAGCTACCCAAAAGAACCATTATGGATTGATCTGTAGCCCCCTCAAAATATGTGAGAAATTTGAACCTTGGTGGACATGATCCTGTTTGAAAAGAAGGGAGTTCTTTTGTAATATAAATGAGGCCGTATGGCCACTGGAGATCCCTTCATAGAGGGGTTTAGAAGAGGAGATGGGTCAGTCAGGGTGCGAGGTAGTACCGATGAAGAACACAGCTTTCCCCCAGATCCTGTATGCTTCCTCCCCCCAACTACCATGATCCAAATTCTACCTTGCAGGGCTGGATAGGGCAGAGGTTGTACACTGGTGCATATGGGGGCTGGAGGCACAGGGAATCCAGGGTGGATGATACCTTCAGGACCAAAGGTGTGAGGGGCGATGCTGGGAGAGTGGAGGGTGAGTGGGTTGGAAAGGGGGAACTGATTACGAGGATCCACATGTGACCTCCTCCCTGGGAGATGGACAGCAGAGAAGGGGGGGAAGGGAGACTCGGGATAGAGCAAGATATGACAAAATAACAATGTATAAATTACCAAGGGTACATGAGGGAGGGGGGAGCGGGGAGAGAGAGGAAAAAAAAAAGAGGACCTGATGCAAAGTGCATAAGTGGAGAGCAAATGCTTTGAGAATGATTGGGGCAGGGAATGTGCGGATGTGCTTTATATAATTGATGTATGTATATGTATGGATTGTGATAAGAGTTGTATGAGCCCCTAATAAAATGTAAAAAAAAGAAAATGATTAGGGCAAAGAATGTACAGATGTGCTTTATACAATTGATATATGTATATGTATGGATTGTGATAAGAGTTGTATGAGTCCTAATAAAATGTTAAAAAAAATGAGGCCATATGAGAATAGGCTTGAGCCTAAACCTAAACACTTCTGAGTTAAAGGCCAGGATAGACCCAGTAACACACAGTACGGGGAGAAAGATAGCGAGGAATGCCAAGGAACTTTCTGGTATCCACAAAGAAGGACCCTGACCTAGAGTCGCACCCCAAATTTGAACCTGTAAGCTCCAAAGCAGGGGGAAAAGTGTTTTAAGGCTACTGACTTGTTGGATAATTTTTGGTTAAGGAGATTAAGACAGGAACTTAAGACATCCTCCAATCCTTCCTCTGGCTTCGTTCCATTTTTCTCACATTCAAGAGTCCTCCTAGAGGATTCAGTCAGGTTGTTGTTGTTGTTGTTGTTGTTCAGTGTCATAGGGAGGGTTTGGATTCATTGTGACCATGCATACAACAAAGTCATACACTGCCCGGTCCTGTACCATTCTCACCGTTGTTCTTAAGTTTGAGCCCATTGTTGCAGCCACTGTGTCAATCCCATTTGTTGAGGGCCTTCCTCTTTTTCATTGCCCCTCTACTTTCCAGAACACGATGTCCTGCTCCAGGGACTGATCTCTCCGGACAACATGTCAAAGTTAAGGCGAAGTCTCATTATCCTTGCCCTGAGGAACATTCTGGCTGTACTTCATCCAAGTTAGATGGGTTTGTTCTTTTGGCAGTCCATGGTACATTCATTACTCTTTTACATCACTACTAATCAAATATATCTATTCTTCTTTGGTCTTCCTTATTCAGGTTTCAACTTTCACATGAATATGAGACAGTTGAAAATACCATGGCCTGGGTCAACCCGCCCCAGTCCTCAAAGTAATCTCTTGCTTTTCAACACTTTAAAGAGGTCTCGTGTAGCAGATTTGACTAGTGAAATGTGTCATTTGTTCTCTTCTCTGCTGCTTCCATGAGAATTGATTGTGGATTCAAGCAAGACAAAATCCTTGACAATTTCGATCTTTCCTCCATTTATCATGATGTTATCAATAGGTCCAGTTGTGAGGGTCTAGGCTTTCTTTACATTGAGTCATAATCCAAACTGAAGGCTTTAATCCTTCATCTTCATCAGCACGTGAATCAAGTCCTTCTCATTTTCAGCAAAATTGTGTCATCTGTATAATGCAGGTTGTTAATAGGCCTTCCTCCAACCTGATGCTCCATCAGGCACTACCCCTTAATGAGTTTAGGTCATGAAGGATAGTCCTCCATAGGCACATTGATTATTACACTACCACCCTCACATAATAAATTCAGAGAGAGAAAATTTCCCCAAAGCAATGGAAAGCTTACTAGAGAAGTGGAGGGTGCTAAAAGCCAAAGGTGACACAAACTGGAAATCAATACTAGTTTTCAATACCTGCAGTCATCTAATAGTTCACTGCACTATCTAAGGAAAGGTGAGGAGAACTGGGGCAATTCCATTAAAAAAAAGACAATGCAGGGTATATAAGTCCGTCATTCCTCTGGAGAAGAAAAACACATAGTTGGGTTGTAGAGCTTTGTTTGCTAATCAACCGAATGTAGTTGTAAGGCAGGGGTGTGTGTGTGTGTGCGTGCATGTGTGTGTGTGTTGAAGGTAGGGGCTTGGCATTCTATTTCATAGCCAGGAGAAAGATGAGCCTCTTCCCATATCTTTTGCTCTGTGGCAAGTTACTGATCTACAAGGAACTTTTATTTGACAAGGACATTGCCGAGCAAAAAACGGGAAGCTTGTGTTCATCTCTGCTGAGAGGTGGAGTCAAAGAGATGGGCTTTATGACAGACACCCTGATCGTGCAACCAAACTATGAAATGGCCTCATACATTCAACACACATTTGCTGCACCTTCCCAGTGTGCTGCCCAGATATTACCAGGCAGAGTGTTTTATGGGCAGCATTTTAGAGTTAGGCAGGCAGAGGGAGTGTCTTTGTGGGTGTTGCCTTTACCAGTCCTTGGATTGTTCTGGGACAGGCATGTCTTTTTCCTCTAAAGTAACTGATTGCGTGTAAAGAAGGAGTCTCCTCAGTAAGACGGGTTGAACCAAACCCAACCTATGACAATCATCTCAATTGGAACACATAGCGACCCTATACAAATACCTGTAGGGTTTCCAAGTTTGTAACTCTTTTGGGGGGGTCAACTACCATATCCTTCTCTTGCAGAACCACTACAGAGTTGAGTGTTGTGTTAGCAGCTGAATGCTTAATCACTGTGCCCATTTTGTTTGCTGAGCCGCCCTCAAAACACTGAACAGGTTTTCTGGGTACCAAGCATGTCCACTTCTATATCATGCCTAGGGTGTTTTCTCCAAGTTGATAGGAGGTGCAAATCAGTTACTAGGGGTTTGGCAGAGTCAGTATGGAAACTGGGAGGGTGTGTGAAATTTGAACCAGAATGGAACAATTCCAAGACACTTCCTAGGGATTCCTGGCATATAATATGCAAATGATAGTCAAGATATATAACTGTGTCTCTGTTCTTGGTTCTGTCAGTACCTGGTGTGGCCACAAAGGAGAAACCTGGTCTCCTGCTATTTTGAGCATCTAGTGTGAATGACAGGAGATAAGTCACATGCTAATGAACCCTGGTGGTGTAGTAGTTAAGCACCATGGTGCCCGGCTATCAAAGCATATAGCGTCTGGGGTCTTAAAGGCTGGAAGATAAACAGGGGGCCATGTAGATAAGAAACAACAAAGTCCACATGAAAAAAGCACACCAGCCTACACCAACATGATCGCTGAAGACAAAGCGGGTGCATAAGCACATGTGAGCATGTTTTCTTGATGTGCACTCACCCTTTACATACAACTCTCTTATACATACGTGTTTCTGTGGATTTGTTTCTCGAATGCACCCAGACTAACATAAGCAGCGTGGAACGCATTTTAGAAGCCTAGACAAGGGCAGGGCAGGATATTCAGAGGGACTGGATCCAGAATTAGAGAGGAAGGAGCCCTGGTGGCAAAACGGGCTGCTAGCTCCCTGTCCCAAGGGGGACAATGAGACTGCTGGCTCCCATGAACATTTACAGTCTTGAAAACTCCATACAGGGTCACTGTGGTTGGAATCCACTGGACGGCAGTGACCTTTTGGGATTGAAGGTGGAAGCCACCAATGACTTCCTGCCATTGAGCCAAGGAGCCTCCGGAGAGTGTGTGAACTTCTGGAATGCAGTGAACAACCTCTGCACATCTGCTTTTCGTGCTGCCCAAGTCATGCCCTTGGCCTTTGCTTAAACATATTCATCCAGAAGTGAACCATCACAGCTGCTCCCTCGGGAAGCTGGGGGCTGAGCTCTCTGGTTCCACTCTGTCAGCATTTCTGGTCCGGGTACCTCCCCTCTGCCCCGGCACAGGCAATGTGCTTTTGGAAGCTGTGCTCCCTGGGTAGTGGGTGTGATTTGCCTCCTCTGGCCTAACATGATGAATGCTGAGAGGGGGTGGATACTAGGGGGTTAAACTCCCTGAACTTTACCTAGCCCAGGGGAAAACTTATTATTTAAAGTAAGCTTTAGACAGAATCTTTAGAAAGAGAAATGGTTAACTTTATGTACACAATTACTCCCCAACACATAGGCTCAACCTCATAGGCTGTGGATGACCTTGAGCAGGTGCTCAGTCACAATGGGTTTCTATCAGGATTGAGAGTTCAGCTCTCTCAACTCTCCAACTGGTTATTGGCACCATAGTCTCGTTTCTATTTTTGTATTTACTTTGTTTTGAGGGGGGAAAGACTCCCAATCCAACTATATTTTATTAGGAACTCCTTTGCTAAGTTTTACACAAGAAAAAGGCACAAACTGCTGTTCTGGATGAAGGAGAGCATCCGCATGAGGCCACAATGGTGTCGGAAGGACCCACAGCCACAGTGACTTAAATAAAATGACACCCATTCTGTCCTGCTGACTCTGACTCATAGTGACTCTGTGTAGGGATCCTGAAGTTGCTACCTTTACAGGAAGCAATAACCTCATCTTTCTCCTGTGGAATGACTAGTGGCTTTGAACCAGCGACCTTGCTCTTAATAGTCCAACACTATCCAGCATTACCACCTGGGCTCCTGAAAACTTAAATAAGACATAGAAAACAAACAACTTTGTCACAAAATTGTGACTGAAGACAGATCAACTCATGGAGTTTCAGGAGGGCCTGTGAGAGCATGAGCGGGACCTTCATTGGGATGTGCACACTACCGTATATCGTTGAGTGTGGCCCGGGGAGTGGATGCAAGCACACTGCTTGAGGGACAAGCTTTCCACTGCCAGTCAGCAGTAAGAAAGAACTCAATGGTGGCTGAATCTGTGGCCCCTCAAAATGGATGTAGGGTCTCCACATAGACTCTCACTGTGAGCCACAGCCTATTGCTCAAAATTTAAGCTCAAATACGACTTAAACGCCAAACATTCTGTTTCCTTAAAATAGGGTACTGCCAGGAACAGCTAGAAGTCTGCATGACCTATCAGATCTCAATGCCGATCTCAAATCACTTCACATGATCCATTCTACCAGGCATGTCAAGGACAACTAGAGGTCTGCATGAGCGAGCCCAAATCGCCTCCTCACTTACCCATTCCAGAGGCTGTGCCTGTATAACCTATCGACTAACACATTCCCATATGCCGTGGTTATGAAACCAACCATCATGCTGGAATAAGGACCAATCACAATGCAAGGGTCAGGGTCAATGGGAAAGCAAAATAGGGGCTGAGGGGAGCCAAGAGGGGTCGCTTCACTCAATCCCTAAACCTGATCTAATGTCACTAGACTGGGGTCTTCCTCACATCTCAAGGGCACCCGATTCATGATTGAAGTGAATTGTGCTTATTCAATCTTTGTTCTGCTTGCTGTCCTGCTGTGCTGCATCCTCTTCTTGCTTTTTTGTGCATGGCTCCCTCTGTTGTGGTGACAAATGGCTTGAGAGGGATTTGACATAGGGAGAAAGCCCACCCACATCAACTGTCACCAGAAGCAGACACTAAGTCCATTTCTCTCACCTCACAGAACTATGCACACCAGACACTGGTAGGGCTGTCTGGGAGGGGAACACTTAGTGCAGTGGTTCTCAACCTGTGGGTTGCGACCCCTTTGGGAGTCATATGACCCTTTCACAGGGCTCACCCAATTCATAACTGTAGCAAAATTACAGTGATGAAGTAGCAAGAAAATCATTTAATGGTTGGGGGAGGGGGGCATCACCACAACAAGAGGACCTGTATTAGGAAGGTTGAGAACCACTGCCCGAGTGTGTTTAGGACTTTGCTGCCCTCAAGGTCATCAGACATTCCTGATGGCAGAGCCACTGCAGGAAGCCCTTCTGGGAAATGCCCTGAAGACAGGTCTCAACCAACTCCACCCTCACCCTCTGAGATCCTAATCATAGGACGCATGGAAATGCTCCCTGCCTCTTCGAAGGCTGTAAGTCCATGGGAGCAGAAAGCCTCCTCTTTCTCCCTTGGAGTGGTGGCTGGTGAGTTCAAACTGCTCACTTTCTGGCTAACATAACCCACAGACCAGCTCCCCCTGAGCTCAGTTTGGTTTGCCGCACAGCACACATTGTTTGGAACCTTCTGAAATAGCTATGCACATGTGCAGGTTGGGGGGATTTCGCACAAGATGCAGTTTTCCACCCTCTCTTGGCAAAAATAATTTTTGCAAAAGGCTTGTATTCTCTTCTGGATCTGAGTAGCAGCTACTCTCATGAAGTCATAGCACATACATTCATGCTACAGTCCTCCCAACTCCCTAATGTCTTACGCCGAGTCTGCTCCATGCTTTTCTGTGTCCTACATGGCAGCTGTAGGCACCCAAGGCATGGGCTCTGCAGCCTGGGTCCAAATCTCTCCTTCCCACTTCCTCACTGTGTGGTCCTAGGCTCATGACTTTAGAGTTGTAT
This sequence comes from Tenrec ecaudatus, assembly GCF_050624435.1. NCBI lineage: Eukaryota > Metazoa > Chordata > Mammalia > Afrosoricida > Tenrecidae > Tenrec > Tenrec ecaudatus. The sequence goes on along the minus strand of NW_027459450.1, from coordinate 1,395,827 downwards.
GAGCCCCTAATAAATTGTTAAAAAAAAATGATCCTCAATTCTATCTGAATCCTTGCCATAGCTCCAAGTTGCCTTAATAAACACGAGCAAGAAAAGTACCTCTGGCAGCAGACCGTTCAGGTTCAAATCCAGGCTCTCTAACTTATTGACTATGTGACCTTGGGCAAACCTGGACCTCTCTGTACTTCCAAAGATTCACTTTCCAAAAGGGAAGTCATAAGCCAACTTTTCTTATTCCTCACTGGGTTGCTTTGAAGATGAAATGAGACATCTGTCTAAAAATGCTTCTGACCATCCCTTGGTTCTCAGAGCTCCACAAATGCTATGGATTATTGTTATAAGATTATGAATGATTTTTTCCAAGGGTAGTGCAAAGATTAACATCAGTGCTACTTCTCTCTGACAAAATATCAATCCAAATTTCTAAATAGCAGGGTCTGAACGGATGCGCTGTTAACAGCATCTTGCTTTTCTCCCATCACTTGTCACAGTAAATCTGATAAGAAATGCTGGGCTAGGGCCTGCAGCCAAGCCCCTCACTGGCAGCGTGCAGGACCTCAGGTTGTTGGCAGGCCAAGGGGCATCACAATGGCAAGAGGAGACTCCACAAAGAGCCCCTGATTCCTCCCCCACGCACCCCTTCCCCACGTTCAGGGTTAAACGTCAAAATACTATTTTTTGTCACCTGGTGAAATAATGAGCCCCCCATTCCCGTTGCCTTGGTATCATCAGAGCGCAACAGCCACGTGGGGTAATCGCTGTCTCCGTGTTAATGCTGCTCAGTTCAAACATTTTCACAGGCCCTGGCGAAATGAAACCCGTGCTTACTACCTAGGTGGAGTTTGAGGCGATTCAGCCCATTTGCTTCTGCTGAAGAGGCTACCTCAGAAAAACAGGAAATTAAAACATAGAGGGTGCCATTGACATTAGGTTTCTCATTTTCTTCCTTTCTTCCCTACCTTCCTTTCTTCTTCTTGCCCTTCTCTTTCTCTTTTCTTCCTTCCCTCCCTTTGCTCACGTCTTCCTGCCTGCCTTCACCTTCCATCTTCCCTCCCACACTCCTCCATTTCTTCTTCGCTCCTCTCTCCCCACCGCCACCTTTCTCCTTTCCTTCACTGCCTTTTCCCTTCAGCCTCCCAGTCTCCCTCCTTCACTCTCTCCCTTTGCTCCTTCCTTTCCCCACCTTGTTTTGATCCAGTGATTTGTACTCCTTTCTTCCTCTCATCCCACCCATCCCCATTGCTGGAGAAACATCAGTTCCTTGTGGTGCTGGTTTCTTGGCGCCAGACCCTGTTCTTTGGGTGTTCACAAGTCTGTGTCCTGTGTGCAAACATAAGACAGACATATGATCAGGGTTGGACAGAAGATGGGATTTGACAGGTGTACTGCATCCCAAATCTCCAGGAGGCAAAGGTAAAGTCAGGCTCCTGCCTTTAAGGTTATGTCTCCCATTGTAACTGCATCCCACAGAGGCTCCTGCCTCCTGGCAACCTGAGGCCTGCTGCCTGCCTTCCTCTAGCTCCTGGGGAATTGGGGCAGCAGTGGCAAGAACAACAAAAATCCCCAGGAGTTGACAAGAAGGGAGGCTGCCTTGCTCGAGAGATGGCCCCTTCACCCACCTGCATGTTGTTGAGATGCAGGTTCTCATCCCTGTGGCTGGGCAAGAAACGCCCCCTCCCCAAACGCAGTGGCTTCAAACAAGGACCATCATCGTGTGGTTGCTGGGAGGCCACTGGGTGGTGCTTGGAGTCTCCCATGAGTTGGCAGTCACATGGGAGCTGGGGCAGGGGCCTCTGGTGACTCCAGTGCCTACATGTGCACTCAGAGGGCTGGAAGCTGAAGCTGGGTGCTTAGCTGGGTTGTTGGTTGGAGTGTCTCCACGTGGCCTTTCCAGGCGGCTCAGGCTTCTTTCAGCATAGTGTCCGGGTGCTGAGAAGTGTCCTGAGAGGTAGCACGTGGAGGCTGGACATTCTAAGGGTGAGCACTCAAGAAGAAGTCTTTGAAGGGATTTTTCAGAAGCTGTGAAGCACTTTGTGGGAGGGAAGGGGGTTGCCCAAACTATATGTCACAGTGTCATCTTCTCCATAATCTATTGGTCACAGAGGTCATGGAACATCCCAATTTAAGGGGAAAGGGCATAGACTCTACCTTCCTATAGGTAACCTGTCAAGGAATTTGGGGGTCACATACGAAGACTGGGAGACCCTGGGTGGCACAAATGGTTAAGGACTCAACGTATCAAGAGGTGGGCAGCTGCACCCCTCAGAAGAAATAACTAATGGCCTGCTTCTAGAAGCCCACAGGCTTGAGAATCCTGTGATGTGTAGTTTCTCCCTGGCACCCAGGGGGTCCTCGGGAACCAGAACCAACATAACAGCAATGGGTTGGGTTTTTGTTGGTTTTGTTTGGGCTAATATTAAAACGACTAGTATGAAATTATATATGTATTGTGTTTAACTCTCAGGACTCTGATTATGCTGAAGTTGAACAAAACCGTCTGCCTCTTCTATGAACACCAGCCGATGGAGGCAAAGGGTGAGGGTCTAGAGGAAGAATGAATGTCCCATTCCCGTCCTTATGTTTCAGTTGTCCTTAAAGGGCACAGGGGACAAACCAGACGTCTTTGATATGATTTTAGCCTAATGATGTGCTAGTATGATGATGAGCAGCCTGAAAAGTGGTTTTAACTAATGTGAGCCAATATTTGAAAAGTTGACGATTTCACATCGAATTTTATATTCTCAGCATCTCAGTTACAAACAGAAAATCAGGCCTTAAAATCCTTGCATTTCCCCAAGGCAACAACAGTCTGGAGCTAGAATTTGAATGTCCCCTGTGGATGAGCTGACACGTGCCTGTTAACCACAGTCCCCATCCATCCCTATTGCCCCCAAAACAGAGGTTGGCTACAAGTATCCTTTATCTATATGGCTAAATAGGTTAGTTAGTTTGGATTGGGATGCTAGTTTTTCCTGTTTTGTTTTGCTTACTTTTGATTTTTTGGGGGGCTAGGAAATTGCGTGTATTTTGGTACCATGTCTTCCAAAGCGAGAAAACCAAACCCAGTAAGCCAAGAAGGTCAAACAGTCTAGATTAATGATGAAAGGAGGAGCCCTGTTGGTGAGGTAGATTATGAGTTGGACTTCTAACTGCAACATCAGAAGTTCGAAACTCCCCCCACCCCCACTCCACAGGAGAAAGATGAGATTTTCTACTCCTGTAAGATTTACAGCCTTGGAAACCCACAGGGGCAGTTCTATACTCTGTCCAAAGGGTTGCTATATGTCAGAATTGATTCCAGGGTAGTGAGGTTGTCTTGATTGATATAAATAATTTTTGGTGAGTATTGAAAAAACCAGTCAATATTATTTTTAATACACATCAAAGAAGGTCCACATTAATTGTTCCCACAACCCTGCCACATTCTTTCTTTATTCCCTTGCCTCCCACTCTGCTTTCTTCCTCCCTATGGTCTTTTATCTCATTCATTTTCTTTCAAGGGTTAGCCGAGGAGTGGGAAAGGCTGACTAATTCTTAACCAAAAGACTAAATTGGTTTTATTGTTGGTGTTATTACTTGGGTTAAATTTTTTTCTTTTCTCTTCTTCTATTGGTTTGTGTCATGTAACCCAGAAAATGGGGAAACATTTGGAACATCAAAACACTATCCTTTCTCAGTAGACTACAAGCATTAAAGGCAACAGAGATAAATACTCCAATAATAACAATAACATACAAGGATAGCTAGAGAGATAAATAGATAGATAGAAAAACCACAAAATCTGAGCAGTTGTGGGAAGGGGAATGGGAATAGCCCCATGAATAAATATAGGTTTGCCAGAGAATAGTTCTATATACATATTAGCATATACTACAAATATGACCATGAATATAATAGTGCATCCAGGAGGCATAGTTAGGAAATGTCTTAGCTAGAACAAAACCCCTTGAGGGAGCGTGTCCTAAATATCGGGGATCAGGAACATAGCTCTGAGAGACCTCAAGATCAATTGGTACAAACTAGCTCACAAAGACAATGTTCTATATCCATCAGGGAAGTGACTGGGGTCTTCAAAAGCTAGTGAGTAGCAAACTAAAAGTCGGTTCTTGGTCTCACCCTATGTGTTGGACAGGGTTCTCTAGAGAGACAAAACCATATTGCTAGTAATTATATATAAATATATTTTTAAAGCTAGATATGCAATACAAGAAATGAACCACTAAATTAATTACAGATAGATAACACAAGAAACTAACAGTTAAATTATAAAACAGTGAGACACTAGCAGTCCTTTAAGGCTTGAGAGCCGCCAGTTGCCAGTCCCTTTCTGTAGAGAGAGCTGGGCTATATATACCCAGGCAGCAAACAGCAAGGCAAGTCACCAACTGTCACCAACTGTCGGTCCCCAGCTCCAGAGACGAACATTCCAATCCTGTGGGATTAAATGGACCTCAACTTACAGCGACAGAGTCCACAAGCTAGGCATCCCACAGGTAGTGTACCCCTTTAAATTGAGGCATAGAACAAGCAAGGCGAGGCTCACGAAGCCATTTATCCCTCTGCCCTTCGATTAATCCTACTTGTGTTTATCGGCCAGGCTGGCACAATAAACTATTGCACCCTGTCTGGAGCGAATAACATTGAAGAAGCTCAAGATGCCTGGCAACAATTAGTCCAAATCAGTAATGGACTATGCGTACCTCAGCCTCTATGATGCTAAGGTCAGAAGAACTAAATGGTGCCTGCCTATGACAAACAGCTGCTCTGAAAGGGATCGTGGTACATGGTCCTAGATAGAGTGGGGAGTAATGTGTAAGAAAACTGAAAGTCATACTACTACTACCAATAGTAATAATAATAATGGTAAAAGATGAGGTTTATTGGTTAGATAGACTAGTGAGATCCCCACTACTATGGTCCTTCATCACCCTTCAGGTCTGGAACTGAATTCAACCCCCTGAAAAATAGACAGGTTTATAAAGTGAACCTTATGAGAAAAGATTGCAGCCCTCAGTATGGATTACAACTCAATGTCAAGAAGACACACATCCTCACAACTTGATCAATAGGTACCATGATAAATGGAGAAGTTTGTTGTTTTTTTTTACTTGTTGTTATTTGTTGAAGTTGTCACGGATTTTTTGTCTTGATGAGGTCTATAATCAATGCTCTTGGAAGCTGCAATCATGAGATCAAATGACGCATTCCATATGGATACATTTGGTGCACAATACGTCTGTAGAGTGCTAAAAAGCAAGGATGTTACTTTGAGGACTAAGGTGCACCTTACCCAAGCCATAGTAATTTAAATTGCCTCATAAGTATGTGAAAGTCAGACATTGAATAAGGAAGGCTGAAGAAGAATTGATATGTCTGAATTGTGGTGCTGGTGAAGAATATTGAAAGTAACATGGACTGCCAAGGGAACAAACAGATCTGTCTTAGAAGAAGTATGGTCAGAGGGCTCCTTAAAGGCAAGGATGGTGAGACTTCCTCTCACATACTTTGGTCATGTTATTAAGAGAGACTAGTCCCTGGAGAAGGACATCATGCCAGGTGAAGTAGAGGGACAGTGAAAGAGAGGAAGCCCCTTAAGGAGATGGATTGACAGTGACTGAAACAAGGGGCTCAAGCTTGGGAACAATTAGGAGAATTATTCAGGGCTAGGTAGTGTTTCTGTCTGTTTGGCATAGGGTCAATGTGGGTTGCAACTGGCTCAATGGCACCTGATAAGAACAACTACACCAAAATGAATCATAGCACTGAGGAGCACACATTCCTCAGAACCATTAACCATTCAAAAGCAAATAGGCAGTATTTGCCCAAGGCCAAATTCAAAAGGCAGGCAAGGTTAGGGGAGAAGGGTGAATGAAAACAGGAAGCAGAGTTTCAATGGCATGAGTGATATTACATTGCAGGAGATTGTCATCAATGTCACATAACAAAACGTGTATAAATTGTTACGTGCAAAGCTGATTTTCTCTGTAAACCTTAACCCACCTTACAATAAAAAGTTTCTTTTTTTAAAACAAAGACACCATCGTTCATATTATAGACACAGCCAAAGAAAGATCTCCTGGACAATCCTAAAAGGATCTCCCAAATGATTTGGGTAGTTAGCCCTCCCCAGGGAGTTCTACCCATTGAAACGCTGGGCGGTTATGGCTGCAATTATATTTCAGGCCAGAAGAGGCAGCAGAGGCCTGGTTGTTCAAATGCTACAAAACTACCAGACAATGGGCAAACAGTTTCTTTCCACGGACGACTAGCGGCTCTGTCATATCCATGTCTGGTGTTCAACACTTGGCGACAGAATCCAGCCCGCTGGGTTTGGGTGGGGTCTGTTTCTCACCCATGCTTGGCTTGGGATTGTTCTATGGCATCCACAAAGTGGAGTCCTTTCCTTTCTGATGTCCCGAGAAAGCTGTTTTCTCCTTTTTCTCTCTCTGGCCCTCTTCCCAAGAACCCTGGGGTTCACTCTGCTTTCCTCTGGTTGATGTTTCTCAGGCAGTTACTTGACCTCGGTTCATCTACTGCAGGTGACCATTAGCAAGTAACTGTACCGTCCTTGGATGGTATTGTTCATGAGCTAGGCTGCGAACTACGGGTTAAAGGTTTGAGTTCACCCAGAGGTGCCTTCCAAGAAGGGCCTGGTGATATGCCTCTGGAAAAAAACCCACCCCAGCCATGGAAAATTCTAGGGACCGGACTTCTCTAACACACTTGGGCTCTCCATGAGTCCGAGTTGACTCAATGGCAATTGGTTGCTGGTATTCCTGTAAGTAGAAGACAACAATCTTTAAGCAGTCCCTCTTGGATTCATGGGAGGAGGATGGCTTCCTCTGAGAGAACTTCTCAGGGCTCCAAGGGCTCAATGATCTTACAAAAAATGAGAGAAATGATGAGCCTGATGACAGATGATATTGCTATGCAGGCCTCGTTTCAGGATGCTCAAGTTTCCAGGTCTTTCCCTGACTCACAGTGTAGCCCTGTGAGGTTCCAAATAGAAGGGCACCCTTGCTCCCAGGACCTGGAGCCTTGTAGCTGAGCAGAGCAGTCATGATGAGAAAGAGGACCCAAGGGGGAAGTCAGGGGGCTGCTTCACTTGTCTCAGTGTCAAGCAAACAAATGTTTTGGCAGGAAATTTCTCTTCAAGAGTGTTCTGATTTCTTGAAGGAAATATTTTTCTGAACCATTTCCTCAGGGGAAAACCACTCAACTACCTCGGGAAGGAAGATTTTTCTCCTTCCAAGCTTACCAGGCTGTGCTAACTCACAGAGGAGGTGTGACTAGCAGGCAATGAAACTGATTTCCAGACTCCTATGAAAATCAGCAAGTGCTCGGCTGCTAAGTGAAAGGTCGGCAGTTGGAAAACCCCAGCTGCTCTGCAGGAGAAAGTGGTGGCTGACTGTGTCTGACAAGATGACAGCTTTGGAAACCCAATGGGGCAGTTCTCCTCTGTGTTCTACAGTTGCTTTGAGTTGGAGTGGACTTGACAGTGATAGATCTGATCTTTTTCCCCATGAAAATCAACTTTCACGAATACATGTGCATTCATGGATGTCTGTGTCTGCTTTGGCATGCATGTGCACATATGTGCCTATTTGCACGTGGATGAATACGTCTGTGAATGTGGGCGTCTCTATTTACTTTGCCATGTGTGTGCACATGTCTGCCTTTGTCAGTATGCATGCGGGCTCAGGCAGCATAAAGAGATCACAGAGAAACTTGGAGAGAAAGAGAAAAGTAACCTATTTTCTCATGGGTCTCCCATACCTGACGGTCTACTGGCATCCACCGCCACGAAGACCAGAGGTCACTTCATGCCATGTGTCCAGCTGCACATTGCTGGTTGAGGTCAGTCACCAGGGAGGCAAGTGAGACTGGCCTCGCCAACCTACCACCCACCTGCAGGAGTGATTCCCACCATCTGTCCTGGAGCCCCTCCCACCTTACTCAGCCTCCCTAGACCTTGAGTGAAAGGCGTTTCCAACGTTTTTACATAAAGATTTCTGAGATTGACTGAAGAAATGATTTCATTTGACAAAACAAGAAGCTTTGAATTTAAAGATTTGAGGCAAGTGCCCTTCAGAGAGGGGGACACAGGACGGGGCCATGCTCCCTTCCGGTATGCACAGGGGTTGCTATGAGTTGGAACCAACTTGATGAGCACCTGCCAGCAACAACAACAACCAGAAGTTGTCCAAACTTCTGTGGCCTCAACTCGGAAATGAGAATATTATTATTGCCTCCTAGAAAGAACTCAAGGTATGTACAATTGGTTAATAGGCGTTTGGAAAGTGAGTACATTAAGTGGACTGATGACATTGATAAGGCAATAAGAAACTGAGAAGGCTTCACTAACAGGTGCTTTCACATCTGTAACCAGTAGATTCCTTCCTTCTTCATCTCTTGCCATCTTAATCAGCTCCCACACTTTCCAGGCAGCTTGAGGGATTAAATGTTCAGTCTGATCCTAGTATAAGCCTCAGCCTCAGAATCAGAGGCTTTACCTGAGGTTTGAGGAGCTATACTGGGAATGAGGGAGAGTAACCTGTCTTTTCTATTGCTCTCCTATCGCTCCCTCTTCCCTAGCCCTTCCCTGTCTCTGGGCCTGCCTTTCCTCCCTAGAGCATTGGCTTCCGGGAGAAGGGGATGGAAACAATGAGCACAATGAGCACATTCCTGACCAGGCCTCTTACCATGCTATGTTCCAACCCTCTCTTGGAAGGGCCTCCACGAAGTCCTCTTATGTCATCTCACAATAACTTGTTAGATACCATTGAGTGAGCTCCTGACTCATAGCAAAAGTACACACAAGAGATTGAAGCACCACCTGGTCCTGCACCGTCCTCACAATGGTCCTTGTGTGTGAGCCCATGGTTGCAGCAGTGTGGAGGAGATCCTGTCCAAGAAGGCTGCCAGTGGGTGGGAGGGGCTGCAGCTTTCAGAGACTTTGGAGGATGCCAAGGTGGATAGTTCACGGCGTATCATATGAGGTCAGCCAGCGGGCCTTGGGGCCCCTTCCCATTATCCATAGATATATGAAATAAATGGAGGCCCTCAGCAAGATGGGCTGCAGACACCTCCAGGACTCACTTGATCCTTGGCAAGCTCCCTTAGCCTTAGGACACCACCTGCTGGAACTGTGGCTTTGCTGCCTCTCCTGGCTCTCAACTTCCCTCCTAGAGGACTCCAGCCACCCTTCTCCTTCCAGATCCTTCCAGCAGGAGGCAGATATTGGTCTCTATGCTTTTGCATGTGGCCAGTTTTCTAGGGACAGATCAGCCTCTCCCAAGAATTTGGGTTCACCAGAGTGAGCGTGCCCACAAGTCTGCAGAGCGTACGGCCAGGCCTCTGAAGAGAGAACTGCTGGAAGATTTGCCCCTTTTCAAAAGCGCTAATTCCACAGTTGAGAGCTCGTCTCCTGGGGACTCAGCTTGAGTCTCAAGGAGCACATCCCCTTTGACACTGCTGGCAACTCGAGGTGCTGTGGGTCATTTTCTTGCCTTTGAGGAGTGCAAGGGAAATGCTACAATATGTCCCTTCACATGAACCACCAATCCTTATCTGGAGAACTCTCTGAGATGACAGGGATGAGAGGGAGATGTTCCTGGGGCAAGCTTTCACCTGCACATCTCTCAGGTGAGTCAAACATTTGACCCCCAAAAGTTGAGTATGATGGTGAGAGTTCAGGCTGGGAGATAGAGTGTCTGGGTTCAAATCAAGAGACTGCACATCTCAACTCCCATGGTTCTCCTGCATAAAACCCAAGCCAAGCAGTTTATCACTTCCCGGCTGAGTATCCTACTGAGGCCAGCTAAACTCATTCTTTGCTGATGACAACGTTGCTTGTACCAAATGGCTTTGCCATGTAGCCCTTAGCAATGGCCAGAAGGGCTGCTCATCAAACCGCAGAGCAGGGCTTCTGGCGCACACGTTAAGAAGGGGGCTATTCACAACAAGGTCAGTAGTTCAGAACCCACTAGCTGTTTCTCTGGAGAAAAACTGTGGCTGTGTGCTTCCATAAAGATGCCCAGCCATGGAACCCCCCTGGAGAGGGCCATGATGAGCTGGAGTGAGCTCTACAGGAGTGGGATTTTTTACTGTGGATGTAATCCCACCTGGGCAGAGATTTTCTTTGTGACTTAAAGAGGCTGTACCTTACACCAATGACTTGGCTGATACAAAAGGATTCAATTCAACACTGAAGCAAACCAACTCCAAAGGAAGAAGGCAGCTGCCATGCAGAGAGCTCCAAGGACCACCAACCATGGAGGTCATTGAAGCCAAAACAAGAATACCGCCCACCAGCCCTCAGCCCCCAGGGATGGACAAAGAGAGCCTGCCCATCAAGCTGGTGCACTGGCATGATGCTGTCAGCCTCCGGTGCTGTGAGAACATTGACTTTGGTGTGTTAAAGGCACCCACTTGCGGTATGTTTGTGATGTCAGCGTGTGGAAACTATGGCAAGCCCCCCCTCCCTGCCTCACAGCAGCAAAGCCTCGGCATTAAAACCCCGTGCCTTCTGTGGCGCTTGCCAGCTGTGAGAGGGCAGGAAATGCCCTTGGCTTTTCTGCTCCTTGTTGCGACCTCCCTCTGAGGCAGGGAGCAGAGGATTTGAGGTTGGAATCTGTTTTGTTTCATCACTACCCTTTGTCATCTCTCTGAACACTTTCATGTGCTCCTCACCAGTGCTTTGCCCTCTCTATCACCAAGCCATGTGCTCTTTAAAACATGCACACACACACACACACACACACACACACACACACCCCTAATGTTCACATTTTGAGGCACATTTGTCTTTAATTCACTAATAATAACAATAATTATTCAAAGCCACTTTACCATCTGAAAAGAAATCTCTATGCATACACTTAGATCATGGATGCCAACTGCCTTCTTAACAACATTTCCCAATGAAATATTCAGCAGCGATTATATTAAGCCTGAAGCTGTTCATCCAGTTTGTGTTAATCAAAACAAAAACAAGAGACGAAGGGATCCAAAAGGACATGTAAGATCATAGACTGAAAGTAGCCCCATCGAGCACCAAAGGCTTGTCCAGAAGGGCAGAGCCACAGGTAAAAGCTATGTCTCTCTGGAGTTGCTGGCATTTAACTAGATGCAAAATGTCAGCGCAGGAAATGGCTTACCCAATGCAAATACTAACAAGGGAGGCATGTGTTCCTGTGTAAATGGAGCTTCAGCCAATCCGGGCCTTCAGGATCCAGCTCCCATCGCAGCATCCACGGGAAGCACCAGGGGAATGTTCCGTTTGCTTATTTTCCCTCTCTTTGCTAAGAAGAAAAAGAGCCTTTGTGGCCTAGTGGCTACAAGTTGGGCTGCTAATTGCTATATCAGCAGTTTGAAACTACCAGCTGCTTTGTGGGAGAAAGATAAGGCATTCTGCTCCCATAAAGAGTTCGAGTCTCAGACACTCACAGGGGCAGTTCTACGCTGCCCTATAAGTTGGCTGTGAGTCAGCATGGATTCGATGACAGTGAGTTTTCTAAGAGTAAGAAGTATCTAGGGGTGTAAACAGTTAATGAGCTCTGCTATTCCCAACCCACTTAGAGGAGCTGTGAAAGAGAAACCTGGCAATCTTCTTCAGAATCCTCGGCCATTGAAAAGTTTATAGAATGTATTGACCTAGGTTGTTAAATAGATCCAGGTATATGGTGGAGCATACAGGGACCAATGTCATAAAACGGGGTGGGGGTGGAAAAAATCTCTGAGACAGATGCAAAAACTGTGAGGGAATGAGTTGTTGAGGCTGGGGGATCAGGACCATCGTCTCTGGGATTTTCAAAGTTCCTGAGCAATCAGGAAAGGGGCAACAGTTGGTCTCTCCCCATCCAGAGGACAGCAGAAGAGGAGAACTGATTGGGCACAATGAATCAATGACTAGTGACTCAAGCAACGATCACCCTCCACCACTGGAGACCAGAAGAACTAGATGGTGCCTAGCTCTCACTATCGACTGCTATGAAAGAGATCACATTAGAAGGGCTTGATTAGAGTAGAAGGGAAATGTGGGGCAAAACTCAAAATCATGATTGTCGCGCGCCAGGTCTCGCCAGCAAGAAAAGACGCACCACAACAGGATTCTTCCACAAGCATTTAATTTTTCATAATGCGGTAAAAGACCCCGAAACCCCAAACTACTGCTGCTTATATATGCTCTATGGGGACGTGCTGTGCCCTGATTGGTGCATTTGCCAAAACCTCATGCATTGATTGGTGAGTTCGCCAGAACCTTTGTTTGCATACTCCAGGGTGGAGTTATGACTACGTCATCTCAGCATCGCGCATGCGCTAAGTGGTTGTTTATCACTTAGTTGGACCACCGCCCTGACTGCCCGGCGCCATCTAGTAATGGCGGCGAGAGCTGCGGCTACCCACATCACGAGAGCTGTGGCTTCCCACATCTCGCGAGAGCTATGGCTTCCCACATCTCCTCCTTTCTTTTTTATTTTAAGCCTAATCCATCGATCAATTCCAGAGCCTCCAGCAGCTCCAAAAGATCAAGATGGATATAAAGTCCATCGATCCATCCCGGAGCCTCCAGCAGCCCCAGGAGATCAAGATGGATATAAAAACCCAAATCTGGTCACCCTAATGTGTGCAATGAGCAAAGCTCCACATGGTGCAAGGGCTGACCAAGATCCAATTTCTGTCACTCTTCCCAGTGCAATGGGACAATTCCCTTGGGGTGCAGGAGCTGACAACTTATAGGGGTTAATTTTCTCTTAACAAAGAAAGCCAAAGATCATGGGAACCACCGCGCTCAATCGCTAAGAGCGCCTGCGTGATGATGACTTTGTCACGTTTTTGCTGGGCTTTAAGCTTGCAGAGCAACCATAGCAACAACACTCCTCCACAGCACATTATTGCAGCAAATGTAAACACCCCCACCCACTCTTTAAAGTAGGAAAAGGCAGTAGAAAGCCAAGAAGTAAAATCTCCAACAGTTATGGGTTTCATTCTTGTGCCATTAAGAGTCATAATCTGCATCCGGAGTTGTTCTTGAAGTTCTTCCAGCTCAGCTGTCCATTGTCCTGTAAGATACTGGGATATATTCTTGCTGCTAAAAGAAGACTCATTCAAGAATTTTAAAGGTGTTATGCACAAATTAGGTGTTGAAGAAACTCAACTTAATTGCACCATGCTCGTAAGAGTATCCACTTGGTGTTGTAATAAATCAACTCTCTGGTTCACTAACAGTAAACCAGACATTAATCGAGCATCCAACATATGGACTGTAGATAAAGCTTCTGACGTAGATTGCGTAATATTGCTAATGACATTTGCTGTCATTACTTGATTAGACATAGCCAATCCTGCTGTAACCGCTGCTGCAGCTGAGATAGTAATAGCTGTAATAATTGCTGCGGTAATGCCAAAATCTATTTTATATCTATAAAGTGTAGCAATAGGAAAAGTATTGGGATCTGCTTCAACCGGTACAGGTATCATAGTGGGAATCTTTACTATCAAGGCAAATGGCTCAGAGCCATTCCAACATTCAGCAAGCCAACACTGACTGCTAAAGCTATTACATGAAGCTTCCCAAAATGTATCATTTGCATGACTAAAGTTGAATGTTAACAGAAAGAAAAATGGGGGCTGGACACAAACAGGTGATGGCTGAAATTGCACTCTTGATATATTAACCATAGTATTTACTTTCAGCCTCTTTGTAGTGGTATTGTATACACCAGTGACATTGTATAAAGTATCATTAATTCCAAACATTTTTGCAAAAGGAGTTACTATCATAGATGCTCCACGTTGATTATATACCATCCATTCATACCATGGCCAGGTATTATCAGGACCAGTGGTATTAGTATTACTATTCCATTTTGCTTTACCTAAAGTCGGAGTCATATCAAAACCTGGTTTAATAGGGTTGCTCCGATAATTTGGAGACTGACATTGAGTAAAAGTAGGCGGAAAACTTTTTTCAGGTGAGCAACTAGGTAATATGACACGTCTGGTCACATTAGGTGGCACTACTGATCCATTAATGGGCCCAGGGGGCCTGGATCCTTCACGAATCACCATAAGTGTTGTTGTATTTACACGTTTTCCTTTCTCAGAGGTGCCACTTCCACCTGTAGCACCTTGTGCAACTTTCATAAGGGTGGATATAATATTATTAAATGTAGAGTCTCCAGAAGGATCCACCCAATTGACTTAAGATCCATTTCTTACATATATCCAAGGTGCACTAGTATTGATGGTGGTAAAACACAAACTATATGCCAATGTAAAATTGCTTGCATTATATACTTTAGGAGGCTCCCCTCTAGGCGTAATACATGGTATTCCCAAATCACATTGCGTTGATAAGAATAAGGGTAATATTGACGCATTCGAGTGTATGGGAATAGGTACAGGCCAAGTTTTAGCTATGGCCCATAAAAAAACTCCTTTAACTATTGGGGTCCATATTACCATCAGTATCAGCAACATTATTAGGTTGATCATCATCTTCTTCATTCTTCCTGCTCGCACGATCTTCATCTTCCTTAATTAATCTCACCAGTCTCTCTGGCACCCAGATGGGGTTTTCTTCTTTCTGTGGAAAAACACAAATTGCTCCCCTGGACCTGATTAATATGGGGTCCGGGCCATACCATTTGTTGTCTAGGACATTTTTCCATCGGGCCATTTCCTTTGGTGGCTTTGGCCATTGTCCATGTCTGTCTGCAGCTGATTGGCCTTTCTCATCCAGATTTAAAAAAATTTCAGTTTCTCCCTATTGAGTAAGATGCTGGCAGTTGGTTTTTCATATATGTCCCTGATTTCATTGAGAATTTCCCTTCGATTCCTATTTTTTAGTATTTGTATCTAGAATGGCTGTTAGATATTATCAAATACCTTTTCTGAATCAATTGAAATGCTCATGTGGTTGTTTTTCTTTTTTATATGGTAGATCACATTCATTATTTTTCTCATTTCAAACCATCTTTGCATCCCTGGAACCAATCTCACCTGCTGTGGTTCTTTTGCTTAGCTTTTTGATAGATTGTTGGATTCTGTTGGCCAGGATTTTGAGATTTTGCCCCTATATTCATAAGGGATATTGGTTTACAGTTTTGTTTTGTTTGAAATATTTATTTCTGTTGACAAATAAATGAAATTTTGTCTTAAAGCATGGTGCAGCATGGGTAACAATGTTCACTCACGGTACTCACATGTGGGTGTATCTGCATGTGGGCGGACCCACCTAGAGACAGATAGAGGAGCGGTGTCTTGGTTCCTAAGAACATTGGTAACACAGAAAAATATGAGAAAAAAGACAAAAAGGATGGTAATAGAAATAAATTAATAAAAATATCTATTAAAGGCAACAAAAGAGAGACAATGGGAAGAAAACATAAAATTTAAATTTACAAGACATATTTTTGTTTTAAATTCTATACCATTGGCTAAATTAACTACACTATCAATAAAATTGCCTTATGCCCAAGGGGATGATTGATAATGTTCTCTAACAGAAAATAACAATTATATCTCTGAGGTGAACCAGAGCCAGATGAACCATAAATATGTGAATGGATTTTGCGCTTGCACTTAATTCTAGCCTCAATCTAAGTACAATTAGTTCTTATGAAATGGCCCTATTTGATGCTCGTCCTCATGAAGAAATCACTCAAGACATGAATGCTATAGGAAAGTGTAATGAAGAAACTAGATGGTGCCCACCTATCAGAAAAAAATAGCCTCTGGGGTCTTAAAAGCTGGTCTTAAACAGCCATCTAAGTGAGGGATCAACTAAGTCCATGTGGAAGAAGCACACCAGCCTGTAAGGTCCTAGGATTTTAACTCATGAAATTCAAATCTGAAGGAGGGAATGATATCAGCTTCAATTATGAACACCTGGTTTTAAGGTTGTGGATAACATTTGCAAGCTCTGGGGAATCCTCTCTGACCAGAGCCATGGGATGTGAACAGCCCTGTTATCAGACAGATAGCATTGTAAAATTGGTTATTGCAGATGTATTTAAGTTAAAATTTATACATCTCCCTTTTGACTCATTTTAAATATATTCCAGTTCTTTTAACCTCTGCTTTCTTTTCTAGAGCTTTTTTTAATCTGTTTTCTTTGTTATTGTTGTTAGGCTTTTAAAAATACATTTTTCTGTATATGAAATCCAGGATAACTAAATCTATATAGACAATGGTTTTGGGGGCTATGGCAGGGGAGGTTGGGGGAAATAACATGAATACAATAAAGAAAAAATGTTCTAAAATTGATTGTGGTGATAATGATTATTACAATTTATCTTAATATAGTTGAGCTATTGTATGGCATGTGAGTCATATGCCAATAAAAGTGATTTTGTAAATGAATTAAAACAATTTTTCCAAGCTGTTCTCAGCCTGCTAATTGTTTCTGTCTTGGAAATTTCAACGACAATATGTTCCAGTGTTTTCTTTTGGGATCTGTGGTGTTTTGGGTTCTCTCTGCTTCCTGGAGAATTATTTTCTCCTCCTCTGTTCTGTTAAGGAAGTATTATTCCAGAATTTCTTATATGGATAGAATCCCACTTCATTCTTATGTTTTCTTCAGATTCTTTTGTTCTTTTAGCTGATTGTATCACTCATAAATTGGAGTTAAGAGATATGCCTTCAAACTCACCAATTCAGCTTTCCATTTCTTCAATTCTCTTACTCTATTCTTCTAAATTGTTGCCTAATTCTCTTCTCTTAATATTTTCTGCATTTCTTTTTAGAGGTTTTTGTTGAAGATATCTAGCTTTTCTATTCTGACCATTGTTCTCGCAAACTCTTTGTTGAAAGTACATGACAACATTTTTCTGAATTCAATTTATGATAGTTTCAGAGCCTGTTCTTTTTAAGAAAATTCCTTGAGATCTGAGTGTTGTTCATTTGTTAATCCTTCTTCTGATGAATCAGGAGTGACTGCTGCCACTGCAGCATCGTGGCCGGGTATTACGGTTGGGAGGGCTGCTAGATTTTGTGGGAGTCGATGACTTTGTTGAGTAGTGCCAGAAATGAATAATAGAAGAGGGACGGGAGAGGGAAAAAAAGGCTTTGGGCAGTAAAAGGCTGTACTAAGAAAAGTTGGGAGGGGGAGGAACACTGTACTTGAGTGTATTCTTCCCTAAGGCCAAGAGCATCTTAACATAGTCCGTCAAAGCACAGGCAATCTTCAGGAAAACCATCATGGTGCCAAGTTTGTCCTTGGGATAGCCTAGGCTGGTCCTTTGGGACCTATGCTCCGGGAAATGTGCAGGCCAGCTTGCTTGGAGAGCTGGAAGCCACATGGGACCTGCGTGCTTATTACACGTGAAGCTTTGGACCCTGCTCACAATGATAGTCTTTGAGGAGTGGAGCTGGGTTGCTGTAGCCAGCAGTGCAGAATGGAGCTACAGATGGGTAGCAGGAGACCACTGGGCGCCTCTTCAGTGGACCTGCTCTTTCCTTCCCTTCTCTGCTTGCTCCCACAGTCTCTGATATGTGGAAGCCTCCTTTTACTTCACTTTCAAGCCATTGTCTGAGATCACAGGCCACCTGTCTTTTCTTAGGGCCTAGTCTATCCTGGTTGTTACATAAGGATCTACCTGTGTGTATGTGTTCAGTTGGACATGTTCTAGTCCCCTTTCTTTAATGTTTTTAAAAGTTTCTATAGAACTGGTGTCAGCACTTCTGAATTTTTTATGAAATATCCCAGTGAAGCCATCTTGCCATTGACTTTTCTTTTTATATATATTTTTGGTCTTTTTTGAAGGGGTGGAGCAGGGGGTTAATCACATTCTGAATTGCTTATTTCATAATTACTCTGCTTAAACCTATTTCTATTCATATTAGTTTAGGTATGTCGTATATTTTCAGGAATTTGTCCCATTCATCAGCACTTTCAAATCTGTTGCAGTTCTTTTTCATAGTGTTATGATTCTTTATTCAATGAATATGTTGTGTTGTCTCCAGATTCATTTCTTTTGATTATTTGCCCTCCCCCCCCCCCCCAGTATATCCAGTAGTTTGTTTCAGTGATTCTTTTCAAAGAACCAACTTCTGGTTTGATTGATTTTTTTCTGTTGTTTAACTGTATTCTATTTCATTTCTTTCTCACTGGTATTTATTATTCATTTCAGCTAGTATCTTTGGCCTCTTGCTCTTCCTTTCCTTTTTGTTCAAGTTTTCATTTAAACAATTGATTTTCATCCATCTTTTTAAATATGGGCATGTATTGCTATGAATTTCCCTCTGAGAATGGTTTGTGCTGTGTCCCAAAGGATTTGGTATGTTGTGCTTTCCTTTATATTTGATACCAAGTATATTTTTATTTCACTTTTAATTTCTTACATAGAGAAATTGTTTTCTAGTCGTACAATATTTAATTTTGGTATAATAATAATTATTCATTTTTATTCTTCCTGTGATTGATTTCTTACTTCATACCATTATGGTCAGAAAGTATGCTTTGTATGATTTTAATGTTTTAAAACTTGAGATTTGTGGCCTAATCTGTAGTTGGTTCTGGAAAAATTATCCTGTGAAAATGTCTGCTGATGATGGATGGAGTGTTCTAAGTTAAATTGGCTTATGATTTTCTTTATGTTCTTAATGTCCTTATTGATTCACTTTTTAAATGTTCTGTCGAGAACTGAAATTGAAGGTTTCAAAACTACAAATATTAATAGCGGCACTGTAATTTTTTCTTTGATATTAATGTTTGTGTCATGTTTATTGACAGGTTAGGTGAATATATGCTAATAATTGTTGTATCTTCTTGAAGTATTAGCCCTTTTATTATGTAATAGCCTTTATCCGTATGACCACACTCCTTTTTTTGGGTGCTGGTTGCACGGAACATTTTTTCCATCCTTTATTTTCAGTCAGTTTGTGTCCTAATGTGAATGTGTGTTTTGTGTAGGTAACAAAAGATGAATCATGTTTTTTATCCAGTCTATCACTCTGCCTTTTGTGTAAATATTTTGGCTATTTACATTTTCTTCATTCTTTTAGCTAATTGGGTTTTGAGTTTCTTTTATCTGGTTTCTCTTTTTATCAATTTTCCTGTTATTTTTTGTATTTAGCATCTTTTGTTATGAGCTTTAATTCCTCTTTACATATTCTCTTAGTGGTTACTACAAATATTATACTATACAACATGCAATTACAGTAACATTTAGCATGCAATCAACAATGAATGTGAAATATTAAGTATTCCTGGTTTACTGTTCCCTCTCCTTTTTCTGTTGGTGAACCTCCAGTGACAGTAATGTGCACCCTACATCCAGTAGTCGTAATATGTACTTATTTTCTGAGATCTCTGTCTGACTCCTTCCTCCCCCTTTGTGTACATTTGAGTGTTTGATTAATGTTCTTTCCTTTCCATTTAGAAAACTTCCTTAAGTACATGTAGGGCTGGTCTGGTATTGCCAAATTCCCAAGGCTTCTGGTTATTTGGGACTCTTCTTCCCTGTTTCAAAGAAATGCCTTGACTTAGTGCTTTTCTGTTGTTTCCTTTTTAATTAAAGTAGGGCGATGCCATCTATCGGTTGGCGTGTGTCACATATTGGTATAAGGAGCCCTGGTGGTGCAGATTGGTGTGATACTGCTAACCACAAGTCAGCAATTCACATCCATCTTTCTCTGTAGGGGAAAGATCAAGCTATTGCTCCCATAAACATGTACGCTCTCAGAACTCTAGGGTAAAAAAAGAAACCAAGAAACCATGGGGAGCAGTTTTACTCTTCCCATAGGGACACGAACAGTCAGAATCAACTTGAAGGCAGTGGGTTTTTACCTGTTGTTATGGAATTAAAGAATTTCCGATTTATTACCAAAGGTTTATAATTCATTACTGTGCTTAGATTTCTGGTGTTCAAATTGTGCCAGACAGGTCAACCTATCTGCTAAGTTTTTGCACTGCACCATCATTGTTTTGGTTGTTTTATTACGTGGTTCCTGAGATACTCCAGATTTACCTTGTACATTGCTGCCATTTACCCCAGAATCAGCCATTTCTCCAATGATTGCCGGTTCATTTGACAAGAGAATGATTCTTGAGGTCGATTAGGTTACCAGATGGGCTCATTGCTACAGGGATATCCTTGCTTGTTGGCTGAACTCAGTGTCTTACACTCATTCTACAGAAGGAGAAATAGCATGACCTTTCCCCCTGCGTAGCGCCCATTCTTTTCCAAATTTTAGCGTAAAGTTTCACTGTAATTTACAATGCATATTGCAAAGCACAACAACCATGCTTCTTCCCTTTGTCGCTGAATTTTCCTCCAATTTAGCTAACATTTTAACTTTCTTTCTCTTTCTCTCAGCTGGTAATCTTTGTTTTCTCAATGAGGCTGCCCTTGGCAAATATAAGATTTTAGTCAGATCGCTTTCAGTGGCAGTTTTTACTGCTATTGTGGACACTACAATGGATTTATCAAATGTTCTTTCTCTTTAAGCATCATTCAGCTTTTTCTTTTTTTCCCCAACTGTCCATCTTGATTTTCCTGGTGAGGCTGCCTTTGATAAAAGGAAATATAAGATGGTAACCCGCTATCTTTGGTTTGATACTTTTTTCTGCTGTGTATTTTGCTGGACACCATAATGGCTTTCTGTGGCCTCTGTAAGAAACCCAGAGTCCTTTGTTCTTAATGCTGTGATAGACCTGAGTGGACTTGCTACTTCACAAGACTTTCCCCAGATTCCTTATCACCTTCAACATCCACAGCCACCCACTTAAGCAAGTGATAACTTAAAAACAGTAGTCTGACTTCCATCCTTCCAGAGAGCCACCAAGTAGACGTGCTAAGGCCCTGCTGCTCCAGCTCAGGCTCCACACATCTCTACCAGTTGTAATGGACTATGCTCCTAGGTTTTGTGTTACTAAATCTCAAGACAGAGAGACTTCGACTCGTTGTATATCAGGCATCAGCTTTCTCACACTGCTGAGTGGTGTGGATGTGTCTAAAGGAGTCCTAGTGGTACTTAGTGGCTATGTTTGGGTGCTGTTAAAATCTAGGTCAGTCGTTCAAACCCATCAGCCAGTCTGTGGGAGCGAGATGAAGCCGTCTGTTCCTGTAAAGATTTTCCACCTCAAAAACCGAAAGAAGTAGTTCTCTGCCCTATATGGTCGTTGTGAGTCAGAATCAACTTGTTATCAGCAGTGGACATTTTCAGAATACCTATTTGGAATATAAGAAGAACCACACAAGAAGCAGGCCACCAGATAAATATGACTGTGGATGTTGCTTCCAAGATCCGTGCTGCCCAGTGGAAAGGGAAATGTGCTGCAAGTGCACACAGTTGACGCATCCCACTGCCGACTGCGAGGCTGGCAGTTTGAGTCCACCCACATTGAAAGGGATATTGAAAGAAAGACCTGGTGATCTACTTCTGAAAAATCACCATCGAAAACCCTGTGAAGCACAGTTCTACCCTGACACCCATGGGATTGGCAGTACTACTCAACCGGGTGCCTAGCAAGACACCATTCTTTGTGGGATTTTTCCTATTTTAATTACCATCCATTGCTTTTTATTTTTTTAATCATTTTACTGAGGGCTCGTACAACATTTATCACAATCCATACGTACATCCATTGTGTCAAGCACATTTGTACATTTCTTGCCATCATCATTCTCAAAATATTTCTTTCTGCTTGAGCCCTTGGTATCAGCTCCTCATTTTTCCCCTCCCTCCTAACCCTTCACCCTCATGAATCCTTGATAAATTTATAAATTATTATTATTTTGCCATGTCTTACACTGTCCAGCATCTTCCTTCACGCACATTTCTGTTGTCTGTCCCCCAGGGGGTGGTTATATGTAGATCCTTGTGATCAGTTCCTGCTTTCTACCCCTCCGTCCCTCCACCCTCCCTGTTTCGCCGCTCTCACCACTGGTCCTGAGAGGGTCATCTGTCCTGGAGTGCCTCTGTTTCCAGTTCCTGTGTGTACCAGTATACATCCTTTGGTCTAGCTGGATTTGTAAGGTAGAATTGGGATGATGATAGTGGGGAGGAGGAAGCATTGAAACTAGAGTAAAGTTGTATGTTTCATCATTGCTACACAGCACCTTGACTTGCTCATCTCCTCCCTGCGACCCTTCTGTGAGGGGATCTCCACTTGCCTACAGATGGGCTTTGGATCCCCACTCTGCACTGCCCCTCATTCACAGTGATAATAATATTTTTGTTCTTTGATGCCTGATACCTGAACCCATCAACATCTCATGATCACACAGGGTAGTGTGCTTCTTCCATGTGGGATTTATTGCTTCTCAGCTAAATGGCCTCTTTATTTTTAAGCCATTAAGACCCTAGGTGCTATATCTTTTGATAGCCAGGCACTACCAGCTTTCTTCACCACATTTGCTTACGCACCTGTGTTGTCTTCAGCGATCGTGTTGGGAAGGTGAGCCTTATGGAATGCCAGTTTAATAGAACAAGTGTTCTTGCATTGAGGGAGTACTTGAGTAGATGCCCAATGTCCATCTGCTACATTAATACTATAAATATATGCACATAGATCGATTATTTCCCCATTGTCATATATAAATATGTTTGCATATGTACATGCCTGTATTTAGACCTCTATAAATGTCCTTTGCCTTCTAGTTCTTTCCTCTATTTCCTTTTACTTTTTTCTTGTCCCACTATCATGCTCAGCCTTCATTTGGGTTTCAGTAATTCCTCTCAGTTACATTACCCTTGAACAAGCCCTACCAGGCCTTTTACACCCTCCTCATCACTGATTTTGGATCACTTGTTATTCCATTGTCCCTGGGATTTATTAACACCACTTCCTTTCCCCCATCTCTCCCTCTACTATGTCCCCTGGAACCTTCGGTCCTGTTGTTTTCTCCTCCAGATTGTTTATCCAGACTCTTTTATCTAGACAGACCTGCAGAGATAATACTATGCACAAACCAAGACAGAGCAAAACAAAGCAACAAAAAAGAAAATAGTTCAAGGTCTATTGACATTTAGGAGTGTTTTCTGGTGGAGTCTGATGGAGTGCCACACCATGGCCCCAAAGTCTATTTTTGGTATTCCCTCAAGACGTCCTTGCTCTGCTCCCCTTGCTGTTCTGTTGCACGCCTTTAGTGTTTTGCCTCGGTGTGGTGGGGTCTGATCAGGCATAATTCCCTCACTGTGTATCCAGTGTTGTCCCCTATAGGGCTATGGGCCAGTGAGGGATGTCATGTCTCATAGTGGGGTTGACCATATGGCCCTCTCTAGCTATTGGCTGCTCTGAGCAGGGATATCATCTTCAAGTCTTGGTGGGCCAGGATGTGCTCCACTCTCTCTTCCTCCCCCCTCATTTGCTCCTGTGTGCTCTGATCAGACATGTCCCTCTCCCTGAGCTGTAGCTTCAGTGCTGCCCCTAAGGTAAATTCTTCAGGGGGCAGGGGTGGTTGTCCACATAGTTGGGATTGGGGCCTGTCTCTCAGACCCCTCTACTGGTTCCCTGCTTCATGCCAGTATGTTGCATTCACATCTTAGAGCACCGCTTTGTAGTCTGGTCCCTCTTTCCCTGAGAAGATATGAATAATACACTCCCCTTGGGGGAGTTAGTGCCCTGTTCCCCAACTACTCATTTGTTTTTGTTTTTTCTCTCTTTCCCCTTCCTTTTTAGTTGTCTACCATATGTATTCCTGGATTTGGTCTGGTCCCTGCCATACTCCCTGAACCTGAACCCAGGAATGTTTATATACAATAGTTTTTTCCCTAAGCCCGTTTTGCACTTTTTTTTTTTAAGCTTTCCTCATCAGACTCATATAGTACTTCTCATTTTCTGCTTGGCTTACTTCGCTTAGTATAATTTCCTCCAATTCTTTCCAATGTGCTTTATGCATTCATCACTACTTTTTTTCTTATTTTTTTAATCATTTTATTGGGGGCTCATAGAATTCTTATCACAATATGTTCTTGATCCATTGTGTCAAGAACATATGTACATTTGTTGCCATCATCATCCTCAAAACATTTGCCTTCTATTTGAGCCCTTAATATCTGCTGCTTATTTTCCCCCTCCCTCCCCACTGTCCCCTACCTCATGAACCCTTCATCATTAATAAATTATGATTATTTTGTCATATACTACACTGTCCAATGTCTCCCACCGCCTTCTTCTCAACTGTCCCTCCCCCAGGGAGGAGACTATATGTAGATTCTTGTAATCAGTTCCCCCTATCCACCCCACATTCTCTCCACCCTCCAGGCATCGCCACTCTCACCACTGGTCCTGAATGAGTCATCTGTCCTGGATTCCCTGTGTTTCCAGTTGCTATCTGTACCAATGTACATCCTCTGGTCTAGCCAGATTTGTAAGGTAGAATTGGGATCATGATAGTGGAGGAGAGGAAGTATTTAAGAACTAGAGGAAAGTTATATGTTTCATCGCTGCTACCCTGCACTCTGACTGGTTCATCTCTTCCCCACAACCCTTCACTAAGGGGTGTCCGATTGGCTACCAATGGGCTTTGAGTCTCCACTCTGCACTCACCCACATTTTCAATGATATGATCTTTTGTTCCTTGATGCTTGAAACCTGATCCCTTCGACAGCTCGTGGTCACACAGGCTGGTGTGTTTCTTCCATGTGGGCTTTATTGCTTTTGAGCTAGATGGCCACTTGTTTATCTTAGAACCTTTAAGAACACAGACGCTATATCTTTTGATAGCTGGGCACCATCACTTTTCTTCACTACATTTGCTTACACACACGTTTGTCTTCATTGATCGTATCAGGGAGGTGGGCACCCATTGATATGATTTTTAGTTCTTTCATGTCTGATAACCAGTCCCTTCTGCACCTTGTGGTCAGACAGGCTGTGTGCTTCTTCCATGTTGGCTTTGATGCTTCTCAGCTAGATGGCTGCTTGTTTATCTTCAACGCTTTAAGATCCCAGACGCTTTGATAGCCACGTACCATCAGCCTTCTTCACCACATTTGCTTATGCACACATTTTTCTTCAGCAATCATGTCGGGAATGTATGCATCCTGGAATGACAATTTAATAGAACAAAGTGTTCTTGCATTGAGTAAGTGGAGGCCTAATTGTTTTATTAGGAGTTCACACAACTCTTATCACAATTCATACATACATCAGTTGTGTAGAGCACATTTGTACATTCATTGCCCTCATCATTCTCAAAACATTTCCTCTCCACTTAAGCCCTTGGCATCAGGTCCTCATTTTGTCCCCTCCATCCCCGCTTCCCCCTCCCTCATGAACCCTGGATAATTTATAAATTATTATTTTGTCATATCTTGCCTTGTCCGACATCTCCCTTCACCCACTTTTCTGTTGTCCACCCCCTAGTAACAAGGTCAAATGCAGATCCTTGAAATCGATTCCTCCTTTCCAACCTACTCTCCCTCTACGCGTCTAGTAGTGCCACTCTCACCACTGGTCCTGAAGAGCTCATCCACCCTGGTTTCCCTATGTTTCTGGTTCCTATCTGCACCAGTGTACATCCTCTGGTCTAGCCAGACTTGCAAGGTAGAAATCAGATCATGATAGTGCAGGAGGATGAAGCATTTAGGAACTAGAGGAAAGTTGTATTTTTCATTGTTGCTACATCACACCTTGACTGGCTCGCCTCCTCCCCTACACCCCTCTGCAAGGGGATTCTGGTGACTGACAAATGGGCTTTGGATCTCCAATCTGCACCCCGCCCCCCTACCTCATTCACTATGGTAAGATTTTTTGTTCTGATGATGCCTGATACCTGATCCCTTCAACACCTTGTGATCGCACGGGATGGTGTGGTTCTTCCATGTGGGCTTTGTTGCTTCTGAGCTAAGTGGCTGCTTGTTTGCCTTTAAGACACCAGACGCTATGCCTTTTGATATCCAGGCACCATCAGCTTTCTTTGCCACATTTGCTTATGCACCCATTTGTCTTCAGCGATCATATCATGGAGGCAAGCACAAAATGTTATGATTTTTTGTTCTTTGATGCCTGATAACTGATCCCTTTGGCACCTTGTGATCACACAAGCTGGTGTGCGTCTTCCATGTGGGCTTTGTTGCTTCAGAGCTAGATGACCACTTGTTTATCTTCAATCCTTTAAGACCCCAGACGTTATATCTTTTGATAGCCGGGCACCATCAGCTTTATTCACCACATTTGCTTATGCACCCGCTTTGTCTTCAGCAGTTGCGTTGAAAAGGTCAGCATCACAGAATGTCAATTTAATAGAAGAAAGTATTCTTGCATTAAGGGAGTACTTGAGTGGAGGCCCAATGTCCTTCTGCTACCTTAATACTAAACGTATAAATATATGCACATAGATCTATTTACCCATCCTCATATATAAATATATTTGCATATATACATGTCTTTATCTAAACCTCTATAAATGCCCTTTGTCTCCTAGCTCTTTCCTCTATTTCCCTTGACTTTCCTTCTGTCCCACTATCATGCTCAGTCCCGACCAGGGTTTCAGCAAATCCTCTTTGTTACATTACCCTTCATCATGCCCTACCAGGCCTCCCAGCCCCTCCTCACCACTGATTTAGATCACTTGTTCCCTTGTCCCTGGGTTTGTTAACACCACTACCTTTTCCCCCACCTCTCCTATGTCCCTCCTGAACTGTCGGTCCTGTTGTTTTATCCTCCAGATTGTTCATCCAGCCTATCTTATTTAGAAAGACCAGCGGAGATAATAACATGCACAAAAACAAGACATAAAAATACCAAGGAACAATATACAACCAACCAACAACAATAAATCAATGACAAAAAAAACACAAGAAAGAAAAGTTTGTAGTTAGTTCAAGGATTGTGTGTTGGCCTTTAGGAGTGTTTTCCAGTTCAATCAATTGGGGTACCACACCCTAGCCCCAAAGTCCACCTTCATCATTCCCTGAGGACCTCGCCGTTCCATTCCCTTGCTATTCTGTTGCACCCCCTTAGTGTTTTGCCTCGGTGTGGCGGGATCAGATCAGGCATAGTTCCCACACTGTGTCTCCAGTGTTGTCCCCGGTAGAGCTATGGGTCAGTGAGGGGCGTCATGTCTCATAGTGGGGCTGGCCATGTGGTCCTCTCTGTGGACTGGCTGCTCTAATCGGGATAATCGTCCTCAAGACCTGGTGGGCCAGGATGTGCTCCACTTTCTCCTCCTCCCCCTTCATCATCACCCATGTGCTCCCATCAGATATGTCCCTCTCCTGGAGCTGCAGATTCAATGCCGTCTTTTGAAATAAGTTCTTCTGGTGGGAGGGCCAGGCGTCCTCTTAGTATTTGTCATCACTGCTTTTTAGTGATGTGTAGTACTCCATTGTATGTATATACCACTGTTTTTTAATCCAATCATTTGTTGGTGGAAATTTGGGTTGTTTCCAACTCCTTGCATTCGGATTTGTACCCTTGTGGAACTGCTGTTCAGGTCCTTTGCCCACCTCCTCGGTGGGCAATTAGTTTTTTTTTCTCTTTGGAAACTAGCAGAGTATTGTAGATTTTAGTAATAAGGCCTTTGTCTGATGTGTCAGGCTAAAGATGTTTTCCCAGTCCGAGGGCTCTCTTATTACTCTCTTGGTGAATTATTTTGATGTACACAGATGTTTTATCTTCAGTGTATCCCACATGTCAATTTGTGACTCATGTGCATTTGTGTCCTTCCCTGTTTCTGCTATCCCATGTATTCCCAGTGCCAAAATTCTCAGATTGGTCCCAGTTCCCTTATTGATGGACCTAATAGTTTGGAGTTTTACCTCAAGGTCTGTGATTTACCTTGAGTTTATTCTTGTGCATGGAGTCAGATAAGGGTCATGCTTCATTTTTCTGCAGGTAGATATCCATTTTTTCCAACACCGCTTGTTAAAGAGGGTACCTGCTTTTGATATTTTGGGGGCTTTATCAAAAGTGAGTTGTCTGTATGCTGATGATTTTATTTCTGGGTTTTCAGTTCTTTTCCAGTAGTCTAAGTATCTGTCATTATACCAATACCTCCCAGTTTTGACCATGATGGCATTATAATATGTGCTAAAGTCAGGTAAAGCAAGCCCTCCCACTGTGTCCTTCTTAGGGAGTCTCTGCTAATTCTGGGCTTCTTCCCTCTCCATATGAATTTGGTAATCAGTTTTTCCATTTCTTTCAAGAAAGATGAGGGTAATTCTCTCAGGATTGCATTAAAGTTATATAGTGCCTAGGAGAGAACTGACATCTTTACTATATTGAGTCTTCTGATCGACAAAAATGGGATATTCTCCCATTTGTTGAATCACTCTTGGTTTCTTGCAATAGTGTTCCATAGTTTTCCTCATATAAATCTTTTGTTCTTTTAGTCTGCTATTTCCCTAGATATTTTAATTTGTGCTTGGCTATTGTGATGGGTACCACCTTTTTGACCTCCTCTTCTGTTATTTTAGCTGATATGTATAGCAGTCCAGTGGACTTCTGTTTGTTGATCTTGTATCCTGCCACTCTGCCCCTTTTGGATCTTTTGGGATTTTCCATTTATAAAATCATGTCATCTACATATAACGATAGTTTTACCTCTTCCTTTCCCAGACGAATACCTTTGATGTCTCTCCTTTGCCTTATGCTGCGAGCTAAAACCTCCAGTACGATGTTAAATAAGAGTGGGGACGAGGGGCATCCTTGTCTGGACCCTTTTTCTGTGGAATTGTGTTCCTCTTTTCTGCATTGACTACCATGTTGGCTGTTGGTTCTTCATATATAGCTTGTATTGTCTTGAGGAATTGTCCTTCCATTCCTATCTCCTGACGTGTCTTAAAAAGGAATTGGTGTTGGATGTTGTCGAATGCTTTTTCCACATCTATCAATATTATCATGTGGTTCTTAGAGTTTTTCATGTCAATGTGGCACATGATACTAATGGTCTTTCGTATGTTGAACTATCCCTGGTATGAATCTTGCTTGGTCATGGTGAATTACCATATATACTCGTGTATAAGCTGAATTTTTCAGCACAAAAGATGTGCTGAAAAACTGGGGTTTAACTTATACGAGGTGTAATATCTCACAGGTGATTGTCGTTCCTCCGCTGTTCATTCAAAGCCCCACTGATACTGCAGGGCTTTGAATGTTTGTTACTCACATCTAACCAATCAGAGCCATCCTATGACGTGGAAGGCTCCAATTTGCAGAAGCACCCATAGTGATTCACTTACGCTGGCAGCTGAACTGGTCAGGATGTGTCCGTGGCTGCGCTCCGTCTCTCCCCTCTGGTCTCTGTGTTAATTCACATCCTGCATTTCCCACCCTAGGCTTATACTCAAGTCATCAGTTTTTCTAGTTTCCCAGGTAATAACTAGGTACCTAGGCTTATACTCACGTCGGCTTATATTCAAGTATATATGGTATTCGTTTTATATACATTTGTATTCTATTGGCAAGTATTTTGTTAACAATTTTTGCATCTGTGTTCATTAAGAATATTGGTCTGTAGTTCTCAATTCTTGTAGGATTCCTGCCCTGTTTGGGTATCATATTTATACTTGCTTCAAGAGGTTGCCGTCTTTTCTATGTTCTGGAAGATTTTGTGTAGGATTGGTGTCATTTCTTCCCTAAATGCTTGGTAGAATTGTCCTGTGAAGCCATCTGGTCCAGGGAATTTGGGGTTGGTAATCCCTTGATATCCTTGTCTATTTCTTCTATTGCTATGGGTCTATTGACATTCTTGATGTTCCTCTGGGAAATTCGAGGGAGGGATTGTTTTTCAAAATTTGACCATGTCTTCCAAGTTGTTGAATTCATTGGAGTACAGTCCTTCGTAATACTCTTTAATTATCATTTTGAATTCATTAGAGTCTGTTGTAATGCCCCCTCTTTCATCCCTCATTCTTGCTATTGAAATTTGTTCCCGTCTTTCTTTGGTCAGGTTTACCCACGATATGTTGATTCTGTTTATCTTTTCAAAGAACCAACTTTTAGCAGCATTAATTTTTTCCATAGTTTTCTTATTTTCCCTCTCCTAAATCTCAGCCCTGATTTTTATTATTTCTTTTCTTTTGCTATTAGCACGATGGTGCTGTTGACTCAGCCCTAGTTGCTGTAAATTTTGTGCCAGCATATCAATCATATGGCTTTCTTCCTTTCTCAGGTGTGCATGTATTGCTATGAAACTTCCTCTGATAACTGCCTTTGCTGTGTCCCATAAGTTTTGGTACGTCTTATTCTCATTCTCATTGGTTTCTAGAAATTTCCTAATTTCATCTATGATCTGAGCCAGTACACACTCCTTTTTCAGTAGAGAGTTATTCATCCTCCAATTGTTTGCCTTGTTTTATTCATCTTCCTTTTGCTGATTTCCAGCCTTATGGCACAGTGGTCAGTGAGAGAAGTCTATATGATATCAATGTGCTTAAATTTATGCAGATTTGACTTATGCCCCAGCATGTGGTCTATCTTCGAATATGTGCTATGTGGGCTTGAAAAGAATGTGAAATATTTTGTATTTTCATGAAAAGCTCTGTAAATATATATCAGGTCAAAATGACTAATTGTAGTGTTTAGATCTCTGGCCTCCTTGTTGAGTTTCTTTCCCTGTGATATTTCTTTCTCAGAGAGTAGTGTGTTGAAGTCACCTACTATAATTGTTGAGGCTGTGACTTCCTTTTTCATATTTTGAAGCATTTCTTTGACGTATTCAGCAGGTCTGTCATTTGGGGAATATGTTTACAATGCTTAGTGGTTCTTTGCCTACTGCTCCCTTGAGCATTATATAGTGTTCCTCATCTCTTTTTATGGTTTGCACTTTGAGGTCAGTTTTATCCAAGATTACGATTGCAACCCTTGGTTTTTTTTTAGTTGCTGTTTCTTTGGTATGTTTTTCTCCAGCATTTGATTCTCAGCCTAGTTTTGTTTGTAGTCTTGACACGTGTCTCCTGTTGGCAGCAGATTGATTAGTTGTATTTCTAAACTAGTCTAAACTAGTCTGCTAGCCTCAGTCTTTTAATGCCTGAGTTTAGTTCATAGATATTCAGGGGTATTATTTCCATCCGTGGACTCTGTGATGTCATCTTACACCTTTTGTGTTGGGTGTTTTCCCACCTCCCTTTCTTTTAAATGTAGTGTGTGTGTGTGTGTGTGTGTTTCATTCTTGACTTCTTTTCACCCTTAATCCAATGCTATCTTGGGGGCTGTTTTCTCTTTGTTTCCCTCTGGGTGAGGTTGTTCTCTGTGGCAGTCTCTTACTTATGCTTGGTGAGTGCTGTTCTTCTGCCTATACTGGATCGACAAGGATCCAGGCTGGGTTTCTTCTAATGTATTCTTTGAGTTTTTCCTTCTCTAACAAGACAATTACTTCTTCATCTATCTTGATCAGTAATTTGGCTGTGTAGAGTATTCTTGGGTTTGCATTATTTTCCTTCAAGTTTTGCAATGTTACTCAACAACTCTCTCCTCTTCTTCATAGTGTTCTCTGATACCCGGTTTCCCCGAAAATAAGACAGTGTCTTATATTAATTTTTGCTCCCAAAGATGCACTAGGTCTTATTTTCAGGGGATATCTTATTTTTACATGGATAAGAATGTGGTACACGTTTATTGTTTATTGTTTTATTAAAAGAGACCTCGTACTACCTGTCTGCTCTGACTGCGCTGCAGCCAATAGTGAGCTGCGTGGTGGTGCCCACCACTATGATCCAGAGTCCAGAGTTACGGTAGCTTCGGGGGTGCTGATTTTTGGGGAGGTCTTATTTTTGGGAGATGCCTTATATTTCAGCCCGAGGCAAAACTGTAAGTAGGTCTTATTTTGGGGGGATGTCTGACTTTTGGGGAAACATGATAGGTCTGAGCATATTCTTATTTGGGAAACTATGTGATTGCTTGTTTTTCCCTAGCTCTTCTCATGATTTTCTCCTTTTCCTCAAAGTTGGATAGTAAGTATGATGTGCCTTGATTTCTTCTTGGGTTTCAATCTGACTGGTGTTCTTTCAGCTTCCTGAATGGTTGCCAGGTTTTCATTCATTAAGCTCGGGAAGTTTTCCTCCAAGAATTTCCTCTCTGTTGCAGTTGACTTCTTTGTGGTGTCTTCCTCTGGTAATCCAATAATTCTAATGTTGTTCCACTTCATAGCATCAGACCTAGCTTTTAGGTTCTCTTCAGCTTCACTAATGATCTTATTAGATTTTTGTTCGCATTTAAAGTCTCCTTGGCTGTCCTCTAGGTCACTGGTGCAATTATCTGCCTCCTCCAGTCGATTCTCGAGGTCTGCGTGTCTGCTACTAGTTTTTGTTATCTCTTCCCTGATCTCTTGTATTTCCCTTTGGTGTATGGACTTAATCTCCTCTTTCATTTCATCTTTTTTCTGTATTGTTTTTCTCATATCCTGTATTACAGCAAGAAGTATTCTGAAAAATTCTTTATGTGGCAGATAAATATCTGCTTCTTCTATGCATGTCGTTCGGTTCAGGACATCTCTGCCATTGAAGTTTGTTTCTCATGTTTTTTTGTTGAGGTCATTGGGCCTGATTGCTGTTTGTTTTAGAGGAGCCAGGTGCCATTTTTCAGGGAGTCAAAGAGCACTGGCTCTCTCTGGGAGACTCGTAGGAAAGCTTCTTCGAACTGCTACAGCTAATTTCACTATGGAATTAGCCAACCACTTTATCCTCCTGTGGCTTCACTCTTTCCCTAGTCAACAAGTTGGATGGGCCTCTCCGGAGATGCTGGTTGGGTTGTTGTGGATCCACGAGGATGGTGCTTTACTGGGTGATCTCACAAGAATCCATGATGGTGTGGCCCATGATGGCTTGGGTTGCCACAGGTGGCATGCAAAGGTGCCCGCTGCAACAGGAGTGTCACAGAAATCTGGTTGGTTGCCTGCTTTGGTATAGAGCACCGTGAATGGTGGGCGGAATTTCCCTGATCAGGTAGATCACTGCATAGGTTAGGCAGAGGTTCCCACTGCTCCGTGGAAAGCTGGTGAGTGTTTGATAAGCTTTCTTAGTCTGTGAGGCACTACAGCAGGCGGGAGGAAGCTCCCTCAGTAACGTGGGACCACAGAGGATGGATAGGAGCTCCCCAAGGCACACAGGCAGGATTTCCCCCAAAGAAGGGGTGCCGAATTTCTCCAGCCATGTCTTAAGCACTACAGAGGACCGGCAGGTGGGCTTTTCCAGGGAAGAAGTTGGGCAGGATATCCCCTGTTGGAGTGTGGGTGGGCTTTCCCAGCTTCCGGTTATGCTGCAGAGGGAGGAGCTCGCCCAGCAGGGTTGAGTGCAGGCATTAATGCCCTAGGCTAAGGGTAGTGGTCAGGATGTTGGCAGTGCTGTGTGAGAGAAAGGGGAAGAGAAAAAGAGAAGGAAAAAAACAGCCACTGAGACAGGGGGATAGGGGGGAATAGAGAGAAGAGAGGGAAACTGAAGCATCAATATAAATGAACCTGATCCTTGACCATGGGGCTGCAGGGGTTTAATCCCTGCCCTGAGATGGTGTCAAACTGTGGCTGTGTTGAGATAAAGCCCCTGTGTTGGCTACAAATGATCCTGGCTCCAGCCAAGACAGTGGCCGGGCCAAGGTAAGGTGACCAGATTTTAACATTGGTATAGCGGGACACCATTGATAAAACTCATATCCTGGTGAAATTGCCACATGGCAGCCGAAAACCGTACATACCCTCACTTGTTGTCCATTCTTTCCAAAAATTGGGACTTTTTAAAAACACCATAGACACGAGAAAAAATGTTTAAAAAGGGGTACGTCTGGTCACCTTAGGCTAAGGTCAAACCCTAGCTGGCCTCCATTGTGGTAAGCCAAAAGACCCAGCTCCTTTAAACCTATTGGATCTCTGCCTACTTATCTTTCTGATGCTCCTTCTGCGACCTGGCGGTGTGGAATTTCCCTCTTAGTGACTCTCCTGCACAGATTTCTGTGGAGTTCCTCTGCTATGTGTTACTCAGTCGCCATCTTCCTGGAAGTCTCTACCATCCATTTCTTAACAGATTTTTGTGAGAACTTTTTTTTTCTCTCCCACTTAAAATTAATATACTTTTCCCCTCAAGAGACTGTAATTTACCTTTGTAAATTACAGAAAAAGGGCTTCAAAAATTCATGGAAAATTCCTTTACCTTTTAATCCTATTTCCATGAGCTATTTGTGACTCACTCATACATGTTATTCCAGTTACTATGGCTCCATAAGAAATTATCGCCAACACTTAATGGCCTAAAATAGCAATTAAATATGCTCATAGATTTTATATTTTGTGGGAAGGAACTCAGACATAGCATAACAAACATGTTTCTTCTCTGTCCTATGATGCCGGGGCCTCAGCTACACACCTTACTGGCTAGACCAGAAATGTCTGAAAGCTCGCTTACCATGTGGCTGCCTGATGGGCCAGTTTGGGCTTCTTCACAGTTCAATGTCTAGTGTCCCTCCAGAGTACGTTTCCTAAAGGAGAAACCAGGTAGAATCATACTCCTATAGTCCCTGGGAGCACTGCTGCCGTATTCATTAGGTCTGAAGAGTCCCAAGTCCCCCATCCCCAGGTGCACAAAAGGGAAAGTGACCACACACCTCACATTCCTTCACGAAGGGATCTAGGGTCCCTGAGTAAACCGCATGGAGTGCATAGCTGACCTCTGGCTACATCAAGGAGAAGAATCCTACGTAGCTCCATCAATCAAGGCCGATTGCCACAAAATAGAGATCAGGCATGCCTCCACCCTCCATCATTCTTTACCCTTTTCTGATAGTAACTGTTTCTTCCACAGCATTCTACTTTTGTGCTGTGTTCTATAATCCATTGCACTGGTCGCACAGAGCTCACAGGCAATACTCACAATTAAGGGAGCTTTTTAGAGAACTTAATGGGTTACTACAAGCCAAGATCAGAAAACACTAAGGATACACTCATTGGTCCACAGTATCATCTCGCCTCAATCAAGTCTTTCTCTAGTCCTTAGTCTCTGTGTTGCTCTTCAATTCTGTCTCGTGTCTCCTTGCCTCAGCCTCTGACTTTGCCTTGTTCTTTCAGTCTGTCCAGTAATTTCTGTTTCACAGCCTCTGGTTCCTCTTGTCTTTAGACAGAGATCTCATTTGTTCTCCACTGGAAGTTCTTTATCCCTTAAGTTCATGGGATTCCTCTCTGTTCCTGTTCTAAGATAACACATCCCTATGGCCAGGGAAGTGGCAACGAAAATGAACCAGTCCACTCTGTTTTGTGTTAGACATGCCCTATTTGCAAAGTCCCACCTAATCATCAATGGGAATCACAAAGACCTAGACAGAAGAGCCATGCCAAGAGACTTCACACCACGATAGTCCCACAGACAGGTGTTTCTTGCCTTCTTACCCTTAAATCTACAAGTGAGAGCTGTGTCTTGGGAGATTCGCCTCTAAACCCTGGCAACCAAGTGTGCTTTTTACAGTGCATTTCCTCAACTCCTGTGCAGACAGACCACTGCAGCCAGGTGCAGATTCAGGGCAGCCTCCCAGCATTGCCTGTCTGTCCTGCAGCCCCCACTCTATGTGCCTCATTGGGCCTCAGCCATCCATGTGGCCCTTCTGCTCTGCTGGGTGGCATTTTGTTTTAAGATGATGGCAACGCCTTGACAGTCAAAGCTGCAGAACCCTCTGGAGAAAGGACACCAGTGAGTTGCTTTTCTTGCCCACACCCCATCACTGTGGTGGACTTGCACACATTCCTGTTGAGTCAGATGTTGGTGATCTGCATTTCTCCTCCACATTCACTTCACTTTAAAAAAAATTTAGCCCCTGCTATGATTCTAGTGATAGAAGGCGATGTAGGATTTAAGAAAGCTGAATTATCCCTGTCATGTTTAACTCACTGCATAGTTGGAAACTTATAGTTTGAATGTTACATGTTTGCTGTCAGGAATTGAATTTCCTTTCCACTGGGCATCCTGCAGACCCTGCGGTGCTGCATTGCTCCTTGGGCCTTGCTGTGTAGCATGGGGATTGCAGGGCCATCTCTACTCTGCTTATGGGACCTGCAGGACCGCAATGATGAGTTGCAGGCTGCGCTGGAAGGCCTACAGACATGGATGCACAAGACACAGAGTAGCCCATCTAGTTTCCGGCCAGATGGATGCCTGCCCCCAGCAGATTGCTCCGAAGGTAGAGGATCTTCTTGGGGAAAGGGTGGAGTCCTTGTTCCAGCAAACTGGGCTATCTCTCAGACCTACCCGTAGTTTGTGTCATGGGCCACTTCCAAGCATCATAGGGTATATTGAGGCACAAACACCTGCCCCAGACACACTGGCACCACCCGGCTGAGTTCCTTGTAGCTGGGAATTTATGGAAGGGGATGGGGGCTTTATCAACTGTAATGAAATGGCAGCAGTTATGTGATCTCACAATGACCTCATGAGAGGCATGTCCATCACTCGTAGATGTTCCAAAGCCACCTCCAGAGTTGTGATTAAGATGAAGGGACTTGGTGGTGAGGTTTCAGCATAGGCTAGAGACAGAGAGAGTGAGGGTATGTGACAGTAAATAAAGGAGCTATATTTCCTTTGCCCAGGTCACAGACCAGTCTCTATACAGATTGTCCTCTGAGCTGTAAGCTGGTTGATGTGAAAACTCTTTTAATAAAAGAGATAAATTATATCTAAAACATATTAATGACTCCCTGATGTTCAGAGAGAGCTTGAGATTTGTCCCCTTGAGTGTCAGAATTCGTCAGAATAGACCTGTGCCAGCGGCGCCTGCGCAGGACACAGGTCAAGCAATGGAAGCAGTTGGGACCTGTGTGCATAGGCGTGCATATCTGCTTAAAAGTAGATATCTCTGGCTTCAGGATCCTCTTAGTGCTGAGGTTTATGACAAATTCCACCTACAGTGTAGACTGTGTTTGATTAATCTCAGCTCCTTCAAAAGACAAGAACAAGGAGGTAACACAGCTGCCCTAGAGTTTTGTCATAGTCCTGTATAGCCAGGGGTTGGTTCTTGGATCAGTGCCCCCAACTGTGCATCAGCAGACACCGTGGCAAGTCTCTCAGCCCTGCTGCCAAAGCTCTGATACACAGTGGTTTTGTGTGCTAAGTTTTGGCCACTCCCTCACCCCAGGGAGATCTGTGGACACTGACCTGTGGATCTTTGGCAGTCGAGCATTTTGCATCCTCCTCCCTCCCAGTTTTGTAGTGCTCTAAAGCTATTTATTTAATAAAATGTAAATGAATTATAGCTAAAAGAGCCAACCTGGGAACCTTAAGTTTTCTCTGAATGTGGGTACAGCGTCTTTGGACCCCAACATAACCTGCTCACCTGCAAATGGCAGATTGGTGTCTTGAAATCCTGTGAGTCAACAGCCAAAGGCCATTAGACTCATTTGGGAAATGTGGGATGGAGCCTGACACAGCCAGTTGCACCACATCCAGAGATGCCAAGGGTGCTGTGACATCCATTTAAGGCATCCTACGTATTCTTCCACACAACAGACAGGTCAGCCATCCCCAGGGAAATGGACACTGTGTCCCCTCAACTACACAGAATTTATGGCCCTCAGCACGAACCACTGACCCAAAACCTGGGAGACAAGGCCCTGAAGTCTTGGGTCTGCTCGAGACTGGGGACTGCGGCACCAGATCACAGACCTAGGCTTCATGCCATCGCTAATGAAACCTAGCAGTTTCACAATGTGGCCTTTTTATGTACTGTCCTCCCATCCCTCTGATGGAAACCATTTTAGAAGCAGCACCAAGGCTCAGTTGACCCTTCCGATGTTTGTCTGCTGCTGAGAGAATAGTAAGAAGCTGGGTTGCAGTAAGCCTAGTGATGTGGACTGTCCAGCCTCACGGACCTCCTGTCAGCCCAGGTGACTGCGCAAGTTGACAGTTCTCAGTTTCCAAGGCAAAGTAATTCTTTCCAGAGGTTCTCATTCAGGTTTTTGTCTTGTCCCTTATGTCAAAGTTTGTCACCATTTTCAGGGTGACAATGAGAGTAGAGGATGACTTTGCCACGTCCCATCCTTGACACTGCAAAATGAAGACTGAGTCATGGCATAAATGCAATTCTGAGTCTCAGACCAGCTCTCTTCCAAGCCCTAGCAACACACGTAGTTCAAAGATGTGCCTTGTGTGCCTGGTGTGCGGAGTGGTGATTCAGGTCGGAAAGCGAGTCCTTGCAGTGCTCTCAAGCACCATTCCTCATTCCACACGTATGGAATGTGCCTGACTGCTTTATTTATTATTATTATTATTATTGTATTTTAAAATCATTTTGTTGGGAGATCTTACAAGTATAACATTCCATAGTTAAATCACATCAAACAGTGTTGTACAGTTGCTACCACAATCCGTTTCAAAACATTTTCTTTTTCTTGAACTCCTTGATATCTGCTCCCCATTTATTCCCTCCTTTGCCCACCATACCCCGCCCCAGGAAACCTTACTTTATTTTTTTCCATATCTTGCACATCCAATATATCCACTCACATACAATTCTGTTGTTCGATCCCATTGAGTGGGGTTATTCAGTCATCAGTGCTCTCAGTTCCCTGTTATCTCCTCCCCCCTTCCCGTACCCTCAGGGAACCGTTACTCCATTTATTGTTTCTGAAGGGTTATCTATCTTAGCTTTCATGTATCAAATGATATTAAATATACAATGAACCTACATCAAATCTGATATGATTAAAGAGGCAAAACAAATAAAAACCATAATCATAAGGGGAGGGAATATTAAGGAACTAGAGGATAATTATGTAGTTCATCAGTGCTATACCACACCCTGGATTTATCATCCCTTCCTGTGTCCCTTCTGAGCGTGACTGTCCAATTACCAGAGGGGCTGTGATTTCTGGGTCTCTACTACATCCATGCCCCTTCACATCAATTTGGTTGCTTATCTTTTGAACTTCTGATACCATTTCTCCTCAATACCTCATGATCACACAGGCTGGTGTGCTTCCTTGTGGGCTGTTTCTTACCTGCTAGTTGGGCACTTATTTAACTGCAAAGCATCTAAGACCCCATATGCTATTAATAACCAGGCACCATCAGCTTTTTTCAACCACATTTGCTTATGCACCCATTTTGGCTTCAGCAATCATCTGACCAGTTTATCGAGCAACACACAGACTTACTGCCATCAAGTTGATGCCAACTCATAATGACCCTATAGGACATGGGAGACCTGCCCCTGTGGGTTTCTGAGACTGTAACTCTTGATGGTGGTTTCAAACTGCTGACATTTCAGATCACAGTCCAATGCATAAACACCATGCCACCAGAGCTCCTACATATCCTGAAACCCAGCATTATTTGTGTGATATAATAATGTGGAGGAGGAGGAGGCCAATTTGAAGTCTTTAGCTAATAAACAGGCCATGAGGTGTGTCTGGCCACCTTCACACACAGTGAGGCTCATTCCCAGGCATCACACTGCCCAGAGGCATGTGTCACCAGGTCACCCCACTTCTTCCATCTCCCCACCTCCTCTATGATCCTGGCATCACCAGGGAATAAACTTGAAGTGAAGTACAAGGGGGCCTTACATTCATGGACAATTCCATTATCTTTTTCTTCCGTGTTCTGGAGGTTTTTTGAAGTCCCTTCACACGATATCACTGCCACTTTGTAGGAACTTGAAGGGTGTGATGGGCTGCAGGAGCCTCCTGAGCAATCTGTTCTGGTGAAAGTGTGAAATGGTTCTAAATGAGTGTTTCCTAACGTGGGCAATGCTGCCCCCTGGGGGGCACTGGAATAATCCGTGGGAGCTGCCAAAGCAAATAACCTACACCCTATCCTGGATTAGGGATGGGCTATTGTATAAAAGTTAATTGCCAGAGGGTTGCTGGGTAACTATTTTTCTGAAAATTGGACAGCTGACCAAATAAGTTTGAGATCCTTTATTCTACATGGATACAACATAGCAGATCACCAGTGATGCGTGCTGTTGTACGCCAGTGCGGCAGGACTCCACCATCACTGCCTTTCCCTTGAAAAAGCACATGCAGAATCTGTGCTTTGTTGTCCCTTGGGAATAGGAAAGCTGTAAGAAACCTGTAATGTCCTCACTGAGCTAAGCTGAGATTTCCTCTTCTTCGCAGGCTTTTTCACATGCGTTACAGCTCCTACTCCAGTGAGCCTCGAAACGGAACTCATGATGGAGCAGGTGAAAGAACGTTACCAAGACGTCAAGAGCCAGCTGGAGACGAAGGTAGGTGTGAGGGGTGCCCGAGGGGGAGCCTGGGGCTTCCTTTTGTGCACAGAGAGCCGTGCTTAGTGCTGACCCTTCTCCAGGCAGCTGCCTTGGATTTCTCTGGTTGGTGAGCGGGCACTAAGAAGACAGTTTGAGGGAAATACAAGCAGAAATGACTGTCAGTGCCTGGCCCAAAGTCGCTGGGGGCTGGCATGCTGAGTGCAGCCCTGCCAACTGCTGTGCGGGAATTCACACCACCTACCTCATTCTTAGCATAACTTATCCTTGGCTTTGCCTCTCTTGGGATGCTGCATAGTTTCTCAGCCAGGATTACCCTGGCTCACAAGGTCTTCTCAGATGAAGTTAGCTCCTGCCTCTCCTTAGATGG
This sequence comes from Tenrec ecaudatus, assembly GCF_050624435.1. Classification (NCBI taxonomy): domain Eukaryota; kingdom Metazoa; phylum Chordata; class Mammalia; order Afrosoricida; family Tenrecidae; genus Tenrec; species Tenrec ecaudatus. Next base: position 1,355,361 of record NW_027459450.1, on the reverse strand, counting down.
TGACTAAGAGAATGTCCGCACACAGTTGCCATGTGCCGCGTTCATTCTACTTTCAGGACTCAGAGAGCCAGCCACCCTGTTTCCACCGGGACCTCTGAGCTCCTGGGTGCAAGTTACTTACCTAAACGGAGCTTGCCAGCCAACGGCCAGACAATATCTTCTCCCACGGGAGGTTATCCAACTGGTCCAGACAAGGCTGTGCCTACATCTTGAGCACTGAGTCTTGGGGATGTCACCGCTGCCTTTTCATCCCTGACTTCTGCAGGCCTCAGCTCCTTGGCATGCCCGACAACCTTGCTGTTTCCATGTCATATTGTCAGGGGCTAATGTTTCTCTTTCCAGGTAAACTACAAGCAGGAAATTGAACTAATGAAGAAAAACTTTGAGAAGGAGAAAAGGGAAATGGAGCTTATGTTCAAAAGTGAAGTCAGCATGCTAGAGAGCCAGAGAGCAGACCTGGAGGCGCTCCATGCACAGTCTCAGGATGCCCTTTGCAGCCTGCAGGGGCAGCTGTGGGAGATAAGGAGTGGGGGCCCACATTGCCCCAAGGAGTTGGCCACCTTAGCTCAGTGGCCAGACGAGAAGCTACGCCTGAGACACCAGCACGGACTACCACAAATCAGGTCTGCTGCCCTGTTTTCTTCTGGGTCCTCCTTCAGTCTGAAGTTCTTCCCAAAAACCCACATTAGATATTTAATTCAGGAAATGACTCAACTGCAGTGCATGCTAAGTGGGTAGTTTTTCTCTGGCCACAGAGAGGAAGGTAGGAAAAAATAGGGCTTTGTATGAGTTGTTTTAACTTAAATTAGAAATATATATATTAAAACTTAAGTTATGAAGTAATTTAGTTTGTAGACTACTTTTAACACATTCATATTTATTTTCTGCCTCAGACTTCTCTGTAGCAAAGGAACAAAGTAGCAAAGCATCTTCCTTATTTAATGTCATGTTCTAATTTTCCAGTGCACGCGGTAGCATGTGGGCAAATGGAGAAAAAGGCTAAAAGCTCCTTTGCAATAGGGAGGCCAGTTATCTGCCAGTTATCTAAGCGAAAGGAGCCCTGCTGGGGCTTTGGGTTAGCATCAGGCTGCTAACTACAAGATTGGTGATTCCAACCTCCCAACTGCTTTGAGAGAAAAACAGACTTGCTCCTCCAAGAAGAGGGACCATCTGAGAGCCTCGGCAGCAGTTTGCTCCATCCTGCAGAGCATAGGAGTTAGAATCGGTTTCATGGCAGCGAGTTGCTGTATCATCACAAAGAAAAGCAATGAAAGATTTCTTTGGAAAACTGAGCGTATCAAGTAGGTTTCACTTAGTGGAATGATAACTGGTTGCTGCCAGCCCATGCCTATTTATCATGACCTCACTCTCCCACAGAGAATCTTGGCCCTCGCCAACTTGGACACCAAGCGGGCTAGAGCCCTGCTGACCAGACCTGCAAAGCCTCCTTGGGAAGCATTCTTAGCTGGGAACATGGCTCGGGTTAGAAGTGGCACTACGATGACCACAGTGGACCAAGCCATCTCCCGTGTCCTGTGACCTGGGGAGGTTGATGATCCCAGAGCCAGTCTGCCTTTCTGTCATGGTGCAAGGAAATTGAGGCAGCTTGAGTATGGGCGGTAAAGAAAATCCTGGACTACTGAATTGTACCCTCTTCTGTACCCTGCCTTTCTGTTCCCCAAAAGATGACCACACAGTGGCCTCAGACCTGGGCGTTGCAATAACACATACTGCCCGCAAGTTGATCCAGAGCTTCCTCCTGAGAATTTTGCTTCATAGTATCTGAACCTGTGAACTGTCTGGTAAAGGGCGGGCTACTGTCCAGAACACCTTATAGACCATTGCCACTATTCCCAAGCCCTCTCAGGCTCTAAGAAGCAGCAAAGGGACATGTCTGGTCCCAGGAGTTTCCTTAACTGGCTGGAAGGCTGCTCCCACACCCATTCCCACCCCATGTCATGATTGTGAGTCGAGCCATATTGCATGACTCTGATGAGCTGAGTTACTCTTGTTCTCCCAGGCTGACTGCTCTCAGCTGGGCCTCACTCCACCGCAGTGTTATTTTCCTGGGGCTTCTAAAGGCCTCTTTCCTAGATGTTTAAAATACTTTTTAGAGTAATTTCGACTAAAGGTACTTTTTTTTTTCACTAAACTTTAGGTCAGTACTGCCCAATACAGCTTTCTGTAGTGATAGACATATCTTGTGTTTGCCTGCCCATTACAGGAGCCACTGGCCACATGGGGTCACTGAAAGTGACTGATGTGACCAAGAATCTGAGCTTTGATTTTGTTCCATTTTAATCCGTCTAAATGTAAATTTAGTCCCATTTGACAAGTCGTGTCTGCTGCATTATCAACTAGGTCCTGTGCATGCACTCTCTGAGCGCAGCTGGCACGAGTAGCGAGGAGTTGTGCACTTAGAACGTGCGCTTGGGCAGGCCTTTCTAACCCTGTGATACATGTGACATTCGTGTTTCTGAGCCAGGTCCATGTGAAAGTTTCTGTAGAAAGGGGGCAAAGGCTGAACTGAGCCAGAAACTCCTGTGGATGGAAGCAGCGCACTTGTTACAGCAATGGGACTGTAAAAAGAAAAAGATGCTTCAGAGGCAACTGCAGCTAGTGACAGACATGGGAGCCCAGCTGGACTTGGACAAGGGATAGAGAAGAGAGGCAGAAGGAGATGCTAGCCCAGTGCAAGAAGCAGCAATGCAAGTTGGGTGGGGGGTGGAGGGTGGAGGGTGGCAGGGAGGGCTGATGAGTAAAGAGCAAGCTAAAATTTGCAAAGTGTTTGCACTTGACAAGTTAGAAACCACATATAGGAAGCAATTAAAAGGGCTTTCCCTGGAGGCAGAGGGGCTGAAAGCCTTCTTGAAGGAGGGAAAGGCAACTGCCTCCAGGCCTGCTGAGGTCCACAGAAGTCAGAAAGGAGACGGGACCAGCAGGGTCAGAACGTGGAGAGGCTGAGTTCCTGCGTATGCCAGGGAGGCATCTCACTGCAGATCCTGTCCAGAGCCCGGTCCCGAGAGCAGCCCCACAGCCCAGAGGACCCTCTGCATAGCTCACTATCAGGGCCATCCCATCTTGGTGAATGATATAGAGGTGGCTCCTGCTCCTTTAGAGACATGGGTGATCTATGCTATCCCCTAGAGGGGCAAGGCCCATGTTCTTGGAGAAACCCGTACCTTTGGCTAGCAGCCTTGCTGGTCAGAAGCAAAGATCATCTGAGCAGCAGGAGTCCAAAGCCACAGAGCAGCCCTTACTGGACATGGCTGGACACAAGCTGCCCCTCTAGGAGCCTCTGTGTCTTGGAAGGTGAGCATGGGGTAGGGACCACTAGGACAGGACAGCAGAAATTAGAAGCTGCTGTACCGATAACAGAAGGTAGAAACTGTGCTGGAGAGAGAAAAGAATGACATGAAAACCAGGCTCCTACAGCTGGAAGATAAGCTTCTGGCTAGGGAGAAAGAAGCAGACTCGAGAGAGAATAACAGGTTTGCCCTCTATCCATTCTTAAACAAGTGGAACTGAGTCATCTCAGTCCCTGATGACTTGATTGCATAACCCCCTTTCCTCCTAGCAGGCTGGTAGACTCGGCACCAGGAGAATACCACGTAGCCCAGGTGTGCCCAAGCTTACAAGCCCAGTCTGGCCTGTACTCGGGCCGTGGTGTTGCTAGGTGCTGTGAATGCGAAAAGAGAAATTTTCCATACAGAAACCCCCAGAACTTCACCAAGAGGACTGCTGTGGCTTAGACTCAGGTTTTCACTATCTCTGTCGGCAGGAAATCTGTGCTTGTCTCACGGGGCCCACGAAAGACTGCCCTGAACCCCATTTCATTCCTTTGGGGTCTCTGAAGGTCTCTGCCTGCCAGCTCCAAGCACCTTCCTTTAGTCCCACTGTGTGTATTTATTGAAAGTGTCCTTGGCGCAGATCTACTGCTTCGTGAATTCTGTGAGAGCCCCAAGAACTGACTGGGACACTCGGATGTTGGCTGCAGAAGCCAATGCCTTCTAGAGAAAGCTGAGCTGAGAGGGAGTTCTTAATTCCACCAGCTGGGCAGGCTGCTTGAAAGGCCACAGGTGGAACTGGCCTTCTCGCTTGAGGACTTTGGCTGGCAAATGCTCTATCTCAAAAGCCTGGGATATAGGAAGGCCTTTCCCAATATTTTCCATAGATGGACCCATGTCCCTGAGTGGCTTAAAACAACACAGATTTAATATCTTACAGTTCTAGACGCTACAGGTCAGAAATAGGTTAAAATTTAGCTAATTTCTTGACAGCTTAGTTGCATGTTAGCTAGAACTGAGTGCTAAATTGTACTCTAATCGAGGAGTCATCAGGGTTGTGCCCCTTCCAATGGGTTCTAAGGAGAACCCATGTACTTACTTTTTCCACCTTCTAGAAGCCACTCACATTTCTTGACTCGTGGCCTCTTCCACTTTTCAAAGCGTCCAATGGCTGGCTGAATCTAAGGCTGTGCCTCTTCTGCCTCTTTCATTTAAAAGGACCCTAGTCTGTACAATAGGCCCACTAGAATAGTCCAGAATAATCTCATTATCTCACAGTCAGCTGATCAGCAGACTTAATTTCATCTTCAACTGTAATTCCCCTTAGCCATGTAACATAATATTCACAATCGGGAATTAGAACATGAATAATGTTTTACCAACTGCCATCGAGTTAATTCTGACTCATATCCACCCCAAAGGGCAGAGTAAAACTGATCCCTAGGGTTTGTGAGGCTATAAATCTTGATAGAAGAAGAAAGCCCCATCGTTCTCCTTTAGAGCAGTGAGTGGGTGGGTCTTTTAGCTGCTGGCTTTCCAGTTAGCAACCTAGAGTGAAATGCAGATGAATACAATACCAACTGCACCACCATGGCTTCCCAGAACAGTCTTTAGGAGGTCATTAATCTGCCAACCACAGCAGTGATCTGGATGTTTTTTATCTCTGATACATTCATGATCACATATCTTTGGTGTATTTAGGTGTGTATTTTTAAAAATATTCTAATGTTATATGCAATAAAAAAGTGTACTGCTATGATTTTATAAGAAATTGATCAGATCGTTTTACCAGCACCCAAAACAAGAAATAGAACCCTCCTGGATTCCCCACACATAGCCAGTATCCTGACTTCTAACTCCTTAATTTTGCCTGTTTTTGCACTTTATATAAAAGAAGCATACCATCCGTCCTTTCTTACCATATATTGTTTGTGAGATTCTTCCATATTGTTGCTTAGAGCTATAGTTATTTCATTTGCACTTTATTTTTCATTCTCTTGCCTGCATTTTTCTACTGCTATGAAATTTCTGGGTCAATGCAATATGTTTGTATGGAATGGAATTTTTTAGATTTTAAGATATAATAATGTTTACCTTTTTATTGACATAAGAAACAATGTGTCTTGTGCAAAACTCAACTACAACTCTTTTTTTAATGAAGTTTTTATTGTGAATTAAGGTTTACAGAGCAGATCATACTTTAACACTCTGCAATTCATACATATTTTGATGCCATTCATTCATTCCAGTCCCCTTAATATGCCCTCCCTTAGTCCACGACTTCCCTGTTTTCTATGTCCTTTTCTCCTCCTTTCCTAGCCTTCTGTCTTTGGGTGAATGCTCCCCATCTCATTTTAACGGTTGACTTTTCTAACACAGTAGTGAGTTGAAGTCCAGACCCAAGGGAGCACGGTCTTAGGGGCCCTACCAGACGCTGTCTGACCAGTAAGCCTGGTTTCTTTTAGGATTTTGATTGACAGGTTCTTCTTCTCTTTCCAGGACTCTCTAGTGTGATTTTATGCAGAGCTGGTGGTGGTGGCGCCAGGTATCACCCCGTTCTTCTGGGCCCAGGATTGTGGGGACCGGTGTTCTCACTGTCCCTTCGACTAAGTGTTTTCCCTGTGTCTGTGTAACTGCCACCCCGCTGCTCTGCTCTGGACAGGGAGAGATCAGTCCTTGCACCCTAGACGGCTGCTCAGAGACCTTTAAGACCGCTGCTACTTACCAGATTAGAATGTAGAGCACTGTCTTTGTGAACTATGATATGCTAATGGATCATTTTGTCCCCTGCAACTATTGTGATACCACTCCCCCAAAGCCCAGTACCTTATTCCTTCAGAGTATCTGCTTATATTTAAGAAGTTGTCATAATTTTGTCCTCTGTTCGCCCCACCACATTCATGGATATATTTGCAGTAAAAGTAAATATACAAATACTCTCTTTTAAACACACACACACACACATATATATATGTATTTATATATATATATTTATATTTATATATATATGTTTGTAAAAGTCTCCTATCTGTTCAGCCTGTGTGTATGTCCAAGTACTCACTTGTAGATTCCCCAATCCCCCACTGTTGTAGGACTTTGAATCTAACAGTGTTTGCGTCTGTAGTTTCTCACTCTTGCAAATTACCGGTGTACTCGCCTGCCTGCCTCCATCGTTTCTCCTGTGTGTTGCATTCCCCTCCGCCCAGGCTATCACTTGCCTGTGTTCTAGCCGCACCTCCCCCCCCTCCTTTCCATCCTCTGCAACCATCAAAGAATGTTTTTATTTCCATAAGAAAACTTACTGTTGATTTTTATAGTGGTGGTCTCATACGATATCTGTCCTTTTTGTTTTTGACTAATTCCACTCGGCGTACTGTCCTCCGTGTCCATCCCTCTGTGAGGGCTTTGCAGGTGCATCGTTATTCTTCGACGTTGCATAGCATTTCATTGTGTGTTTATTGCACCCAAGTTTGTTCATCCATTCTTCCACTGCAGGGCATTTAGATTGTTCCTGTTTTTTGCTATTGTGAATAATGCTATGATGAACATGGGTCTGTATCTATTTATTTGTGTCATAGTTTTTATTTCTCGAAGACACATACCAAGTAGAGGGATTGATGTGTCATGGTATTTCTCTTCCCAACTTTCTCAGGGTGCACCATACTGCCTGCCACAGTGGCTGCACCATTTCCCAGTTCCTCCGGCAGTGTATGAAAGTGCCAGTCTTTCCACACCCTCACCATCATTTGTTGTTATCTGTTGTTGTTTTTTTAACCTTCCAGTTAATTTGGGGGGTGAAGTCGTATCTCATTTTGATGTGTATTTCTCTAATGGCTAATGATTAAGAGCATTTCTTCATATATTTTTGCCCCCCTGAATGTCTTCTTTGGTGAAGGATCTGTTCACATCCTTTGACCATTTTTTAAATTAGATTGCCTATCTCTTTCTGTTGAGATACTCAATTTTCTGTAAATTTTAGAGATAAGTCTCTTGTCCAGTATGTCATTGTCCAATATGAAATTCCACAGCCTTTGGCTGCTCTTTTGACTCTTGGTGGAATCTCTTGACACACACAATTGTCTACGTTTTCGGAGCCCCTAGTCATCCATTGTCTTCTGCTCTGAGTGTGTTCTCCATTACTTCTGTGAGGGCAGTTACATACTTGGCTTCACATAGTCTCTTAATTGTTCAGCAGATAGGATGAGCAATCTTCAGTGTATCTGCGCTCCAAGCAGCCAAAAGTAGAATTCCACCTCCACCTAACACAGTGTACACACCTAGAATCAGTCTGTTTCCCATACTAGAGCCAGAGTGACCATTTCAAATTTCATGTCCCATTTATTTGACAGCCCTACTCTAAACCCTTTGCTGCTTTTAAAGTTCCCATGACTTCTTTTTCTCTATTTTTCCCTTAGTGCCCCATGAGATCAAATGAAGTCAGATGAGACATACTTGTGCTTGATACTAGAACATAATGCATAAGATAAGCATGGCAAGGTTATATAGTACCTTGATTACTTAGATTGGGAAAATTAGAATCTAACAAGATGCCAGACAAAGACGTAGTTGGGGGGATAAATATCGACATGTGTTCAGGACAGAAAGTATGGGTTCAAAGCTCATTAGGGATTTTTTTGTTGGTAAAAATACTTGCCTGTCATAAATCACTTGTGTTGTCTTGGCAGAGATTCTTTAAGAATTGTTTGTCAGGAAATAATGTGGCCCAGGGTAGCCTTGGTCATGGAGTAGATAGTGACACCTGCCTTTCTCTGCTGAGGTATTCACTGTGCATCAGGCCGCTCCATAAATCAATATGTATTCTTCCTCAGTTTTTCCTTCCAGTGATGACCTTGGAGTATAGCAGGTGACAGTCTCACTAAAGAGGAAAATGTGTGCATATATTTTAAGCTCTGGTCATTCTTGTTTCTTAGATCCCTGCCGGGATTCACTAGCAGGGAATAGTTTTTGGAATGCCCCAAGGTCTCACATTCAGTATTACGCATTGATACCAACCATGGGCACATGGTTCCCAACTTACTTCTGATTGTCAATTGTGCTTGCAGAGCCGAGCTACAGAGGCTTTCTGAAGAAAACACATCGTTGACAAATGAATTGGGAAGGATTCAGCAAGAACTTAAAGTTGCAGAAAGAACAAATGATGTACAGAGGTAAAGGCTTGTCCAGGTTCAACTTAGGACCTTTGAGCTTGTGACCCAGTTTTCACATAGCAGAATGAGTGGTTTCCTCTCAGTAAAGTGAGTGTAGAAGTTACTGAGATAGAAAGTGGGGCGTATTCTCAAATCAACCTCACTTTCCAGAAAGCCAAGAGTGGATGAACCTAATTGGTCTCTGACCATGACATGACACATATGTAAAGGGCCCTGGCCTACCTCCACATGCAGGCAGCCCCTCTCATACCTGAATGCCTGGTCTCAGACGTAAAAGGTAGAACACGTATGTATGTGGCAGCATTGCCCACCCCACAGTGAGCAGCTGCTACACCCATCCTTCTTACTTCTGCCATCGTGGCATACCACCTTATTCCCTGTATGAAAGTACTCCGCATCACACCTGATGGTGAGGACAGGTGGACATAGTTTAGTACAGTGAAATGATCCTAGGGCCTTCCTAGACAAATACAATATCTATGTTCATGACTCAGTAATAATTTCAGGTGGACTTTTCACCACGGTTTATATTTGTATGTAGATATCGGCATTAGGGGTAGGTCTGGGCCCTAGGACACTGAGGCAGGAACAAGGGACAGGGAGTGGAGTGCTAACACTGGTCAGTGAGTTTTCACTGCTGTAGCCATATCCAAGGGCAGTCTGCCTTTTGATTTTTCTTCCAAATAAGAAGTTCAAGATAAAGTCAACTCTGACCGGCTGCGAGCATGGAGCATAGTTGATGGAGTAGCCATGACGGTCAGAATATGGATGGCAGGGGAAGGGACCAGCGGGGATTTGCATCATTACAGTTCTGAAATCCAGGAGGTCTTCCCTTGAAACCATTTTCTCCTAAGTTTACTACCAGACTCCATTCCCAGCAGATCGCAGTGAGGATAAGATGGTTTGTGTTTGTGTTGCTGGGTGGCTAGTTCCATACTTTGCTAAATCCGTAGTAATTTGCTTGACTAAGGATTGCCACGGAGAATGCTCCTTTTGTACAATCTGGCAAAATCTTGCAAGCGAAAACTAAACCCACTCTCATTGAGTCTGTAGAGGGTTTCTAAGACTGAATCGTTAAGGGGTGTGGGAGGCTATACCATTGACCTTGGCAGTTACCAGCACAAACCAAGGTGACACCTGGCTTTGGTTTCACCCTCCCTGCTGAAAATTTTCATTTCCGCCTCAAAAAGAGTCACCTGACGAATCCCATCTGACCCTAGACCAAGGATGGGACCAGCCTTGTTCTCATGTAAAATGCATTGGAAAGGGGATTATTGGAGATGCAGTTAGTTTAAAATTTGGCACCTTGTCTTTTGATCTCTCTTAAGTTCCATTTTTAATTTGTTCCAGTTTTTAATACTTTCTGCTTTCTTTTCTAAAGGTTCTTGTCTGTTTTACTTTGTTATTGTTAGTTGTTTCTGTTGTTTTTAAAGTATGTTTTCCTATAGATGAAGTCCAGAATAGGTGCATCTATACAGACCCTAACTGGATTAATGGTTCTTTGGGAGTTACACACAGTTGGTTAGAAGGAAATGGGAAGCTAATAACGACGAGTACAAGAATGAAGAAAATGTTCCAAAACTGATTGTGGTGATGATTATACAATCTTGATATGATTGAACTATTGAATTGTATATATGTGAATTATGTATCAATAGAACTTTTTTAAAAATTAAAGAATCGCCTGAGAACTTTGCTAAAATATTGATTGTGATTCAGTATATTTAGGTCAAAAATTCAAATTATCAACAGGGGTTGGAACTGGAATGAATCGGTTTGAAGTCCTAAGGGTAAACTTTCCTAAATTCTTCTGGCTTTAGGAGCTTGGGATCAAGATTGAACCATCACCACTATTATCAATCATAGCAGTAGCAGTAGTGTAGAGGGATCTGGGCCGTAGAATATGAGGGGAGGTAGGGGTGGGCCTTTTTGTCCAAGCCATGGTGGACTGTTACTAGAAGAAGAAAACTCATTAATTGGCAATGATATTGTTAATTTTGCTTTTTCAACAGGAAAGAAATTGATATTTTAAAGAAAGAGAAATATCAGGCCTGCCTTGAAATGGAAATGATCAACAGTCAGGTTTAGTATTACCACCTGATGTGAAGCTAATGAACTTTTCTTTCTCTCTTTCTTTCTTTCTTTAAAAACTATTTTCGAATATTATAGAGGACTTTGTTCCTCAACGATTTCAGAATGCAGTAACTACCTCCCTTGTCAAAAATCAGAAAGTTCGTGTGGATACATTACTGCCGTCAGGGACACCGCATTTTGGTGCTGCCAGCCATCCTGATAATTCTTAGAATCACATGTGGCATTTATATCATGTCTTCTTGTCTCTTTCTCTCGGTCTATTCTTTATTTTGGAGACCATGGCACTTTTGAATATTACATGCAATTGTTTTGTTCCGTGTCTTGAAGTTTGGGTTTGTCTAGTCATTGATAATAATTAGATTGAGATGAGGCTTCTTTGGCAGAAGTACAAGAGTAAGAGTTGTGCAGTCATCAGCACCATCAATGTCAGAACTCTTCCTTCTTCCACTCATTGTTAACTTCCCACTTCCCGCATCCTCCCTGCCATGCCCCTAGCCAACTATCACTCCAGTTACTGTCTCTAGAGATTTACATAGCCTGGATTTCATACACAGAAAATCACACAAAGCACAAACAATGACAAAGCAAAACAGAGAAAAACCTCAGCCAAAAGAAAATATAAAATGTTAGAAACTGCCACCAGTTAGAACCTCCTTGGGAATTCAGCCAGTCTCAGCCAGAATCTTAACAGTGAGACACACTTTCACATAAACTAACAAGTACTAGCAGACCCCTTAAAATCCCCTTTTTTAATTTATCAGAAAACCACTATAACCAGAACACCACTTATGATTATTTCTGTCACCTAAATCCTACTCATGTATTCCTATCTCCTATTCCTTCTACCCAGTCAGCTCTATCATTTCTTCCTCATCTCAACAGAATACATTTCCAGCCCCTATCTGAACTTTCTCCACTAACCCAAAGAGCAAGTCCTGTCCCTCCCTCCTCCACCTACTCACACACAATCCAGAACCTTACATACCATCTACAGTTGGATCACTATGCCATTGCAAACAACAGTCAGCAGTAGTAACCACAAAAAATCAAGATAAACAAAAGTCAACAACTGAAGATTACGCAACTTCATTGGAATACACAGAAAGTGAAGACCTTAAATTACCAGAAAGAGAATACAGGTGAATGATGTTTGTGACCATACAAGAGATTTGGGGATCAATTCTGAAAAAAGGAAGAAAGTTTGATACTAAAAACCTCACACCCCAAAGAAACCGAGAAACAAAACAATGAGATAACAGAATTAAAAAACATTGTATGAGAACTGAGCAATACCGGTGTTCATCGCAGCACAGTTTACAATTGCAAGGAGTTGGAAACAACCCAAATTTCCATCAACAGATGAATGGATTAAAAACCTATGGTACAGATGTGCTTTACATAATTGATGTATGTATGGATTGTGCTAAGAGTTGTATGAGCCTCTAATAAAATGATTTAAATAAAAACTATGGTACATACATACACTGGAGTACTACACATCACTAAAAAGCAGTGATGAATGCATGAAGCACCTTGCCACATGGGAAAAACTGGAGAAAATGATGCTAAACAAAGTAAGCCAAGCACAAAACACAAATACAACATGAGTCCGCTGAGGTAAACTTAAAAAAAATGCAAAAGAGACATAAGGAAAAAGCTACTGTATACAAACATACCTGGGGTGAGGTCCAGGTAGTATGGCAGGGGCCAGACCAAATCCAGGGATACATATGGTAGACAATTAAAAAGGTTGGGGGGTGGGGGATGAAAATGAAATAAATGGGTAGCTGGGGAACAGGGAACTAACCCATCCAAGGGGAGGGTCTTGTTCATATCGTCGCCGGGAAAGAAGGACCAGACTTCTACCCCATGCTCCAAGATGTGAATGCAACATACTGGCATGAAGCAAGGAACCAGTAGAGAGGTCTGAGGGGTTGGCCCCAATCCCAACTACATGGACAGCAGCCCTTGCCCCCAGAAGAAAGTACTTCAGAGGATAGCATTGAAGCTACAGCTCCGAGAGAGGGACATGTCTGATCAGAGCAAATCGAAGCAAATGAAGGGGGAGGAAGAGAGACTGGAGCACATCCTGGCCCACCAAGCCTTAAGGACAATATCCCCACTAAGAACAGCCAATGCACAGAGAGGACCATATGGCTGGTCCCACTATGAGACAGGACATCCCCCACTGACCCATAGCCCTATAGGGGACAACACTGGAGACACAGTGTGGGAATTAGACCGATCTGACCCCACCACACTGAGGCAAAACATGAAGGGCATGCAACAGAACAGCAAGGGGAGCAGAGCAAGGAAGTCCCGAGGCATTATCAAAAATAGACTTTGGGTTCAGAGCATGGCACCCCATCAGGCTCAATCAGCAAACACTCGCAAATGTCAACAAACAGACCTTGAACTATTGACAGGCTTTTCTTTTTTGTGTCATTTGTTTTTTGGTGGTGTTGTTTTGTTTTCTTTTGTTGCTTTGTTTTGTTCTGTCTTGTTTTTGTGTATATTATTATCTCTGCAGGTCTATCTAGATAAAATAGGTGGGATAAACAATCTGGAGGAGAAAACAATGGGACTGACAGTTCCGGGGGGACATGAGAGAGGGGAAGGTTGGGGGAAAAGAAGTGGTTAACAAACCAAGGGACAAGAGAACAACAAGTGATCCAAAATCAGTGGTGAGGAGCGTGTAAGAGGCCTGGTAGGGCTTGATCATGGGTAATGTAACCGAGAGGAATTACTGAAACCCTAATGAAGGCTGAACATGAACAAGAGCAAAGTAAAAGGAAATAGAGGAAAGAACTGCAAGGCACATAGCATTTATAGAGCTCTAAATATAGGCATGTACATATGTAAATATATTTATATATGATGATGGAGGAATAGAACTATGCATATATTTATAGGTTTAGTATTAAAGTAGCAGATGGACATTTGGCCCCTACTCAAGTACTCTCTCAATGTAAGAACACTTGTTCTATTAAACTGGCATCCCATGATGCTCACCTTCCAGACACAATCACTGAAGGCAAATGTGGTGAAGAAAGTCAATGGTGTCGGCTATCAAAAGATATAGCATCTAGAGTCTTAAAGGTTTGAAGGTAAACAAGTGGCCTTCTAGGCCAACCAAAGCCCACATGGAAGAAGCACACCAGCCTGTGTGATCATGAAGTGTCAAAGGGATCAGGTATCAGGCATCAAAGAACAAAAAATAATATCATTGTGAATGAGGGGAGTGCAGATTGGGGACCCAAAGCCCATCTGTAGGCAACTGGACACCCCCTTACAGAAGGGTCACGGGGAGGAGATGGGCCAGTCAGGGTGCAGTGTAGCAATGATGAACATACAACTTTCCTCTATTTCTTAAATGTTTCCTCCCCACCACTATCATGATCCCAATTCTATCTTACAAATCTGGCTAGACCGGAGGATGTACACTGGTACAGATAGGAACTGAAAACACAGGGAATCCAGGATAGATGAACCCTTCAGGACCAGTGGTGGGAGTGGCAATACTGGGAGGGTGGAGGGAAGGTGGGGGTAGAAAGAGAGAACCAATTACAATGAGCTACATATAACCCCCTCCCTGGGGGATGTACAACTGAAAAGTGGGTGAAGAGAGACGTTGAACAGTGTAAGACATGACTAATAATAATTTATAAATTATTAAGTGTTCATGAGAAAGGGGGGCAGGGAGGGAGGGTAAAAAATGAGCTCATACCAAGGACTCAAGTAGAAAGCAATGTTTTGAGAATGATGAGGGCAACAAATGTACAAATGTGCTGACACAATGGATGTATGAATGGATTGTGATAAAAGTAGTATGAGCCCCCAATAAAATAATTACCCCCCAAAAAGAACTGAACAATAGAATGGAAGAAAATGAAAATTGAATCTATGAACTTGAAGACAACCATGCAGACTTCAGCAAATGAGAGAAACAAACAAAAAAGTAAAATAATCTGAAGTAAACCTGAGGATGATGTGAGAAACCATGAACAGAAGTAATGAATGTCTTGTTTGGAATACTGGAACGGGAAGAAACAAACAAATCTACATATAAATTAGTAAGAGAATTTGTGGAGGAAATTTTCCCCAGTACTATAAAGGAGGAGATAATATCCATTCAGGAGACAGAGAGAACTCCAAGGAGGTTAGACCCGGGGGGTGGGGGTAGGGGACATGTATAGGAGGGCATCAGGACATATGATAGTCAAAATATTCAACTTCAAGGAAAAGGAGAGAATCTTGAGAGCAGCTAGAGAGGGAAAAAGTCACCTTCAGAGGTAATCAGATTGGAATAAGCTCAGAGCTCTCAGCAGAAAATATGCAGGAAATAAGAAAATGGAGCAACATAGATCAAACTTTCAAAGTAAAAACCTGCCAACCAAAATCCTGTATCCAGCAAAGCGATATATCACATATAAAGAAGAAATAAAGGTATTCCCAAACAAGGAAATAGTTAGAGAATTCATAAAAACAAAACCAGCATTGCCGAAAACACTAACCATATCTCTATGGTCAGAAAATCAACAGCACAAAAACATTATGAGATCGCCACAGTCCGTGCTACTATCCAGAAGTCAACACACTAAAACAACACCCAAAACAGTAGATCTAGACGGGAAACAAGGACATGAATAGATTCCTCCCTCCCAAACACAGATAATACAATATGATAGTAACTCACCTGCATTTGGAATTAATACCAATGAAAATCAATGGGCTAAATACCCCAGTCAAAAGACAGAGTAGCAGACTGGATTAGGAAACAAGATCCATCAATCTGCTGCCTTCAAGAAACACACCTCAAACTCACAGACAAAAACAGACTGAGAGTCAAAAGATGGAGAAAAATTTACTAAACCAATGACAATGAAAGGAAGACCTCACACAAATAGAAAACTACAAGCCAATATCTCTCATGAACATAGATTCTCAACAAAATCCTGGCCAGTAGAATTCAACAACATATCAAAATAATAATAATACTTCATGCCCAAATGGGATTCATACCACCATATAAACAAAATATAGAAGAACCAGATGATCATATTGATGGATGTAGAAAAAGCATTTGACAATATCCAACACCCATTCCTAATAAAAACAATAATTAAATATAAGGAAATTCTTCAATATACTAAAGTCCATATCTTAATATCCAACAGCCAGTATCATACTGGATGGAGAAAAGCTGAAATCATTGCAATTGAAAATGGGAACCAGACAAAGATGCCCATTATCCCCACTTTTATTCAGCATTGTGCTAGATCCTAGCCAGAATCAAAAGGCAACAAGAGATTAAGGGAGTGCAATTGGGCAAAGAGAAATTAAGTTCTAGTTATTTGCAGATGGTATGATTTTATATAGAGAGAAAAACCCAAGGTCTCCACAAAACCCTGTTGGAAATAATTGGAGCTTGTTTCAAATAAGCACCCATCTAAGTGAGATGTCAGTAAACTCACCTGGAAGAAGCACACGATCATCGATGATCCAAGGATTATCAATTATATAAACCAGATCTGAAGAAGGGAGTGCTGTCAGAGCTGAAATTTGTGACATTCTGGTGTTCACAAAGCTATGGCTGACAGTGGGAGCCCAAAATACATGTTCAGGTTCTCCACAGGGAATAAGCCTCCAGTGGCCCCCCTCTGACTATCACTGAGAGATAGGAATAACCTGGTTATCAGGCAGCTGGTATTGGAAAGACGATTATAGTAAATTAAAATGATAAATAGGGCTTGAATGGTTAAAATCTTGTTATTTGAGCTCCCTTTAGATACACTTTGACTTTTATCTAGTTTTTAATATTTTCTGGGTTTTGCTGTTGTTTTCTAGATTAGGTCTTATCTCTGCTGTATTTTGTTATTTTGGTACCTTTCTTGATTCTCTGTTATGTATCTTTCTGTGTTTGGGGGTTTATCAAACCCAGATTGGGTGAATCTGTAGAGGTAATAACTGGAGTAAGAGTTCTTGGGGTGTATTGATGGGGAGGAAAGAGGTAATGGGGAGCTGACATCACGTAGTATGAAAAGGAAGAAATTGATTATATGCAGTAATTGCACAACGCTGCTTGATCTGATAGAGCTATTGGTATGATGTCTGGATTATGCCCTAATAAAATGATCTGGGAAAAACATAAATTTTAAAAAATCAATTTTCATTTACATCAGGGCTATCACATTTTTAACAAAACTCAAGTGAATATTCCCAAATTAATTAAGTTTTCCCACAAGTTTACAGGAATGCTGCTGCTCCACATAACACAATACTTTTTAGCGTTTTAATGAAGGTCGGGAAGACCTCAAAGATGAATTCAAGGCAAGTCACCTCAGAAGGCTTTGGAGACTCTCTTTCTGGGTTTCAAAGGAATCCTCTTTATATTTTCTCAAGGATGATCACAGAGACTTCTCAGGAAGACATCTGAAGAGAATGGAAAGCTGCGCTGGGGAGGAGGAAGAAGGACAGGAAAATGTACCACGGCGTGTGTTCTGTTACGGCGCCATACCTGCTCCTCCTGGAGGGTAGCAAGGACTGTCTGACGAGCTCCTCATTGGGAACGACCCATCCACCTGACGCAGCCTTATCTGCCTTCCACACTGCTCTGTGTTCCCAAGCTCAGAGGACATTTAAAACGAACATGATTTGCATCCCTTGAACATGACAAAACTCCCATTTGACATGACATAAATTGAAGAGTGAGAATTCTTTGGGAAATGAATAGAAAGATGAAAACACTTCAGAAGCATATAGGCATAGATAAAGATATGACATGAAACAGTAGCTTCATATTTTGATAGTTTTGTTTAATTAAGGTTTCTTTTTTTAATCCTTTTATTGGGGGCTCATACAACTTATCACATTCCATACATACATTCATTGTGTCAAGCACATTCATACATATGTTTCCATAATCATTTTTAACAAGTTTCTATTATACAATGCTTTGATACTTACCCTTGTGTGTGCGTATTAAACCTACAAGATAAAAATGATATGATTCTGCTCATTGCTGAACCATAGGTATTCACACCAACGTGGGAATACCTTGGAACTGTGGTTGATCTCTCCCCTGAAAACTAATTGTTGTGAGAAAAAAAGAAAGGCAATCCAACAAAAATGTAATTTGATTCTTTTAAATTGTAATTTATTGAAAGATGCTCCTGACCAGTGGTTGACAGTAACTGAAATCTCTATGGTGAAAAACTGAGAAATTTTCTAGCAACTGTTGGAACACACGGCCATTTGTGTATACACCAAGAGGACATCTGTCAGACACTCTAATTTCCTGGCCCAGTGGTACTGAGAATATCAACAACTTACTGCCAGATAGATTTGGATATCAGGGACAGGTCAGAGGTCCTTTTGAAGAGATTCATATGCTTTAAGTTTCTTCCTCCCCCCCCCCCCTTAACACGATGTTTTAAATAACTTAGATAAAAGTGGGAGGCCTTCAGAACAGTGGTTTGAATGTTCTTAATGGTCTAGATGTATTCTCACTTCTTCTCAGGAATAAAGCAGAGTTCTCAACTTCAGCATCATTGCTGTGTGAGACTGGATAAGTCTGTATAGGGGCTGTCCTATACACTGTAGGATATTTAGTAGCATTTCTACATGTCAGTAGCCACCCCTACCTACCCCAATTATGACAATGAAAAATGCCTCCAGATGTTGCCACGTCCCACAGTGAGACAAAATTACCCCTCATTAACCACTGAAAGGATCTGCTGGGGCTTCGTTTTTGTTTTCAATCATTGTTTTACCCTTTTTTGCTCTAGAGTCAGAAATACAAGGATCAGTTATCTCAGCTCAACCATAGGATCCTTCACCTGGGTGAGGAGGGCTTTGTCCACAAGGCTCAAAATGAGAAAAACCAAGTACCCGTTCAGTTGCTGACACTGAAGATGGATCGGGCTGGTCACCAGGTGAAAGAGCAGGTGAGTGGGCAGTGCAGAGTGGGAATATGAGAGCAACAACTTAAAGATATGGAGACATACACTGCCCCACACATAGCCAGGAAGCCTGGGGGAAAAGAACATGGAATATCATAGTTTTTTATAAATCTGCTTTATTTAGAAGAGTAGCATAAAGGAATTAAATCTTAAAAAGAGAGTAAATTCCTACAACCTTTCTGAAAAGACAAGTTGAAAATATAGATAGCAAGAGCCTCAAGAATCTCATTATAAGAAGTGAAACTTCACTGTTTGCAAATAATATGATTTTATATATTGAGAATCCTAAAGGGTCCACAAGAGACTAGCTGGAAGTCATAGAAGAGTTTAGTAGAGTAGCAGTATACAAGAGTAACAATTGACTTCTTCTATACCAGGGATGGGGGTACAGAAAAAGATACCAAGGAATCAGTATCCTTTGCAAAAGCTGAAATACCTGGGAATAAACTTAACCAAAAACCAAGACTTGTACGAAGAAAACTATAGAACATTACTATAAGAAGCCAACCGGGATCTACACAAATGGAAGCATATTCCGTGTTTGTGGATCAGAAGACTCAGTATTGTGAGAATGTTGATACTATCTAAAACAATCTACAAATAAAATGCATTGCCGATCCAAATTCTAACATCATTCTTCAAAGAAATGGAAACACTGATTATTAACTCCATATAAAAAGGGAAGAAACCCAGGATAAGCAAAGAACTCCCCAAGAAAAAGAACAAAGCAGGTGATCTCACATTACTTGACCCCAAAACCTACTTATACAGCCACAGTTGTCAAAACAGTCTGATACTGGTATACTGATACATGCTCCCTGTCACTAGCCACCCAGGAAATGCGAGTCAAAATGACCATAAGATCCCACCTAATGCCCATAACTAGCCCAATTTAAAAAAACCAGATTGTGAAAGGGAGGATAGGGCGGAGGTAGGGGGAGGAATGAGGAGCTGATGCCAAGGGCTCAAGTAGAAAGAAAATATTTTGAAAATGATGATGGCAACAAATGAA
The DNA here is from genome assembly GCF_050624435.1 of Tenrec ecaudatus. Taxonomy (NCBI): domain Eukaryota; kingdom Metazoa; phylum Chordata; class Mammalia; order Afrosoricida; family Tenrecidae; genus Tenrec; species Tenrec ecaudatus. Next base: position 1,335,839 of record NW_027459450.1, on the reverse strand, counting down.
CAAATGTGCTTGACACAATGGAAGGATTACAATAAGTTGTACAAGTCCCCAATAAAATGATTTTTCAAAAGAAACAGAACAACAAATGTTGGAGAGTGTGTGGTGAGATAGGAACTCTTATCCCCTGCTGGTGGACTGGTAAATATGTACAGGCACTCTGGAAGGCAGTATGGCGATACCTAAAACAGATGGCAGCTGAACTACCATATGATCCAGCAATACCATTGCTGGTATGTACCCCAAAGAAATAAGAAGCAGATCACGGACAGATGTTTCCCTCCCCTATGGTCATCACAGCAGAGTTCATAGTAGCAAAAAGCTGGTGGGTGGGCAGGAAGAAGCTGGAAACAGCCTACATTACCATCAGTACAAGAGTGGATAAAAACTCTGGTACATACATACAATGGAATACATCCCTAAAAACAGCAATGAAACACCTCAAGTTGTAGAGGCATCTGGAAGATATTATGCTGAGTGAAGCTAGTCAAGCACAGAAGGATAAACACTGTGTGAGTCCACGATAATAGGAACATGCAGCAGAACGGGCACAAGTTCAATTGTGCAGGCCATCCAGTCGTCTGGCTGGGGACCAGGCAGGCCGCTAAAGAGCCACACATCATCTGCTCAAAGTAAGTATCATGTAGGTCACTTGGCCGAAGGTCACCTCATGAGAGCTGGAATCAGATGGATGGGGTGGGGTTGATGCTGGTCCCTGAGAGGTAGCCATGTGGATTTGGGGTGAGGTCTCCCAGAGAGAGAATCAGCCCTGTCAGAGGAATGGGGCTTACTGATGCGAGGGGCAGCACAGGAAAGAAGAAAGGCAATGGTCAAATTTGGGGGAACATAGGTGCATGCCTGTTGAGGGGAGAAGAGGGAGGGCTGACATTGTGGGGGGAGGGGTGTCCAGTGAGGTTGCTCTTGGGAGGACCTGATGCAGAGGGGTTAAGTGGAGAGCAAATGCTTTGAGAGTGATTAGGGCAAAGAATGTATGGATGTGCTTTATACAATTGATGTATGTATATGTATGGATTGTGATAAGAGTTGTATGAGCCCCTAATAAATTGTTTAAAAAATAATAATAAATTTTTTTAAAGTTGTATGAGCCCCTAATAAAATGATTTTTTAAAATACTGTAAAAAAAGAAACCAAACTTGACCAACAGTTACCATGGGTGAAGGGGAAAGATCTGTTGCTTTGGGAGCATTGAGTTTCTGTCACTGTGGTCGATAGTTTGAAAAAGGATAACAGTGATAGTTGTACAACATGAAGAATATTATTGAGCCTCTTCTCGCTCTGAATTATACAACTAGAAGTTGTGCAATTGGAAAATATTTCTGTATATTTGTGCCACAGTTAGAAAAAAATAAGTACATGAATTACAATGAGTACAAGGAAGAAGAAAAAGGTTTTGAATTAAATATTGTAACAATTGGACAACTTTTCTTGATCTGATTGAATTGTATGACGTGGGTGAAGTGCTAATACAACTGTTTTAAAAGATGTGATGCAAAACAATAATATGGATTATTCGGGAGAACATGATGCTGAGTGAAATTAGTCAATCACAAGAGACAGATATTGTATGAGACCACTACTGCAAACGGTTTTCATATTGAAAAATAAATAACGAGATAGAAAGAAACTCCATGTGGTTACAGATCAGATCAGGTTTTCTGGGATGTTAGAATTACAGAGTCAGATCATGACCAAGAAAGCCCCATGGAGCACTTCGACTCTGACAAATACATGTGTTGCCGTGAGTTAGAACTAACTCCACAGCATCAGTTTTCGTTATTAACTGCTGTCTCTTGTTCCCATTCAGGATGACGCTTAGGGTTGCCCGTAGGCATGCCCTGTACCCAAGATTAAAGTTTCATGCAGAATAATTTCACTGCCCTTAAAATTCTCTGCTCCACCTGTTTGTTCCTCTATTGTTCCTTGAACTCCTGCTAGTCGCTGACCTTGTTTCTGTCTCTTTAATTTTGCTTTATAATTGGAATCATGCATTATGTAGCTTTTTCAGACTGGTTTCTTGTACTTAATAAGTACTTAAGTTTCCTCCATATTTTTTTCATGGCTTGATGGCTCATTTATTTTTTTTGCTAGATAATATTTCCATGATACAGATATGCTCGTTTGTTTAGCCATTGACCTGTTGAAGGACCTCTTGATTACTTCCAGTTTGGGGCAATAATGAATAAAATTACGATAAATATTTGTATGCAAGCTTTCATGTGGATACAGATTTTCAACTCATTTGAGTAAATACCTAGGAACACAACTGCTAAAACATATGACAGGCCTTTGGAATAGTGGTTACATTACCAGATAAGTATTGGACTGCTGACAGCGAGATTGACAGTTCAAATCCACCAGATGATCCGAGGGAAAAAGATAAGCCTATCTATTCCCATAAAGAACTCCTGTCAGAAACTCTATAGAGGGACGCTGTGAGTCAAATTGGCTTGATGGCATTGTTTTTGTTTTTTTGTAAGCCTATGTAAGAAACTGCCATTGACGGATTCCTATGCAAAACACTACGCCCTGCGCCACACCTATACTCCTGACAGAGCTTGTTAGCATCCCATGTTCAGACAGAGGCTCGTAGCTAGTAACTTGTAGATGTGTACATTTCGCCCAAATACCATTTTAAATGTCTTGAAGTTAGTTCTTTTAAAACATAATTTTTTGATTGGTAACCTCCTTTTGTCAGGAAATACATGAAAAACAACTTAATACCACAGAAAAGCAAGTGGATAAAGTGGAAATGATCTTAAAGAATATGGAAATGCTTCTACAAGAAAAAGTAGATGAGCAGAAGGACCAGGTGAGTGATAAGTTCTTGTCATTTCCTCACAAACATCTTATATCTGCACACTTCTACCTCCTGGGTATTCACACAGCTGGTGTAGTAAGAGACTGTCTGGTCACAGACTCCGAGAGGCCATGTTCATTAGTTACCCCTCAGACTGAGCCTCTGTCAACACCTTATACTTGAACATAAAGTAATTTGCCACAGGATTCATAATTAATAGCAGTCAATAAAAGATTCTATTATATATATATAACTAGCTTGTTTATTGACTTATTTTCTTTTGGGTATCATTTTAAGGTTTCTTTTTTGAGATGGCCACATAACCTCAGGAAGGTTATGGATTTATTCATGCATCCTTCATTCAGCACATTGCCTACTGAGCACCTACTGTGTAGGAAAGCATTTTTCTAGGTAGACCTGAGATAAATAAGCCCTCATGGAACTTAAATTCTAGAGCTGATGAGAGCTATTAATAAGATTGTAGTTGGCCAAGGGCTTTGAAGAAAACACATTTTCCTGGACTGTAGAGTCAGGGTGTTAGGGGAGACTATACTGCACAGATAAGGTATCTGAGCAGCCCCTTAATCATGACCTAACATATATGAGTGGGTAAAAAAGAAAAACAGGAAAACTCCATTCTGTGGAGCTTTCATAGGATGCATTGTTCCTACTAGCTGAGCATCGAGCAACTTGTTCTGAGTTAGTGCACCCAGCGGCGTCGCCTGGGAAGGTTCTCTGGTCACAGTGAATTTTTTCATAAAAGCAGTTTTGCTCACACCTTGTTTTTTTTGTGATGGCTCATTTAAGAGAACTGCGTGTGGCTGTGAAAGTTTGCTTTCTGCTCCAGAAAAATGTCACAGAAACTGTTGTGATGTTGAATACAACTTACAAGGATAGCACTCTGAAAAAAACTCAAGTGTACCAGTAGTTTTCTTATTTCCAAAAAGGTAAAATGTCGATCGATAACAAACCTTATTCTGGATGTCCATCAACTTTCCAAACAGACAAAAATGTCCAAAAAATTCATCCACTTTTGCTTGAAGACCAATGATGGACCATTAAAAAGATGGGGAAGTTATCTGGACTATCTTGGAGCTTAGTTCAGTGAAGTTTAACAGAAGATTTGTGACAGGCCACCAAGAAGGAGTGTCAACTGGAAACAAGTCATTCTTGGAAAGAACAACTCTGAAGTGATCCAGACTTTTCTCAAGGTCATTACTGGTGACAAACAAACTTCAGTCAAGCCAGGGGAAGACACCATCATCACCTTGCCCAAGAAAAACTCGTCAAGTGAAATTAAAGATCAAGATTATGCTCATTTGATTTTTTTGATGTCCATAATATAGTGCATTTAGAGTTCCTTCCACTAGGTCAGACTGTTAATCAAACTTTCTATTTAGAGGTTTTGAAAATATTGTGTAACAATGTGCAACAAAAAAGACCTGATTTGTGGCAGATGGGGGACTGGTTTTACCATCATGACAATGCAACTGCTCACATGCCATCTCAGTGTGCCAATTTTTGACAAGAAACAGCATGCCTCTCTTGTCCCATGCACCTTACCTGACTTCACTCCATGCAACTTCTTTGTGTTTCCACCAATGCAGAGGAACATGAAAGGACAGCTAGTTGATGATATAGAAGAGATGAAGCAAAAAAATGAGAGAGGTGCTGTCAGCCGTCCAAACAGCTGAATTTGAAAAAAAAAACAATGTTTCCAAGAATGGAAGCGCAGAATTGACAAATGTATTAGGTGTAATGGAGAGTACTTTGAAGGTGATAAGGTTGTTTTGTAAAAAAATTTAAATACAAAGCTTTGAAACAAAATTCCAGGTTTTGGGGGTACCCCATCGTATACCTCAAGTAGAAAACAGATTAGCATTGGGGGAAGCATGTTGCTCACTGGTGGAATATCACATGTGTTGTACTTGAGAATCCTTCCTGACAGGTGCTAAATACCGGTAACATTTCCTGATCACCAGACAGCCATAAATAGGCACCCACACACTTACACTTCCCTGTTCGTGGTTGTGGGAAAATAGTCTCGGCCCTGTAAAAGGTTTTGCTCTACCGAGTGCCAGGCACCATGCCTGTCACTGTTCTACTGTTCCTTTACTTCCTCCTGTCCCTCCCCTACTCCTCTTAAGTCCCCTTTCTCCTCTTCTTTCCATCCTGCCTTGCTCTTTTTTATTCCCCCACTCACTGGGAGCCCTCCTTGCCATAAGTATGTAAGCCCATTGTAAAGAAGCCTGGCCCTCTGGCCTAGCCCTCAGCCCTCCTCTCTGCTCTTAAATGCCCTTCAAAGACTCTGTGCTCACAACCCTGCTTCTCTCCCTTCCATGCTCCTCTCATGGCTCAGCCACTGTTCGTCCCCCCTGCCTGGGTCTACACCTAATTCGCAGCTCAGCTTTCAGAATGGATATAGACTCCAAGCACTCGTACCCCACTGATCTCACTCTGGTCCACACCCCCTCACTTTATGCCCTCTCTCTGGCCTTCCTGGTTCTGCCTTGCATACCGGCCTTGATTTCTTCTTAGCACAGGCGCTGCAATACCTCTGAGATCTCAGCTCGCCGCGCCTCACACCTTCCCATCTTCTTCAAAGTAAAAGTCAACCTTGTCACGGTGTCCTTTAAGGCTCTCTTAGATTTAGTGTCCACTCCTGCCCTGACTTCCTGTCTATGTTTCCTCAGGAGCACACACCTTCAGCTATGGTGGCTGCCTGCTGCTACCTAGTCACCCGAGGCCCTGACCAGCTGCAAGGTCTTTGTAATCTCTCTTCTTGCTACCTGGTGTTCACATAGCCCCTAGATTCCTAAACTTACTTGGCCTACCACCCCTTTTTACAGGAAAAAAAAATCACTCATTGTCCACCTGACCATTAAAATCTTTTGTACTATTGCCCCTAATTCAGGATACGGTTTGGGTGTCTGCTTGTGTAGCGCCCCTGGATGCTTTGAGGCCCAGACATCGTCACTGGACTGTTTCACTGCTACCCAACGGGCAGTACCGCCCCCTTTGGGAAAAACTGGGATAGTCTCTGGACTCTCATTTTACTCAGAACTCCGTTCACATGTCATCTTACAGGAACAGCCTCGGGGTTTCTGTAGACAAGCAAAACCAGTAAAACATGTATGTAAATATATTGAGAAAATTGTACTTCGTGACTCACACACATGGGGGGGTTAGCACGTCCCATATCCGTGGGTCCAGTGGCAACTTGGAGACCTCTGCTGGTTCATGGGGTAGCAGAGGAACAGATGTCTGCAGGTTTATGAACTAGAACTGCAGGCCAGGCGTTAAGCAAAAACATAACAAAGAATCGAGACGGCTAACCACGATGACAAAATACAACAGAAATAAACCCCCATAGTTTTAACTGTTCGAGATTTTAGCTATTCAAGTCAGAGTTATCATTTTATTTTCCTATAGTCATCTTCAGTACTCTCATCTGGTAACCAGGTTCTTCCCATTCCTCAGTTTCATCGGAAAATCACTGGAGACTTATTCGCTGAGTAGCTCCTGCAAATGTATTTTGGCCTTCCGCTCTCATCCATTCCCTTCTGAAAACCAGAATCTCGCCTGCTAAGCTTTGATACTATTCCCTTCTTCCGATTTGGATTATATAATTTACAATCCATGGATAACAGATGTTGGTGTGCTTCTTCCATGTGGATTAGTTGACATCTCACTTAGATGGCTGCTTGTTTGGAAACAAGCCTTTAAGATCCCAGATGCTGTTCTGTCTGATTAGTGGGGCACCATCTAATTTCTTCACCAATGCTACCCTTAAGGGACCTGATCTCATTCAAGAACTTTTTGAAGCCCCCTTGTATTCTTGACCTTGATAGCTAAAGGTACACTGCTTCTGACAGGTATCAAGAAAAAGACATTGATTAAAGCAATAGCTATGTGCTGTCTTCCAGGAAATGTACTAATGTGTTCAAGCAGTGAAACCACATCTGGATTAGCAGTTACAATCAGAGCCACCACTGGTTAAGTTTATATCAATTCACTGTCACTCTCTTAAGATCCTTTTTTTTTTTTTTTTTGCACAAGACAGATAGGTAAGTTGAATGAGATTGTGGTGGAAATCATCCCCCTCCATTCTTCAAGTCTTTATGGTGACATTAATCTCTGCAGGTTCTCCAGCAATGTAATACTGCTTTTGGTCTAATATTTCTTTGAGGAAAGTTCTAATGGCTTCCACTTGGCCTTTCTTACTGTAATAACCCTTTCTCCATGTGTCAGGGATCCAAAATTCTGCCAATTGCATATTCTGGACCTGGAGAGATTATTACAGGATTATTTCAGAGACCACTGTACCCACTGTTGGATAGGCATGAGCTGACATTTGGGCCTCCTAGAATGAGTGTCAGTTTAGTGCCATAGGGATCCTTTGAGAAATATTAACTATCTATATTCTGACAGTGTAGTGGATTTCTACCTCAGAGGATTCATAGGAGTTGTGGGCCTATACACTTGCTCATCTTGGAATTGATAGAGCCCTCTAAGCATCCCCTGCATGTGTGGGTATGTCCATCTTGATAAATCTACTCTAACATTCCAATTTACTTCAGCTTTTAGATCCCTTTTCCAGTATATAAAAGCAATTCAACTTCATTCAGTATAGGCCACTTCATAGTCCTCATTGTCGTCCCACAACAATGTAACTACTAGGTACTTTTCTGACGCCGTGAGCTGAAACATCGAATGAAGACTTGCCACTTGGCAGGCTCATAGCACTACACTCAGACTGACACAGTTCCCACACCTAATCCCGAGGCCTTTGTTTCTCCTTGTGTTCAGTAGGAAAAGCAAGCAGTCTCTGTCTGGAGTATGCCATACCTCCTCCTGGGCCACACTTTATGCCTCAAAGAAGTCGTGTCACGGGACAGTGGACTTCACACTAATTATTGTTCTAAAAGCAAAAAGTGCATCTTGCAAAGCATTTGCCTCATACAAAGATTCCTGGGACACAGCTGTGGGACTATGGTCAGATGAGGATAAGAGGGCTGATTTTACTCTCGAAGGTGATTCAGGCAAAGAAGGTGGGTTAATCCCTTCAGATGGGGGCAGGAGGCTGGTCCTTCTGAAAATAAAAAAAGGTAATTCAACAATAAGGGCTCCATGTCCCTAGCTTGATCCTTTTATTGTCCACATTTTCCCATCTCAATTTTCAGGATCTCACATCTTCCCCGTCAAACCTTTCAACATAAGGGATTCAGTTGATGGTGTAATTAGCTATTCTTCAGCTAGGACTCAGGAATGATGGTGGTGTGTGGGTTACAAACTGGACTGTTAGCTAAAGGTCAGCGATTTTAAAAGCACCAGCCACGCCCCAGGTAAAAGATGAAGTTTGTGCTCCGATAAATATTTATAGCCCCCAGAGCCCTCGAGGACATTCGATTTTGGCTTATGCAGTCACTGTGCATTGCAGCCAACTCAGTGGTAGTGAGGATAAGACTCTGGATGGGTTTTCAGCAATCTCAACACTGCTACAAGAAATAAGACTTTATTTCAAGACCCAAATAGCAACTTTCAGGTCCTTTATGTACTGCTTGAGCCAGGACTTTGAAGCTCTGGACTCATCATTTTCTCTTTCCGCGTTGTGGATCTGAAAGCTGAACCAGCCAGCTTCACTATGCTTGTGGGTGTAACAAAAATGTTGAAAGATAATAATGAAATAGTAGTCACTCACAGCATTGTCTCTCACAGATGTTTGATCTAATGGTGGGGATATTATGCTTGTCTTTATTGCCACCTCATGCCATGGATTACTATGCCTCTTTACTATTGGAAGTCGAGCAATTAGTACTTTTAAATCCAGCCAGACTTGAGAATAAGTTCAGAAAGCATGCTGTAGTGGAGTTAACAAACCCAGGGACAAGAGAACAACAAGTGCTCCAAAATCAGTGACGAGGATGGTGTAAGAGGCCTAGTAGGGCTTGATCAAGGACAATGTAACTGAGAGGAATTACTGAAACTCAAATGAAGGCTGAGCATGATAGTGGGACAAGAGAAAAGTAAATGGAAATAGAGGAAAGAACTACAAGGCAAAGGGCATTTATAGAGGTCTAAGTACAGGTGTGTACATATGTAAATATATTTATATATGATGATGGGGAAATAGATCTATGTGCATATAGTTATAGATTTAGTATTAAGGTAGCAGATGGACATTGGGCCTCCACTCAAGTACTCCCTCAATGTCAGAACACTTTGTTCTATTAAGCTGGTATTCCATGAAGCTCACCTTCCTGACATGATCGCTGAAGACAAATGGGTACATAAGCAAATGTGGTGAAGAAAGCTGATGGTGCCCAGCTATCAAAAGATATAGCATCTGGGGTCTTAAAGGCTTGAAGGTAAACAATTGGCCATCTAGCTCAGAAGCAACAAAACCCACATAGAGAAAGCACAACAACCTGTGTGATCATGAGGTGTCGAAGGGATCAGATATCAGGCATCAAAGAACAAAAAATCCTATCATGGTGAATGAGGGGAAGTGCAGAGTAGGGACACAAAGCCCATCTTTAGGCAACTGGAGATCCCCTCACAGAAGGATCATGGGGAGGAGACAAGCCAGTCAGGGTGCAGTGTAGCAATGATGAAACATACAACTTTCCTCTAGTTCTTAAACGCTTCCTCTCCCTCCCCCGCCATCATGATCCCAATGCTACCTTACAAATCTGGCCAGAGGATGTAGACTGATACAGATAGGAAATGGAAACACAGGGAATCCAGGATGGATGAACTCCTCAGGACGAGTGGTGATACCGGGAGTGTCAAGGGAATGTAGAATAGAAAGGGGGAACCAGTCACAAGGATTTACATAAAACCCCCTCCCTGGGGGACAGACAACAGAAAAGTGGGTGAAGGAAGATGTCGGACAGTGTAAGACATGACAAAATAACAATTTATAAATTATCAAAGGTTCATAAGAGAGGGGGTCTGGGGAGAGGGGGGAAACAAGGAACTGATGCCAAGGGCTCAAGTAGAAAGCAAATGTTTGAGAATGATGATGGCAACAGATGTACAAATGTGCTTGACACAATGGATGATTGTGTGGATTGTGATAAGAGATGTAAGAGTTCCCAAGGAAAGTATATAACTAAAAAAGAAAGAAAGCATTCTGTGTTGGGCCGGGTTGACTAGAGAAACAAATCCAGAGATACTCATATATGTATAAGAAAAAGTTTTATCTCAAGAAGTAATTATGGATCAATAAAACATTCCATCCCAGTCCAGCTCTTCAGTCTATAAGTCGCTCTTCAGACTCATTAAGTCACATGCAATGATGCAGAATGCAGGACAATCACAGGCCAGTGGGTGTAGTTATGTGGATCCAACTGACCGTATCGTAGTGCTTGCAGCAGCCAGGAAAGTGAAGGCACAGAGAGTGGGGGAGGTGCCCAGGACCCTGCTTATGAGAAAGTCTCGCCCACAGAGAGTCAACATCAGGGTGTGACCTGATTGACAGACTAAACTCTACCCTTACACTTTCATATATCTTCAAGTTGACATGAAATGATGTAACTACCACTTATTCTTTGAGTTTTGTTCTTCTAGAATCACTCTTGGTGCCAAATAGCTAAGTCTGAGTTCTCGAGACGGGTGCATCAGTGAGATGCACACATACATACATATAAAGAGATTTGCTGCATGGTAGGGGTTTATGCAGTTGTAGAGGTTGGCAAGTCCCAAACCTACCGTTTGTGTCCAGTGGAAGCTAAGGATTTCTGATGACTTGTGGGGTTGTAGGACTGGTGAATCCACGACCTGCTGGTTAGGATGGAGACTTCTTCAGGTTTATAACACAGGAACTGCAGATCAGGCAACTAGAGTGCAGGTCAAGAAAGAGAGCAAACTTTGCCACAACTTCCACTTCGATAAAGGAAGCTGGCCACACTCCCGAGGCAATTTCCCTTTCAACTGATTGGCTGTTCATATCAGATCACAAAAATGAAAGTTGATTCCATTATGAAAAAGCACCTGTCAGACTGATGAGAATCACAGTCTAGTCAAATTGAGGTTTACATTAGTCGTTACAGTTCCCTCAACCAACTAGCTGCCCCCCTCTTGCTCCTTGCTTGGTTTTCTCAGCACTTCCCCCATATGGCATACTAAGTTTGGTTCTCATTAGCATATGTGGTGCACAGCCCAGAGACTACGTTCACCACTGCTTCGCTAGTGCTAGAGCAAGACCTGGCATGTGGGCGCTTACTGACTATGTTCTACAAATGAAATTTGGTGTTGACTGAACCCCATGCTGGGATTCTTGTGCCCTTGTATTTTGAATGAGGTCATTGCTAGTGTTTCCTGTCATTCACATCTGTGAAACCGTATGGGTTTGGCAGAAAGCTCAGACCCAGGAAACAGCAGTGGGGGTCAGGGCCACAGTGATTCCTAGGGCAAGGGGCAGTAAAGAACCAAAAATTGTTGTCATTCTTTGCAATTCATTATTGTATCGTACAATAGCCTTTCTGAGAACTGTTGATTTGTGACTCTTGGGTCTTCCGGTAAAACTGATTCCCACAATTTCCCTTAAATTTTCTCCAGTACATAATTCATCACACCCTCAGTTGGAGGTCTCACTTCAGGGTAACAAGAAGTGTCATACACGCAATATTTTTGTTATATCCTTAAGAGCCTAAAGTTATCATTTCAACGACCGTGGAATGAACAGGGTCGGGAGCATGTACCCCTTCCCTGCACTCACAGTAATGGGTGGCTCTCTTCCCTCTCTAGTTTGAAAACAGCGTGAAGTCCAATTTGCTGCTCAAGGAGCTTTATGTGGAGAACGCACACCTGCTAAAAGCCCTCCAGGTTACTGAAGAGAAACAAAGAGGAGCTGAGAAAAACAGCCTCATCTTGGAAGAAAAACTCAGAGCTCTCAACAAATTAATCAGTAAGATTTCTCCGGCATCCCTCTGTGTGTAAAGACTGCTTGCTTTCTTGGAATTCATTCTGAAAAGAAAATCTTAAAACCTGAGCCACTGTGATGCCTTAATCACTTGCAGCTTATTGGCCATGGTCCTCAGAAACAGGGCGACTGTGGTGTCTGGCTCGTTCCAGCAGCATCTGCTCTGTGCCAGATCCTGGGAACATACACGTGTTGGACAAGAGCACATTTTTATAAAACTCCCAATTTTACCACTGGGAAAACATGATGGAAACACTTGGTCAGGCCTGACAGAGAAAGTGGGTTAAGATAATGCAGTTCCAATACTGCATTTTCGACTTAAGCTCTCATTGCCATCGAGTCAATTACAATTCGTAGTGACTTTGGCTTCAAAGATTAAAATGTAAAGTAGGGCTCTAGACAGCTTTATCATATTTTTCCTTTTAAATTTCATTTATGTTTTCTTAAGCAGACACACAACAAAACATACATCACTTCAGCAGTTTTTAATGTATACAGTTTGCTGATACGGATTATATTCCTCCGGTCTGTAGCCATTTTCAGCTTTTTTGAGTTGTTGCTCATCTGTTAGCATAAATTCACTCCCCTTAGAGTTCCAGGGGAGTCCAGGTGGCATGGTGATGACAGCGCTGGGCTGCTAGCCACAAAAGCAGCACTTTAAATCCAACAGACTTGGGAGAAAGACATGGCTGTCTGCTCCCATGAAGAGTTGCGGTCTCAGAAACGCACAGGGGCAGGTCTACTCGGTCCTGTAAGGTCATTGTGAATCAGAATTGATTTCATGGCAGTGTGGTTGGCTTTGTTTTTTGTTTAAAGTCCCAGGCAAATACTTCAAGTTGCTTTCCATTTTATTCCACATACATAGTTGTTAAAAGATCATCAAGCTCAAAGCAGACTTTTTTTTTTACTAGTTAAGCCAAACTATTACTTGGTTTCAAGAAGACATTATGATACATTTCTGGTTTAAGGCAATAGTTTTAGGAGTTCAGCCACCCTCCATGGCTCCAGAAAGTTGGGAATTATGAGAATTTTCTATTCTTGTCTGTATTTTTGCCCCATTTTGTTCAGGATCCTTCTCTGAACTCTTTGATCAAAATGCTCAGCAGTGGTAGCCAGGCACCATGCAGTTCATTTGGACTCGTGACAAAGGAGGGCATTGTTTATGGAGGCAGCTAATTAGCCATGCATTCCAGAATCCTACTCTATTCGATTCTGTTGTTCCACATGAATCGACACCAACTGTGCCTGACAACTGAAGGAGGAGGTAGAACAGAAGCACCAAACATGTTAATAAGCCAAATAATGGTATGTCCCATGAAACCATTACCCTGAACCTAAGAGCTTTACTGTCTGGTTATTCAGCTCTGTCCTCTGTTACACTTCCCAATGGCTGCTGAGTGCAGACTTTCCAGAAGGGCTTCCCTCTGTAAGCAGAGTGTCCTCTAGACAATAAAGGGGAGGACTCTTGTTCATTTGGAACCACTTTACCACATGTAAATATTGGTACTGTGGTTACATCTGTAGGCTTGTATTTATTGTACATTAATCTTTTTTTCATTGGAGTGTTTTTGCACTGGGAATTAAACTATATGTTAAAAAAGATAAAAATATAGTTTTATTCCAAAATTGATGGTCATTTGTTTATCTGAATGTACTACTGTAATGTGAAATGAGTCACTGTATTTGCAGTTTTTCAATTAAAAAACTTCAATTTTGTCCTTTGTTCTTCAATTATAAAATATCTCAAATAATTAGAAAATACAGTTTTAGGAGAAAACCCATATACCCATCAACTAGATACATTTAATATAATATTTTGAAATTTTTCTTTTTAAAAGATATAAAATATTTTAGATAGAGGTGAAGGTCGTATTCTATTGATTGCAACCTTTTACTCGTCCTAAAGGCACGCACTATCCCAAAGATGGTAAGTAAGTCTCCTGGTCTCTTTGTACATTTATTATATATGCATTATATAGTCTTGATTAGTGTCCACTCTTTTACTTTTGCATGTATCCATTGCAACGGCTACACAGAAACTCACAGACAAAATGCGTGATGAAAGAATTTAATAACTCAATAAGTTATAGTGCCAAGAGAAATGCTCAGGGTAGGTGTTTAACAGGACACATTACAGAGTTTCAGGTATGCTAATAAACACCCGAAGTGGCATACAACTCTGCTATGAGCCTCAACCCAAAGACATTCAGCTCAGGCTCTGGTCAAACCCAGGTCAGCAAACCCAGGTCTCCGAATTAAGTGCCCAGACTGAAGGACCAGGAAAACGTCAGTCTTCACAACCTAGAAATTGAAAACATTGTTCGGCACCCAGCTACCATGACCAAGTGTTATGAAAAGGATCACAACAGAAGGTTCTGTCTAGAGTGGGGGAGAAGTTAAGAACATAACCCTAAAGGATGCCAGGTTTACTGATCGAACAGAGATAGGCAGGACCTCCAAGATTTGCACTCTTCCCCTGCAGATCGGGAACTGAACTCAAATGGTACATTGACGGTATTGCTGCAATTATTGGGTTGAATCAGAATGCATATGAATTGTGGTAAATGATGTAAAAATATCACCTGATCTTTTGAGGGCAGGCCAGGTATGAGTGATAGGCTTTTTCACTGGGGTCAAGGAGGGGAGCCAAGCCCTTCTTTCAAAAGATATTTTTAATTAAAAGTTTCTTTTTTCATATAACACTGTTTAGGAATGAATAAAATGTAGCACAAAACCTGTCTCTTTCAGCCCTGCCATGTTCCCAAACATGCTCCGCAGTGTTCCCCTTGCTCATATGATGAATATGATTATATCTATCCATACTTGTTTTATGAAAAATGCTCACACTGTACAAGTTGTAAAGCGGTCCTTCAAAAATTAAGGACTGTAAAAATTGTCCTTCAAAAAAAAGTTAAGTATTCCAAGATAAAAGCTGAGCGTTCATAGCTATTAGACTCCCATACAAGAAAACTTAAAGCCAGTCCTCCAACGTGAGAAATGTGAAGGAATGATACTAGAAAGTCACTCAAAGTTGAACACAAAAGGGAAAATGATGAGAACAAATGTACAAATGTGCTTGAAAATTGATATATTTATGGATTGTGATAAGAGTTATACAAGCCCCCAATAAAACTATTTTTTAAGTTGTACGAGCCCCCCAAAAACTGATTTAATAAAAAAGAAAGAGCTAGATCTGGAAATGGTGGAATGTCACCTGGCTTATATTCTTTTCTTATTTTTTGTACAATGACTATATTCCTTTCTCTCTTTTTTAATCATGTTACCACAATCCATATCTACACCCATTGTGTCAAGCACATGTGTACATTTATTTCCATCATCATTCTCAAAATACTTTCTTTCTACTTGAGGCCTTGGTATCAGCTCCTCATTTTTCCCCTCCCTCCCCACCCCCTTCCCTCATGAACCCTTGACAATTTATAAATTACTATTATTTTGTTATGTCTTACACTGTCCAACATCTCCTTTCACCCACTTTTCTGTTGCCTGTTCCTCAGGGAGGGGCTTATATTGTAGATCCTTGTAATCGGTTCCTCCATTCTATCCCACCTTTCCTCCACCCTTGAATTATCGCCACTCTCACCACTAGTCCTGAGGGGTTCATCTGTCCTGGATCCCCTGTGTTTCTTTCTGTACCCGTGTACATCCTCTGGTCTAGCCAGATTTTAAGATAGAATTGGGATCATGATAGTGGTGGGGAGGAAATATTTAAGAACTAGAGGAAAGTTGACTCATCCTTCCCTGTGGTCCCTCTGTGGGGAGATTGTTCCACTATCTACAGATGAGCTTTGGATCTCTGCTCCAGCCCTCTCGTTTTTATTTGTTATGTGTCTGCTGATGCCCAGTTCCTATGACTCCTCATGATCGCACCAGCGATGTGCTTCTTCCATGTGGACTTGTTGCTTCACTGCTGAATGGCAGCTTGTGTGACATCAAGCCTTTTAGACCCCAGACACTATATCTTTTAATAACCGGGCACCATTTGCCCTCTTCACCACATTTGTTTATGCACCTATTTTGTCTTCAGCGATTGTGTCAGGAGGGTAAACATCTCATGCTGCTGACTGGTTAGAACAAAACTTTCTCTTTTTAAAAAAATTTATGTATTGGGGCTCATGCAATTCTTATCACAATCCACACATACATCAATTGTGTAAAGCACACTTATACATTCATTGCCCTCATCATTCTCAAACTTCGCATTCCGCTTTGGTTCCTGGAATAAGCTCCTCATTTTCCTTTTTTCTCTCCCTCTCCCTCCCCGCTCCCCTCTCCCTCATGAACCCTTGATAATTTATAAATTATTATTTTATCTTATCTTACACTGCCAGGCGTCTCCCTTCACCCACTTTCCTGTTGCCCATTCCCCAGAGAGGAGGTTATATATAGATCCCCGTGATTGGTTTCCCCTTTCTACCCCTCCTTCCCTCCCGGTATCACCACTCTCACTGTTGGTCCTGAGGGGGTTCATCTGTCCTAGATTCCCTGTTTCCAAATCCCAACTGTACCGCTGTGCATCCTCTGGTCTAACCAGGTTTGCAAGGTAGAAGTGGGATCATGATAGTTGGGGGGAGGAAGTGTTTAAGAACTAGAGGAAAGTTGTGAGTTTCGTTATTGCTACACTGAAGCCTGAGTGACTCATCTCCCCACTACCGCTCTGCAATGGATGTCCAGTTGTCTACAGATGGGCATTGGGTCCCCATAGAACAAAGTGTTCTTGAATGGAAGGAGGATATGAGTGGATGCCCAAAGTCCATCCCCTACCTCAGGGTATTGCCATATAAATATATGTACATGGGCCAATACCTCTATTTTTGTAGATTAATGTATTTACATATGCACACCACTATGTTTATACCTCTATCCATTGCTTTGCTTCCTTGGTCCTTCCTCTGTTGCCTTTTACCTTCCTCATGTCCCACTGCCACTTTCCCCTTATTTCTGCCTCTTGGTAACCCCCTTAGCTAGTCTGCTGTTGCTCCAACATTACCACCACCCCCACCTTGGATCCCTATATCCTCATTACTGGCTCTGACACCCCAGTTGTTCCCCTGTCCATGGCGCAGCCTGCTCAGCACCCCCTTCCTCCACCACTCTGACCTCCCAGGTCTCCCTGGAACCGTTGGTCCCAATGCTCTCACCTCAAGCATGCCTCCCATACCTATCCTATATAGGTAGGTACACCGACTATGACATAGCCCAAAATGATTTTTTAAAATAAAAATAGTAAATCAATAAGAAAAAATTTTTAAAAAGAGAAAAGAACTATACAAAAATCCTGGGTCTCTTCGCTGGCCTTCAAGACTGTCCAGGAGCTGCCTCTCCCAGCCTGGAGTGCATGTAGACCCTACTATGAAGCACCAAACCATGAGGACAGCATGGTCACATGGAAGGATGCATGAAGAGAGAGAGCTACAGGCTAGGGAGAGGAGCCAGCATGCCACACCCACACAGAGGCAGGCCAGGAGAGAGGAAGAGAAAGAGAGCGGGACTAGACCCCACGCTGGCACGCCAGGCTCGGAGGATGACGTCCCTGGGGGAAGCTAATGGGACACAGAGGGAACTGGACAACTGACAACAGCTGGTGGCATGCTGTCCCCTTGCTGGAGCAGACTGCGACAAAGTATATTTCTTGATCACAATTGAATGTAAACAGAATTTGGTAACACAATGAAACTGAAATACACAATTATATGGAAATTAAACCATTATACAAACAACCAGTGAATATTTAGAGTCAAATGAAAATGAAGATACAACACACGAAAACATTTGAGACTCTGAAACTGTTAGGGTGGGGGAAGGGAAGTATACTTATTACCAATTAAGTGAAGGTTTACAGAGAAGTTCATCAGTTTTACATCGAAAAATTCATACACATTGATTTTGCACATCCACTCCAATACCTTCCAT
The DNA here is from genome assembly GCF_050624435.1 of Tenrec ecaudatus. NCBI lineage: Eukaryota > Metazoa > Chordata > Mammalia > Afrosoricida > Tenrecidae > Tenrec > Tenrec ecaudatus. The sequence goes on along the minus strand of NW_027459450.1, from coordinate 1,318,164 downwards.
GTGCCATCCTACTTCCCCACTGGGCTTTCTCTTACCATCACTCCTTCTTTAGTAACCCTCTGGACTTTGTCATTGGGTAAATGCTGCCCTTTGGGTTTTAAGCTGTTGATGGTTTTAAAAAAGGTCATTTCAGTTCCACGCCTAGAGGACATTGGCTATATTCTTGGGGTATGCTACTAGATTCCATTCAACCAGTAAACCCAGTCTGTTTTATGATCATGAGTTCTGTTCCACATTTTACCCCCATTCCATTGAGGACCTTCTAATGTGATTGTGTTCAGAGTAATAGGTAGCGGTAGTCAGGCACCATTTAGGTTTTCCAAGCTCAAGATTATAGAGACTAATGTTTGGGTTGTTCATCATTCTATTGTAATAATTGTATTCAACATGTCTTTTGACTTCACTCTTGTTTCCTCCGAGTGCGGAGAGACCAATAGTTACTACTGGCTGCTCATGCACAGTTTTTCTTATTTAAGTCACTTTTTTAAAAAACAAAAATTTCAAAAGAGGACCTGATGCAAGGGGCTTAAGTGGAGAGCAAATGCCTTGAGAATGATTGGGGCAGGGAATGTATGGATGTGCTTTATACAATTGATGTATGTATATGTATGGATTGTGGTAAGAGTTGTTTGAGTCCCTAATAAAATGTAAAAGAAGAAAAGAGAAAAAAATGATTAGGGCAAAGACTGTACAGATGTGCTTTATACAATTGATGTATGTATATGTATGAACTGTGAAAAGAATTGTATCAGCCCCAATAAATTGTTAAAAAATAAATTTAAAAAAATTCCTTTTATTTTTTTTGTACTGTCCGACGTCTCCCTTCACCAACTTTTCTGTTCTGTTTTAATGTAATTTTTATCATTAAACTGTGAGTCTAATGGTAACAAAATAGAACGTGTGTGTCTGTGTTAAAACAGTCATTAAAGAATAGAATTCAGAGACAGAGAATTTTTTTAAGTTTTTAAAAATATTTTCTATTGTTACTTAGGTGAAGGTTTAAAGAGCAGACATCAGTTTTACATTAAATAAGTCGTTAAATCTACCATTGTCTTTTCATTTCCAATATTTTTTGCCAATCTCTTGTTTTATATTGTCTTCCCTTCACAAAAATAACACCTGTCTACCCTCTAGCTTCCACAGACAGAGAACTTATTGTTGACAAAGGCCTAAAAAACATTAAATGGGAAGCAGACACCTCTTCAATAAATGCTATTGGAAATACTGGCTATCCACTTGCAGAAGAACAAAAAAAAGACGACTGCCTCACCCATGCACAGAAACAAACTCAAGATGGATCAAATTCCTAAATGTAAAACCCAAAGCTCTCAGGATCAGAAAACTGGGACAAAACTAGGAACCCTAGTGCAGTAGATGGGCTATCAGAAATAACAAAGCTGACACAATCCATAGAAAACAAAATAGTGGGACATATTAAAAAATAAAAAACTTGCATACATTAAAAGACTTTATTGAAAGAGTAAAAAGACCCATAGACTGGGAAAAGATATTTAGTAATGACATAACAAAGGACTAATTACTAAAATCTACAGAATTTACAAGGTGGCAAGAAAAACAAACTAGTAGCCCTATGAAAAAGTGGGCAAAGGACCGGAGCAGATGATTCACAAAGGATGATACGTGAATAACTAATAAACATATGAGTAAGTTCTCTCAGTCATTAGCTATCCAGGAAATGCAAGTCAAAGCAACCATGAGATACCACCTAACACCCATAACTGTAGCCCAGTTAAAGTAAAAAAGCTGAGAACAGCAAATGTTGGAGAGTGTGTGGTGAGATAGGAACACTTATCCTCTGCTGGTGGACTTGTAAATATGTACAGACACTCAGGAAGGCAATATGGCGATACCTAGAACAGATGGCAACTGAACTACCATATGATCCAGCAATACCATTACTGAACATATACCCCAAAGAAATAAAAAACATCATAAGCAGACATTTGCTCCCCCATGTTCATCACAGCACAGCTCACAATTGCTAGAAGCGGCCTCCATTCCCAACAATGGATAAAAAACCTCTGGTACATAAACATGATGAGTACTGCGCGTGCCTGAAGAACAGCAATGAGACCCCTCACGTCGTGGAGGGCTCTGGAAGACATGCTGAGGGAAGCGAGTGAAGCACGAAAGGACAAGCACTGTGTGAGTCCAGAGCAGCAGGAACAAGCAGCAGAAGGGGCGCAAGCTCAAGCGTGCAGGCCATGCAGTCGTCTGGCTGGGGTCAGACAGGCCGCTAACGAGCTGGACCAGTGCCAATGACCTACACATCATCTGCTCCTGGTGAGTATAGTGTAGGTCACTTGGCCGGAGGTCACCTCACGACAGCTGGGATCAAATGGAGGGTGCGAGGGGGTAGTGGCTGTTCGCTGAATAGTAGCCATTTAGATCTGTGGTGAGGTCTCCCAGAGAGGGAGGTAGCCCCGTCGGAGGAATGGGGTTTACTGATGAGAGGTGCCGCACAGGAGATGAAAGGGAATGGTCAAATTTGGGGGTACATAGGTGCATGCCTGTTGAAGGGAGGGGAGGGAGAGCTAACCTCCAGGTGGGGGACAAAAGACTGAGGATGCTCTTGGCAACAATAAATGGGAGGTGTCTTCAGTGGCATGCAATGGGTGGGCAGAACTGGTGTAGGGCATCTGGGAGGGGGGGTATCCCAGGAAAGCAGACCAGGTGCCATAAAATGCTGGGACAACAAATCCTGGATCTTTGGGGTGCATGCATGCTCCAGAGGCTACATCAGTGAGCCCCATATGGGAATCCCACTGGGTGAACTAGACTCTACCTCAGACACACTTGTAACATGAGGACTTAAGCGGGAAATACATGGTGCCTGAGGAAGCAGAAAACAGCTGTACCAAGAGTGGTGTACTGATGGTTGGTGGACAAATAAGGTCATGTTACATCAACCCCCTTTATGCTGGGTTAAGATATCTATTATTCTGGAAATCTTGTGACAGCCCCTCTACTGTGTGTTGCATGTGCTTGGGTATATTAAGGTGTGTCTCAGGGGTGCAGCACCATGGGGGTCACTTTCTTGAAGCTGTTATTTGTTTCTGCTTTTTAGTAAATGAGACCCAGAGACTTTGAGAAAGAAAATATAACAATAGTTTGGGGGGGCGAGGATAAAGAGGGTCGGGGGAAGTAAGAGGGAGATGATGTCAAGTAGTCTAGGAGGGAAATGTATGTGTGGAGACTGATTGTGGCAGCAATTTTACAATTCTGTTTGATGTGATTGAACTATGGAATAATATGACATTTGTATTAACTCCTAAGTTAGCAAATTTTTTAAAAAGCATAGATTCAGGAATGGTTTGGGGGCTCACACTTAAAAAGAATTATCATGGCCCTGCTCAGTACTCACCTTCATGAAATGGTCACTGAAGATAAAGGTACTACAGCGAAGTGTCGCAAAAAAGTAGATAGTAGCACTCCCTCAATGTATGAATACTTTCTTTTATTAAATTGGCACTCTGTGATGCTCACCCTCCCGACACAACTGCTGAAGCCAAAGCGGGTGAACAAGTAAATGTGAAGAAAGCTGATGGTGCCCGGCTATCAAAAGAGATAGTGTCTGGGGTCTTAAAGGCTTGAAGATATACAAGCGGCCATCTAGCTCAGAAGCAACAAAGCCCACATGGAAGAACACACCAGCCTGTGTGATTGCATGGTCCCGAAGGGAACAGATATCAAAGAACAAAAACTCAAATCATTGGCTGCACACCTCCATGATACAATCACCGAAGACAAACAGGTGCATAAGCAAATGTGGCGAAGAAAGCTGATGGTGCCCGACTATCGAAAGAGATAGTGTCTGGGGTCTTAAAGGCTTGAAGGTGAACAAGCGGCCATCTAGCTCAGAAGCAATAAAGGCCACATGGAAGAAGCACACCAGCCTGTGCAATCACGAGGTGCCAAAGGGACCAGGTATAAGGCATCATGCAATATATATATATATATATATATATATATATATATATATATATATATATATATATATATATATATATATATATATATATATATACACACACACACACACACACACACACACACACACACCATAGTGAATGAAGGGGGAAGTGCAGAGTGGAGACCCAAAGCCCACTTGTCAGCCACTGGAGATCCCCTCATAGAGGGGTTTAGGAGAGGAGATGGGTCAGTCAGGGTGCGATGTAGTACCGATGAAGAACACAGCTTTCCCCCAGATCCTGGATGCTTCCTCCCGCCACCTACCATGATCCGAATTCTACCTTGCAGGACTGGATAGGGCAGAGGTTGTACACTGGTGCATATGGGAGCTGGAGGCACAGGGAATCCAGGGTGGATGATACCTTCAGGACTAGGGGTGTGAGGGCCGATGCTGGGAGAGTGGAGGGTGAGTGGGTTGGAAAGGGGGAACTGATTACAAGGATCCACATGTGACCTCCTCCCTGGGAGATGGACGGCAGAGAAGGGGGGGGGGCGGTAGACTCTGGATAGGGCAAGATATGACAAAATAACAATCTATAAATTATCAAGGGCTCATGAGGGATGGAGGAGCGGGGATGGAGGGGGGAAAAAAAGAGAACCTGATGCAGAGGGCTTAAGTGGAGAGCAAATGCTTTGAAAATGATTAGGGCAAATAATGTATAGATGTGCTTTATACAATTGATGTATGTATATGTATGGGTTGTGATAAGAGTTGTATGAACCCCTAATAAAATGTTTTTTTAAAAAGTACTAAATCTAAAAAAAAAAAGAGTGGCTGAATTACAACACTAACTGAACCCTCTACTTAGAATGATTTCTGATGTTAATAGGAGAGCATGGATTGGGACTAAATGGGAACCTGAAAGTTACGGTGGAGAGGACTGTGCTACGCTGAGTTTTCTAGAGAAATAAATCAAACTACACTCAAATAACTTTATAGCAAAAATCAATTTACATCAGGAAGCCCAGCCCAGTTCAACTCAAGTCCATGGGTCAGATGCTAGATGAAGTCCCCTTTAGACTCACCCAGCTTCCAGCCAATGAAGCAAAGGCAAAGCAGGAATCGGGAAAATCACAGGCCAGTAGGGGCAAGAGCATCTGGATGTAAGGTCAGCAGGAAGAGGGCAGGGCACTGCAGCTCCTATGATCAGCAGGCCGGCTCGGCCATGAATCCTAGAGATGCAGAATCAAGGTAAGCAGGATGGAGGGAGAGGGAAGGAAAGTTGTCCATAGAATCTCTCTAAATTGGGCACCTCCTCCAAGGAGAGGGCCTTATTGAGATTGAACTCTACCCATACTTTCACAGAGATGCATCAAACTGATATAAAATCGAACCATCATAGGGACACACGGAAAGATTATTCTCAGAAATATCAGAACATGGATCCTTGACATGCCATTGAGTTACTTCAGCCAACAACACTACCACTCACATCTGAAGAGTTTAATCCATCATTAGTAAAGCCATTGTCCCCTCCACCTGCACTTGAGCTTAGCCCAACTTTCCCTGCTGATAGGGAACCTCGAGTTGTATCTGGAGCATTCCCTGCAGCAGATGCCTTGCAAGATAATGCTGACACTTGCTGGGAAACACCTTCGACACTCATGCCTGCTTCGACACTGCCTCTAAACTTGTCTCAGTAATCCCAAAGGTGACCTCCAAATATTGATCCAGAAAGAGCTGTGCTATCCTCTTAAAGGACTGCTAGCATTTTCTAGTATGTACAGGCAGAGACCCGAGGAATGTGTGCGGGAGTGAGATGATGATGCAAGGAGCGAACGGTTGCATCAGTCTGAATGTGTTGACGTGGACCAACTAAGCACTGATCCTTCAGTCAGTGTTTCAGCACCAGACGTTAGGACAGAATCTAATAGTTTATCTGTTTGGTTTACTGAAGCAAAGCTTCTGCAGTGGCTTAGAGCAAGTTAAGTTGAAGTACCAGACCTAGCTTGGTATACTTTAGAGGATTAAGGGAATGGGCGTGTTTCAGGGCAGACCCATAGACTCACAAATGGAATGCACTGAGGACACACCTTTTCTCTCAGTGGGAAACAAATTTCTGAAGGGATCATAAGTATCTCTAAAGACTGCTGTGATTGATATTTTATTTTGAGCCAGTTTTGACAGTGGAAAATACCCTAATTAAGACGTTTGCACATAACATGGCTGATTGGGTCCCATGGTAGTAGGCGGTAAGCAGTAGCATTTAACAGAGACAAGGTGGGTGTGGTTGCCAAATGGTTAGCAGAGTCAAAGAAGTAACAGAATAGCCTGATTTGTATGGCATTGGATACCTAAGCAGAGTGTCCCTAGGAGTGAAATAAATGAGAAACCTACCAAATCTATCATTGATCTGTACAAGTTGAAAAATTCTAGGCCAGTTGAATAGCAGTCTAATTCAAATAGCCAGATATAGAGTCGCAAATGCTCGATCAATTCCCAAAAATTGAGCCAGTTCACAAACCCTTCATTTACGGGGAAGCCAGGTCCCTTTGAGGAAGGCACCCACTACACTAATAAAAAAAATGCATAGTTAGCCTTTCTCCCAGGCCTGCCCAGTGGAAACTGCGCCTTTTATAAGTGACAATTCATTGGAGAAAGGAAATAATCAGACGTTGGGGATGGTTACTGGACATTGGCTCCAAACTGACATTAATCTAAGTGACCCTAAATTTAAGGTCCCACAATCAGACTAGGAGCATATAAAGGTCAAGTTATAATGGAGTCTTAGCTCAGGTTGATCTCACAGGGGATCCAGTATGAGCCCAAACCTATCCTATAGTAATTTCCCTGTTCTAGAACACATAAATGGAATAGACAGACTCACTGACTGCCAGTACCCCATATGGCTACCTGACTCTAGAACATGGACTACTATGGCAGGGGCAGGAGTGGAAGCTAGTAAAGCTACCTCTACTTAGGAAAATGGTAAAGCCAACGCAATTATGTTTTCCTGGAGGGATTGCAAAGATCAGGGTGCAAAGATTGCACCATCAAGGAATTGAAGAATATAGGGCTGGAGACCATTACTTCCGAACTGAGCTGTTGTCTATGGGGGGACTAGCAAACTCTAGACCTATGTGGTTTGTAAGGGTCCAGGTATAAGCTGTGCTTACACACACACAAGCACCAGCAGCGGTTAAGCCAGTTTTTAGTGTGGGGTTTTTTAATCACTTTATTAGGGGCTCTTACATCTCTTTTATAACAATCCATACATCAGTGGAGTCAAGCATATTTGTACATATGTTGCCATCATCATTTTCAAAACATTTTCTTTCTACTTGAGCCCTTGATATCAGCTCCTTTTTTCCCTCCCTCACCCACCCTCCCACCCTCAAGACCCTTGATAAATTATTATCGTTTTCCTATCTTACACCATCTTCTGTCTCCCTTCACCCACATTGCTGTTGTTTGTCCCCCTCAGGGTGTGGGGGTTATGTCTACATCATCATTGTAATCAATTCTCTGTTTCTCCCCCTTCTCCCCCTACATTCCCCCTAAGTGGCCTACGCTGATAGTATTGCTACTCCCATTACTGTTCCTGATGTGTTTATCTGTCCTGGATCCCGTGTGACAAGAGCTCTTATCTGTACCATCTGGTCTAGCTAGATTTGTAAGCTAGAACTGGGATTTGTAAAGTAGAAGTGGGGTCATGATAGGTGGGTGGGGTGGGGTGCGGGAAGCACTAAAGAACTAAAGAAATGTGTGTCTCGTTGGTGCTGTACTGCACTCTGGCTGACTTGTCCCTCCTGTGAGGGATGTCCAATTGTCTACAGATGGGCTTTGAGTCTCCATCCGACTCCCTTCATTCACATCATATGATGGTTTGGGGTCTCCTGATGTCTGATACTGTTAGATTCCTCAGGTGGAAATACCTGGGTCATTGGCTTCCCATGAGAATGAATTCACACCGAAGCCTGGTTTGTGATCCAAGTGAATTTTTATAAAGGATAGAAGTGTAAAGGTGAAACTGAGGTACAGGGAGGAAGACAGACATAACTGACAGGACAAGGAAAGCAGAAACAGAAATAGCTTTATTAGGTGGGGCAGTAGGGCGGCTCCTGCGGCTCCCTGCCGAGGTTTCGTGACCTAGGCGGACAGGTCAGGGAAGTCCCATTCAGCAGCTGGGGGCGAGGGTTTTTACAGGGGTAGTGAGGAATGTATGGCGATTAGCATATGGGGTCTGGAGATCTGGAGAATTGCTTGTCATCTCCTTGCAATTCTGACTTTTCAGGGCCCTCCACTGGGAGGCGTGGTTGACAGTACTGGTTGACTCCATTGACTCAATTAAGCTCACCTGGCCTAGATTGAGGTCCTCCCAAGAATACTGGCTTCGTCTCAACTGCCTGAATTTACTCATGCCATCCAGCCTGGAGCAGCTTCCCACAGTCTGTAAGGGTGGAGGGAGGCCTTGGCAGGTAGAGGTAGAGGTTTCTGCCTCTAGCTCCCTAACACTTTCTGATCCCATCTACACCTTGTGATCACACAGGCTGGGCAACAATTTTATTAAAGCATAGATAGAATCATTTCCAAAGAAAGTATGTGAGTCCTTCTGGCATGGTGAAAAGGATACCTTAAGCATAGATAAAATATGCTTTGCTCCCGGAATGTAGTGGGGGCCCCTTTCACAAATTAAGAAGGGTCATTCATTGTCTAGGGGAAGACTCCTAGTTTCTAAAAGACAGTTTTAAAGGGGAGGAGTTTGCCACTCCACAGATGTACAATTAGCTTTCTAATTAGTTATTTAGACCACCCTTGAGGCTCTTTAAATTGCAATCTCAGCTTTTGTCTCTGGATCAGTGTGCTGTCAGATTTATCTCCAGCAGCACTGCTGTGTGAGGACATTCATTAGGGCCTAGCTTCAAGGTTGACCTGCTTACTAACCTGTTCTCACAAGGTCTTCTGTTAATTCACATATTGCATGCAGAAAATGCCTCTTCTGTCCCTGTCAATTTGGTCAGTGCAAAAAACAGGTGGATCTTTGAGAATGGCAGGGGGTGCCTGGAAACTTATCCAGGTGGTGACTCCAATTGCAGCTGCTGTCCCAGAAATGGTTTTATTGCTTGAGTAGATTAATATCTCTTCTAGTATCTGATAGCAGCTACTAACTGGGCAAATGTGTTTTTCTCAATTCCAGTTTTAAAGGAGCAGCACAAGCAGTTTGCCTTTAGCTGTTGTGGCAGTTAGATGTTATGTCAACGTGACCCTGTGGGAAACTGTAGCACTAGTCCCACCTATCAAACAGGTTACAGCCTGATGACTCCTCCTAGGGGATATGAACTTTCAAATAAGAAAGACAATGAGAGCAGCAAGAGGAGATAAGCAGCACTTGAGAGGGGATTGAGGGGCAGCTGGGAGGAGGAGGATGACCAAGCAGCACACACTGCAGAGAACAGCGCAAAAGAGTTACTGAAAGGGATAGCACTTCCAGACCACAGGATTGTCACCATAAAGATAGGTAGACACAAATAGACTACAACGAGAGAGCAGAAACACCAGCCAATTAGAACCGCTTAGGGCATCTCCTCGGCCGCCTGAGGGGAGATTCCAGGGTCTTTGAATTGGGAAGCTAGCTGAGGGGGTGGGGGGTACGTGCCAGTGGGGTGTGATGGAGCAAAAGGATCATAATTCGAAGTGACCAGACTGGGACCAGGGAAAATAAAAATATAAATTTCTTTGGCTTCCTGCCAAGACCAGAAGACTGCCAGTGGAGATCCCCCATCTAGGACTCACTCCTAGTAGTGGGTACTTCACAGCTTACTGAGCCTCACAGGGCTGAGAACAGGGCAGCTGAAAGCAGGTGTTAAGTGATTAACACCAAGAGCTCCAGCCCCCTCCTGAGGTACCACTCAGCACAACCCCTGATCGGAAGACACCCCAAAGGCCTGGTACCTTAAATAATTGGGCCACTCTGAGGATTTATTTTCATATTACTTGTTACACATACCTGGATTGCATACACCTGACTCATTGACTAAGTATTTGCATCACAAAACAAGAAGCTGGAGCAGGTTTGGCAGGCAGAACAGGTTTTACAAGCCCAGGCAAGGAATTTATATAAGGGAGTTTATATATATCATTTGTATGATATGTTACTTTACGTTTTTTCCTTCCGATCTCATTGGTTTATTTCCTAGACCCCTAACACCCCATCTACCTACTAGTTCGCACCCACAACAGAGACTAAGCTCTGTGTGAAGCTTAGTGTCCCGGACAAACATACATTAACAGCTCTCCTGCATCTTATGCTAGTATGATTTTTCCTATTACTATTATTAAAACTGTCATCTCTTACCCCTTTTCTTTCATTTTCCTTTCTTTAGTCTAAATATCCAAAGTTTTACTTCACAACATCATTAACCTGTCTTTTAGTTTCACTGTACTGATCATCAAAATTTGTCTTACATTTTCAGACTCATAAAACCAAAGACTAATACTACTATCACAATATTTAAAATTGTTTTTGCTCTCAAATACTAGCACCCATTGATCCATCGTTGCAAATGAAGCATTTCAGGCCCAAATACCCCTTCCTTTAACCTACTATATAACACTACCTGATCCTCCACCCTCTTTTTTAACCTACTGCTTCCTTCACTCTCCCAACACTCATAACATTTCCTCCCCAAATTTCATATGACTCCCTTAACACATAAATTAGCAACCTCCCTCAGACACTTAATACAAACTATCCATTAGCCCTCTACTGCACCACCTAATAGAGTTAACCAGTTCCAAATAACATCGCCTACATAACACTCCCAATAGACTCCAAGATGACAAGGAAACAACAGAAGATATTAGTCACACACACACACACACACACACACACACAACAAGAGAAACATAAACAAATAACCAAATAGCAATCAGACTTAAATGTAATACCTGAAACTGTACAAGTTATGGATTTCCCAGAAAAAGAATGTAAAGAATGATGTTTGTGCTCATGCAACAGCTGAAAGAAGTCTGAAAGGAAAAATAAAACAATAGAAAAGCTATAACCTCATTAGAGAAACAAACAGAAACACAAAAATCAAACACTATAATAGCAGAATTATAAAGCAGCGGTGTCAAACTCAATTAAAAAGCGGGCCATTTGGTGCAACAGGCAAGATTCACATGGGCCACATCACATTTACAAATTTTGTTCAATTTCTATTTTGAAGTGAGGATTCAGGAATATGGATAGGATAATTAAAATACTATAATAGCTTTTATTTAATGTATTTATAAAACTAAAATTATTGTTTTACCCTTAACTTGACAGTGCTTTCCTTCTACTAGTTTTCACTACGTCTTATGTTGTGACCGGAAAATATAACAAGGTAACTAATAAAAAACACCAAGATTTGGGCAGCTGACAAACGTGATGCACAATTGTAATGGTTTCCCTCTAAAAATGTTCACTAGCACTGCTGCTAGGTATGATCATAACAGCACAACCCAGAGTGCTATTTTTCACCTTTTCACTATTGGGATCTCTTTACATTATGTGACACTGAGAATGGCAGACAGATCGCTTCCAATCATCACTGGAACTAGGTCAGTGCATTTATACACATCCACAGGCCCCCCAGAAAGCACTGGGCCACATGTATACTCATCTTCAGATAAAGGGTTAACGAGGGAATTGTGTGTACGGTATTGCCTCGATCTCCCCTAAGTGCTATTTTCTTCATAACAATTTTTTCTATTTTCATTTTATTTCAGAGCATCGCAGGCCACAAAAACAGCTCCTCAGGGGCTACATGCGGCCGACAGGGCCAGTTTGACACCCCTGCTATAAAGGAAAAGCGGGAGGCTGTAAAAAAAATAGAGATACAGAATTGAAGAGATAGAAACCCAAATTAGTGAACTGAAAGACAAATCTATAGATTCCAATCAAAAGGAAGGACAAATAACCAAAAAATGCAAAAGAGACTGAGAAAAGCTTGATAATAATGTGGGACACCATTAAGAGGAACAACCTGCATCTTGTAAGAATTCCAGAAGAGGAAGAAACAAACAAAGTTACATCCACACAGAGAATAGTCCAAGAGCGCCAGCCAAAGAACTTTGCTCAATGTCTAAAAGAGAAAAAGACGATTGTTTAGGAAGCCAAAAGAACCCCAGCCAGGAGAGATTCTAAAAGGCAAACTCCACGGCATATTGTAGTCAAGATGTCGAACATCAGAACGGAAACAACAAACAATCTAAAAGCACCTAGAGAAAAAGATCAATTACACACAAAGGTTCAGCAACTAAATATGGTGGTATAATACAATTATTTCAAGACAAGAAAAGCCAAAAGCAAGACCACCATTACAAAAAATACTCAATGAAGTACTGTGGCCAAAAAAACCAACAGCAACAACACACAAACCTGAAACCAACATTCAAGACAATTCCTCACAAAAACCAGCACACACAGAACAACACCCAGAGCAAGGGAACGACACAGGAAGAACAAAGAAACTGAACACAATACACATCCAAACACACAACACACGCATATATAAACCAAAATGGTGGAAACAAATACACATACATGTCAATAATTTCACTGAATGTTAATGTACTAAATACACCAGTACAGAGACAGAGAGAAGCTGAATGGATAAGAAAGCAAGCCCCATCAATATGCTGCCTACAAGAAAAACACCTCACAAACAGAGACTTGAAGACATTAAAAATCAGAGGTGGAACAAAAGCATACCCAGCAAACAGCAACAAAACTCAGCAGGGGTAACAATATTAATCTCCAAGAAGATAAACTTCAAGGTAAACAACATAACGAGAAAAGATTGAATACTACATAATGATAAAGGGAAAAATAGCTCAGAAAACCATAACTTTAATAGTCATCTATGCACTCAATGAAATACCTTTGAAATACATCAGATCCTCATAGAATTGAAAAAGGACCAAGACACATCGACAGTAAGAACAGAAGACTTCAATACACCACTCTCAAAGAAAAAAAAATGTCAAGAAAAAAGGCAATGAAGACCAAAAAAAGTTTAATAACACAATCAATAAAAACTATCTTGGATGTATGAGCCCCTAATAAAATGTTTTTTAAAAAAACTATCTTGGAGGGAAGATGGTGACTGAGTAACACATACCAGAGGGACTCCACAGAAATCAACCCAGGAGAGCTACTAAGAGGGAAATTCAACACTGCTGGGTCACAGGAGGCGCATCATAAAGATAAGTAGAAACAGATCCACAAGGTTTGAAGGGACTGGTGGGCCCTCAAAGTTTAGTATTAAGGTAGTAGATAGACATTGGGCCTCCATTCAAGTACTGCCTCAATGCAACACTGTGTTCTATTAAACTGGCATTCCATGATGCTCACCTTCCCAACACAATCGATGAAGACAAATGAGTGCATAAGCAAATGTGGTGAAGAAAACTAATGGTGGCAAAAGATATAGTGTCTAAGGTCTTAAAGGCTCAAGGTAAACAAGCGACCATGTAGCTGAGGAGCAACAAAGCCCACATGGAAGAAGCACACCAGCCTGTGGGATTATGAGGTGTCAAAGGGATGAGGTAGGAGCCATCAAAGAACAAAAAATATTATCATTGTGAACGAGGGGGGTGCAGATTAGGGAACCAAGAGAGACTCATCTGTAGACAACTGGACATCCCCTTACAGAAGGGTTGGGCGAGACAGCCAATCAGGGTGCATTGTAGCAACAATGAAACTTACAACTTTCTTCTAGTTCTTTAATGCTTCCTTCCCCACCACTATCATGATCCCAATTCTAATTTACAAATCTGGCTTGATGAGAGGATGTACACTGGTACAGATAGGAACTGGAAAAACAGGGAATCCAGGACAGATGATCCCTTCAGGACCAGTGGCGAGAGTGGGGATACCAGGAGGGTGGAAGGAGGGGGGGGAGGGGAAACCGATTACAAGGATGTACATATAACCTCATCCCTGGGGAATGGACAACAGAAAAGTTGGTGGAGGGCGATGTTGGACAGTGCAAGATATTACAAAATAATACATTGCCAAGGGTTAATGAGAGAGAGGGCAGCGACGGGTGGGGGGGGGGGAATGAGGAGCTGATGCCAAGGGCTTAAGTGGAGAGCAAATGTTTTGAGAATGATGTGGGCAACGAATGTACAAATGTGCTTGACACAATTGATGTGCTATGGATTGTGATAAGAGTTGTATGAGCCCCCAATAAAATGATTTAAAAAAATAAAGATTTATTTGAACATAAAAAATAGATATAACTGATGGCATATATTCAATCTTGTTTTGTTAGGTGCCACCCAGTCAGTTCAGACTCGGTGACCCTATCGACAACATAAGGAAACAGTGCTTGTTTCTTGTGTCATCCTTACACACGTTTTCTCTTTGAGCCTATGATTTCAGTCATGTCAATCCATCTTTTTTGCTGTGCCTTTTCTGTAACAAGCATTCTTTCAGGGACTGGTCTCTCCTGAAAACCTGTCCAATGTCCAACATCTTGCCATCCTTGTATCTAAGGAGCATTGGGGCTGTACTTCTTCCAAGACAGATTTGTTGTTGTTTTTTGGCAGTCCAATTACTTCCAATATTTTTCACAAGCACCATAATTCAAATACATCGATTCTACATTGATCTTCCTTAATCAATGTCCAATTTTTACATGTGAATGAGATGATTAAAAATGCCATGGCCCCCAAAAGACTGGACTGGAAAACGCTCCTAAGGGCCAGCAAACGATCCCTGAACTAACTACAAGCTTTTCTCTTGTGAACTGTTTTGTTCTGTTCTTTGTCAGTGGTTTGTTTTTGTTGTTTTTTTGCCTGGTTGTATACTGTTGCTTTGTTTTCCTCTGTCTTGTTTTCATGCATGTTAGTGTCTCCACAGGTCTGTTTGAATAGGACAGGCTGGATGAACTATCTGGAGGAAAAACAACGGGACCGACAGTTCCGGGGGGACTTGGGGTGGGGGGTAGAGGGGTATAAGGAAGTGGTGTTAACAAACCCAGGGACAAGGGAAAAACATGGGACCCCAAATGGTAGAGAAGGGGGAGTGTCAGGCCTGGTGGGAAATGATCAAGGGTAAGGTTGATTAGAGAAGAGGTATACTCTAGCCCAGGTGGCGATGAAGCATGGTAGTAGGGCAGGAGGAAGGTCAAGGGAGATGGAGGAAAGAGCTAGGAGTCAAAGGGCATTCATGGAGGTCTAGACAAAGACAGGTACATGCAAATATATATAGGAGGATGGGGAAATAGATCTATGTGTCTATATTTATAGGTCAAGTATTAAGGTGGCGGAAGGACCTTGGGCCTCTACTCAAACACTCCCTCAATGTATGAATGCCTTCTTTTATTAAATTGGAACTCTATGATGCTCACTCTCCCAACACAACGGCTGGAGCCAAAGTGGGTGAACAAGTAAATGTGGTGAAGAAATCGGATGGTGCCCGGCTATTAAAAGAGATAGTGACTGGGGTCTTAAAGGCTTGAAGATAAACAAGCAGCCATCTAGCTCAGAAGAAACAAAGTCCACATGGAAGAACACACCAGCCTGTGTGATCGAGTGGTCCCAAAGGGATCAGTTACCAGGCATCAAAGAACAAAAAATCATATCATTGACTGCACACCTCCATGATAGGATCGCTGAAGACAAATGGGTGCATAAGCAAATGTGGTGAAGAAAGCTGATGGTGCCCGGCTACCAAAAGAGATAGTGTCTGGGGTCTTAAAGGCTTGAAGGTGAACAAGCGGCCATCTAGCTCAGAAGCAAATAAGCCCACATGGAAGAAGCACATCGGCCAATGCGATCCCGAGGTGCCCAAGGGACCAGGTATAAGGCATCATGCAAAAAAAAAAAAACATAAGTGTGTGTATGTATGTGTATATATGTGTATATGTATATATGTATGTATATATTTATATATATATATATATCATAATAAATGAAGGGGGAAGTGCAGAGTGGAGACCCAAGGCCCAAGTGTCGACCAATGGAGATCCCCTCATAGAGGGGTTTAGGAGAGGAGATGGGTTAATTAGGGTGTGAGGTAGTATCGATGAAGAACACAGCTTTCCCCCAGATCCTGGATGCTTCCTCCCCCCAACTACCATGATCCGAATTCTACCTTGCAGGGCTGGATAGGACAGAGGCTGTACACGGGTACATATGAGGGTTGGAGGTACAGGGAATCCAGGGTGGATGATACCTTCAGGACCAAGGGTGTGAGGGAAGATGCTGGGAGAGTGGAGGGTGAGTGGGTTGGAAAGGGGGAACTGATTACAAGGATCCACATGTGACCTCTTCCCTGGGAGAGGGACAGCAGAGAAGGGGGGAAGGGAGACTGGATAGGGCAAGATATGACAAAATAACGAGGTATAAATTACCAAGGGCATACGAGGGAGGGGGGAATGGGGAAGGAGGGGGGTGGAAAAAAGAGGACCTTATGCAAGGGGCTTAAGTGGAGAGCAAATGCCTTGAGAATGATTGGGGCAGGGAATGTATGGATGTGCTTTATACAATTGATGTATGTATATGTATGGATTGTGGTAAGAGTTGCTTGAGTCCCTAATAAAATGTAAAAAAAGAAAAGAGAAAAAAATGATTAGGGCAAAGACTGTACAGATGTGCTTTATACAATTGATGTATGTATATGTATGAACTGTGAAAAGAATTGTATCAGCCCCAATAAATTGTTAAAATAAAAAAATTTTTAAAAAAAGCAAAAAAAAAGATGTAAGTGTGTGTATGTATGTGTATATATGTGTATATATATGTGTATATATGTATATATATGCCATATTAAATGAAGGGGGAAGTGCAGAGTGGAGACCCAAGGCCCAAGGGTTGGCCAATGGAGATCCCCTCTAGAGGCATTTAGGCGAGGAGATGGGTTAATTAGGGTGTGAGGTAGTACCGATGAAGAACACAGCTTTCCCCCAGATCCTGGATGCTTCCTCACCCCAACTACCATGATCCGAATTCTACCTTGCAGGCCTGGATAGGACAGAGGCTGTACACTGGTACATATGAGGGCTGGAGGCACAGGGAATCCAGGGTGGATGATACCTTCAGGACCAAGGGTGTGAGGGAAGATGCTGGGAGAGTGGAGGGTGAGTGGGTTGGAAAGGGGGAACTGATTACAAGCATCCACATGTGACCTCTTCCCTGGGAGAGGGACAGCAGAGAAGTGGGGAAGGGAGACTCCTGATAGGGCAAGATATGACAACATAACGATGTATAAATTACCAAGGGCACATGAGGGAGGGGAGAAAAGGGAGGGAGTGGGGAAAAAAAAAGAGGACCTGATGCAAGGGGCTTAAGTGGAGAGCAAATGCCTTGAGAATGATTGGGGCAGGGAATGTATGGATGTGCTTTATACAATTGATGTATGTATATGTATGGATGGTGATAAGAGTTGTATGAGTCCCTAATAAAATGTAAAAAAAGAAAAAAAAATGCCACGGCATGGTCAGGCGCAACTTGGTACTCAAAATATTGTTACCCAAATACATGTCTTCTGATTTCTTTGACTGCTGCATCCATGAGCATTGATTGTGGATCCAATCAAGACAAAATCCTTGACAACTTCAACCTTTTCTCCATTTATCATGCTGTTACCTACTGGTCCAGTTGTATTTTGGTTTACCTTATAGAGTAGTAACCCATACTGAAGGCTGCAATCCTTGACCTTCATCAGCAAGTGCTTCCATTTCTCTTCATTTTCAGCAAGCAAGGTTGTGACATCCGCATATTGCAGTTTGTTAATATGCCTTCCTCCGATTCTGGTGTCACATTCTTCATATAATCGAGCTAATCATACAGATTGAGTAAGTATGGTAAGACAATATAAACCTGACTAACACCTTTCATGATTTTAAACTATGCAGTATTCCCATGTTTGATAAATTACAGAATGGAGACATAGGTACATAGGTAGAAATTTTCAATTTCTGTATCACTAGCTTGAATGGTTGGTATGTAAATTTGAATAATCACAATTGTTTGGATTTCCTTATATGAGGATAGATTTTGAATCACAGACAGCATTATTCTCTAGATCTTGAAATGTCCTTTTTGACAATGCATGAAACACTATTCCTCTTGAATCTATCATTCTCAGCAAGCTACATTTAGATTCAGAATGGCCAATGCTAGTCCATTTTGGTTCACTAACACCACGAATATCTATTTCTGTCTTCCATTTCATTTTTTACAACTCTCAATTTTCCTAAATCCCTACATTCTAAGTTCCATTACTGTATATACTCAAGTATATGACCTGAATATCTGCTGAAGCACCTAATTTTAACACAAAAATTACATTAAAATGTGCTGAAAAACGTGCCTTACCCACATGGAAGAAGCACACCGGCCAGTGCGATCACGAGGTGCCAAGGGACCAGGTATAAGGCATCATGCAAAAAAAAACAAACTACGATATAAGTGAGTGTATGTATGTGTATATATGTGTATATGTATATGTATATATATGCCATATTAACTGAAGGGGGAAGTGCAGAGTGGAGACCCAAGGCCCAAGTGTCGGCCAATGGAGATCCCCTCATAGAGGCGTTTAGGAGAGGAGATGGGTTAATTAGGGTGCGAGGTAGTACCGATGAAGAACACAGCTTTCCCCCAGATCCTGGATGCTTCCCCCCCCCCCAACTACCATGATCCAAATTCTAACTTGCAGGCCTGGATAGGACAGAGGCTGTACACTGGTACATATGAGGGCTGAAGGTACAGGGAATCCAGGGTGGATGATACCTTCAGGACCAAGGGTGTGAGGGACGATGCTGGGAGAGTGGAGGGTGAGTGGGTTGGAAAGGGGGAACTGATTACAAGGATCCACATATGACCTCTTCCCTGGGAGAGGGACAGCAGAGAAGGGGGGAAGGGAGACTCCGGATAGGGCAAGATATGACAAAATAACGATGTATAAATTACCAAGGGCACATGAGGGAGGGGAGAAAGGGGAGGGAGGGGGAAAAAAAAAGAAGACCTGATGCAAGGGGCTTAAGTGGAGAGCAAATGCCTTGAGAATGATTGGGGCAGGGAATGTATGGATGTGCTTTATACAATTGATGTATGTATATGTATGGATGGTGATAAGAGTTGTATGAGTCCCTAATAAAATGTAAAAAAAGAAAAGAGGAGAAAAAATGATTAGGGCAAAGACTGTACAGATGTGCTTTATACAATTGATTTATGTATATGTATGAACTGTGATAAGAATTGTATGAGCCCCTAATAAATTGTTAAAATTAAAAAACAAAAAACAAAAAACGTGGCTTACACTCAACATATATGGTAATTGGTGTTTTCAGCTATCTCTTCTCCTTTTGAGTCATGTCCCATCAGTAAATGAAGGTCCTGAAGGCTTTACTCATGTAGGGTGTATTCCACCCACATCACAATAGACTCTACTTTGTGAAGGCAGTTCTCCTGGAGTCATACTGAGTGTCTTCTGGACTGAAGGCTCATCTTCTGGCACCATCTCTGACAATGTTGTTTCTACTCTTAAGGTTTTCTGTATCTGATTCACTCTGTTTGTCTCCCTGTGAGACATTCCTGTTGACAAGCCACTGGGAGCTACACTGATGGAGCCAGGGCCCTGGAGATGGAGGAGTCATATGGAGACCCATGACATCGCTCAGATGCTTCCACCACCACTGGATCCGGATTTTTCACCCACTGGCCTGTGATTTTCCTCATTCAACATCATTGCATGTGTTGCTTGAGTCTGAAGAGGAATTTATAGACTGGTATTGGACATATGGACTAATATCAGACTTATGGACTTGATCTGGACTGGGCAGGGATGTTTTCTCAATATACAGTTGCTCTTTTATATAAAGTTCTTTTTTATACACGAGTGTCTCCCTGGATCTCTCTACCTGGACTAACACACACAACCACCACAGTAAACCTGAGTCATGAATATCCCCGGGAGAAGCAGCTAGATTATGGGCCCCAAATGAACTCTAGCTCCAGCCCAAGAATAGTCAGTTCTGAAAACATGGCCCTGCTCAATACTCACTCACATGAAAAGATCACTGAAGAGTGTCCTACGCATTGTGGTGAGAAAGCAGATGGTGCCTGGCTCTCAAGTGGAATCGTGTTTGTGGTTTTAAGGTGTGTATTCAAATAAAAAGCCATCTAAGTAAGGAGTCCACTAAGCCAACATGGAAGAAAACCAGCTCGTATGAGTCAAAGATGACAATAAACTCAAATATGATGAAAGAAGTAATATCAGACCTAAAATTATGAACACCCAATTTGTGGAAGGCTATGGAGGACAGTGGGAGCCCAAAATCCATCTGCAGAATATCAAGACAAATTAAGCCACTGGCAGATCTCTAGTTACAGGCAAAGGTCTGAAATACTTACTACCAAACAAAAATCATTGTCATCCTGATTATGCTGGATCAAACTTGGTATTTGATCAGTTGACCTTCTAGATCCATCCTGAATTTGTTCTAGGTGTAAGGATCTCTTGCTTACTCCATGATAAAAACTTCTTCCCTGGCCTTTAAAATATTGATGGTGGTGGGTTAGGAAAAAAAAAAATGATGGTGGTGCTTTTTATTTGTCTTTATATATTATTGTCTTATCCATATCATTTTATTTTTTGTTATTATTTCTGTTGGATTTACCAGTTGAAGCACAGCAGTGGATAAATATAGTTAACTGATGAAAGGGTTTCTAGGAGATATAGGGGTGGGTGAGCAGGGATTGGGGAGGGTGAGGCTATTTCGGGAGTAAACAATGAAGGTGGGAGGGGGAGTGAGTACTAGGACTCAAGGTGATTACACAACTCAATTTAAAGATGATTTAACCATGGGAGTGGGGGGGTATAGAGAAAATATTCTGAAATTGTGGTAATGATTGTACAATTCTTCTTGATATGACTGAACTATTGAATTGTGTGAATGTGGATTAAAGAGAATTTCAAAACTTAAAGTACAATGCTTTCTGTAATATGAAAATATCTATATACCTACAAGGAAGCCCAATTAGTATGACTATTATTCTAATTTAAGAATAAAGAAATTGAATTCTACCAACTTCAGTCTGAACTGATCACAAATATAATCAAGATGCATTATTGATAATTGGAATGAGAGCTGGAACAAAGAGGGACAATAGTTTGAAACTATGGCTTCAGAGAAACAAAAGTTGCTGATTGCATGATAGAATTTTCTGAGATGGACTTAAATGCAATACCTTTTTCAACAACATAATGTGTACTTGGATAGACAGCATACAGAATGTATAGATAGGTCTCATACTGACTACCTCCATGGGAAGAGATGACAGAGAAGCTCAGTAATAGCAGCCAAAAGGCTGACTGTGAAACAGAACATCAATTGCTCACATAAAAGTTCAGGTTGATGTTGAAAATTAAAACATGCCCACAAAAGCCCCAATATGACCTTGCATATATCCCACCTCAATTTTATAGACACATCAAGAACAGCATTAAATATTAACAACACTGATGACAACTGATATGCTGTGGGATGAAATAAATGACAAGGTTATATAATAAGAAAGCAATATGCCAATAAAAAGAAAATAAAGCAGATATCAGAAGAGACCCTAAAACTTGCAGTTGATCATAGATCAACTGTAATAAATTTAAGAAATGAAGTTCACAGAAAATCACAAAGGGCAGATTAATGAGACAAAGTATCAAATATGCAGACTTGAAGTTAGAAAACCAAAAAGGAAGAACACACTCAACATATCTCATGCTGAAGGACTGAAAAAAAAAAATCCAAGCATTGAGTTAAACATTAAGGATTCCTATGGGCAAAATATTGAACAAAGCAGGAAGTACCCAAAGATGATGGGAAGAACACTCACTGTACTGAAAAGTACATTCAGCTATTTTAAGAGGTAACTTCTGATCACAAACCAATGGTATTGAAGGAAGAAGTCCAAGCCCTATCAAAGGCATTCGCAAAAAATAAAGTTCCTGCAATTGGTCAATGGAAATGTTTCTTCAGCGAAGTAATATACAGGCTCGTCTATGCCTAAGAAATTTGGCACAAGGTTACAAGGCCAACTGAAAATCTGTGCCTACGTCAAAGAAAGGTGACACAACAGACTGCAGAAGTTATCAAACTTCTTATATTAATATCTGTTAAATCAACTTTTGCTGAAAAAAAATCATCAATGGTTACAATCAACAGAGTGCTGCCAGAAATTCAAGTCAGATTCAGGAGAGGATGTGGAACAAAGGATTTATCATTGATTATATGAGATGGATCTTGGCTGAACAAAGATAACAACTGTTGCTACTTGCGTTGTAAAGGTAACAGGGTACATAGATCATAACTATTGATCACATTTGGAAAAATGGGAATTCCTCAACCCTTGATCATCCCTGTACAAACCAAGTGGTATTTGAGGCATTCATTGGAGTAGAACAATATGGGGCTGTTTAAAAGGAGCTAATATTCATGTCAGAGCTGCTTTCTTTCGCCATATTTAATCAAAATATATGGTGAAGTAATAATCTAAGAACATATGAAGACAGGCCCAGGATTGGAGAGAGTGTTTATTAACAACTTACAATATACAGATGACACCTCAACTGCTACAGGTGAGGACCTGAAACACTTGCTGATGAAGATCAAGGGTTGCAATCTTCAGTATGGAATACAACTCAATGCAAAGGAAACCAAAACCCTTATAATCAGTAGTCAACATTATGGTAAAGACTAATATTATCTAAAATGTCATTCTGCTTGGATTGACAAGCAATGCCCATGGAAGGAGCAGTCAAGAAAACAAACAGTATTGCACTGGACAAATCTGCTGCACAAGACATTTTAGTGTTGAAGAGCAAGGGAGTCACTTTGAGACTGAGACCTGTCTGACCCAAGAGAGTGTGGCATTTGGGCATTAAGACCAGAGAAGAATGGATACATTTGAATCATGGTATTGATGAAGAACAGTGAGAAGACCAGGGACAGGCAGAACAAGTAGTCTAGAACAAATACAGCTAGAATGATCCTTAATGGTAAAGATGACAAGATTTCATTTCACATACTTTGAGCATATTGTCTCAAGATGTTGGACATCAGACTTGTTAAAATAGGGTAGTAAAAAAGATTCTCACAATGGACTGATAAAATGGTTACAAGTTCAAACCTAATTGTGAAGAGGCACAGGACGGTAGTATTTTGCTCTTTTGTACACTGGGTTGCTATGAGGAACCAACTAAATAGCACCTAAAAATGATCAGCTTAATGAGCTTGGTCTTCTCTTGATGAATGTTTCTTCTTGATTACATTTCATTGACTTACCTTCAATGCTACCTACTTCTGTAATCTTTTGGATTTTAATTTGCTGTGTTGGTATAATTTCTAATGTTTCATTTATTTTGTTATTGTAGTCGTCCCTGAATTTTCCCAAAGTTTTGTTTGCCTTGCAATATTCTCTATGTAAAATGCCCAATTATTAACTATTAGGAAGTTCCCATGACATTTCTTCCTTAGAAAGGGTTTCTAGATCTTTATTTTGGTGAATTGTTTCTTTGGGTGAAATGAAATTGAATTCTTCAGTGTACTGTAATGGTACTATTTGTACTTAATTGGTGATTATATGTTGTTAGGTGCTAAGCACCTGTCTCCTTATGGGTGTGACACAGAACGGGAATGACTATAATTCTCTGTTCACTGCGGAGTGCAGTTGAGAACAGATTTAGAAGATGTTGGCCACTATCATTAGTCAAAAAGTGGCCCCCACCTGTAGGTAGAACTCCTATGGTAAATGGGTGGGGGGAGGGGGAGGGCTGGGCACCTGGGCTGCCAGCTATTGATATGGGGCAGTTGTCAGCTCATTGTTCTGATCAAACCCTGTTCACAAAACTTCATAATGTTCAACAGCAATGGGTACAAGAAGAAAATCTTCCAATGTTGATTATAGTGATGATTTCACATTAAACACAAATTTCATAATGGATGTGCTGTAATGTCAGTTGAGAATTTACTAGTCTCGTGTCTTCATATTTAGATTTTATTCAGCTTCTTGTAGTCAGCATTCAAATAATCTCTCTATCCTCTCCTCTAAAACTGAGGGTCCCTGGATTTTCATTCGTGTTTTATTTGGTCTTTCACATATTTCTTGTACAGGATCTTGGTAGTGTGTCTGTTTGGGCCAGGTCCGGACCAGGCAGCCCCTTGCACCAGCCTCTCAAGAAGACAAATGACCTGCTGAACTTCAAAGCAGCTGCCTCCAGCATGTCACAAAGCTTACCCCCGGGCAGAACACAGACTCCCCCCCAGCGTGCCAGGAAGCAAGTTTGCTGAGAACAAGATGATTTATGGACAGGTCATCTCCTGCTCCGAAACTTGCAGCCGCAGTACAAAGAACCTCCCTTCCCCTTACCGGCCCATATGCCTTTAAGCTCATATAATATGTATATATCCTGCCACCCTAGCACCATGCGCGACTTCCTTAACCTATTCTTGTTGGGTTGCGGAATCCATCTGGGAGTTCTTTTCCCTCAATAAAATCTTTCTCTTTCACTCATTTTTGTCTGAACCCTGCCTCTGTTCTGTGACTCTGTCTCAATCTCTCGGTGTCTATTTAATCTTGGCAGAAGTCCTTCTTGATTATCTTTTAGTTCTATTTCCACATGACTTTTTGGAAAAGCTTTACTCACTTACTTAACATTTCATCATTTCATAATTTAAAATATAGTAGAGATGACCAAAACTACAGCCCCAACAAACACTTATGGGGTTGCTGAGTTGAAAATCTTAAACAGCACCCAACATGCACAGCAACAACAATCTAATACTAAGTTTTTATTTAATTAAAGAACACTTCATCATTGTACCTGTTTACAGAATTAGTTTCGCATTCAACAATTCTTAATTTGTTTCTTTTGTGACATTAGTTGTAATCCCTTAAACATCCTTTTTGGGTTCCCATTTCACCCTCTTCCTGCCTTCTGAACTTGGCTTTTAGCAACATTTCTTCTCATATGATTGTCAGTATACTTTGTTCTCATGAGTCCTCACAAGTGTTACTATTTTACAGGTCTGTCCAGTATGGCATAAAAATGATCTCTGGGAATAGGTTCATTTTCAGGTTTGACGGATGTTTAAGGGTTATAGTCTTAGGGGGAGAGGGGATTCTCTACCTGTCTTTATCAGACCAGTGAAGCTGGTCTTTTCTCTCCTACTCTGTTCAGGATCTTCGATTTTTACTAGAGTGGTAGCCAGGAACCTTCCAGTTCTCCTCGTCTTAAGGTTAGAGAGGTTGTGGGATACAGAAAGGTTTTCCCCAGGTTGTCACAACCTTATTATGACACATGGTAAATGACTGTACACTTGGAGGTCAGCTGCTTAGAGGGTATCTTGTCACAGGTGTATCCCCAGTGTTTCCCCCTTCCTATTGTGTGTGTATTCCTAGCTCGTCCCCTTCCTGTCACGCATAAACCTATTGTACAGCCCCTTCCTGTCACGCATATGGTTACCTGTCACTAGGGGGCTTGAATGTCCTCAAAATGTATATACAGCATGATTAGAAATATGATACATTTTCTCTCTGTGTGTGGACCTGGCTGTTGAGATCATGGCCGTCCTGAAGGTGAGCAATTGTATACTTTATTTTGTCTGTTGTCTCTTTAATTTTACCCCTCAATTACACAACTGGACCCGTTTGATTGTGGGAGTTGGTACCCCTCAGGAGGTAGGAGTTCATGTGGTCCAATAGTTCTTTAACCTAATTGTTTGGGTCTTTGATTTCAACTCTTTTCCAAATGGAAAGAGACTAACAGTTGGAACTTAACTGGTCACCACGCAAGCTTATAAGACTCCCTGTAACTGCTACTCATCCAAATAAAATGCAAAACATTCGGTTTAAAGACTGTTACACCAATTGCCCTAGACAGTCTCCAAACTATGGTCTTTACCCTTCCAGTCCAGTGCCTCAGAACTTGAAGGTGTTTTTGGATATGAATAAGTTTTCATAACTTTGTACCCTGTATGCTCTATCACATACGTGGACATATTGACATATTTACAGTACAAATAAGTATATCAAAATAGTCCCTGCCACACAGGTATACTCCCACAGACCACCAGTTCAACTCATATCTACCTATATATATACATACACTTATAAATTATTATTTGCTTTCACTGTTATTTCAAAATGGTGATTGGTATCTTTAAAAGGCATTTGAATCCAAAAACACAAGTAAATAGATAATGAATGATTGACTACAAGCTAAGCAACTCTAAGAATTGCTGGCAGTTCCCAAAAGCTGAGAAAAACGATATACGGACCTCCCTTATTTCAGAGAGAGAACAAGGTGCTGTCAACACTTGCCTTCAGATTTCTGGCCTCCAGAACCGAGAATAAACTTCCCTTTGTTTTAAGCTACCTTGCTTATGGCATTTAGTTGTTGCTGATGCACAAGTTTATTGATAGTCATGTGCCAGGTAGCCATTACTGTCTGCCTTCGCAAATCAGATGATAAACAATTGTGGTTACACATTAAATATAGCAAGAGGTCTTACACATCATCGTAACTTGCTTGTGTGAAACATTAATAAATATTCAAGAATCTTGGGCTTCTTGGCTTCACCAGGAATGCTACAGCATCCCTGCCGAATGTAAGACCCATGAGGGTCTGCCTTCTTCTTGTACAGCCAAATGCAACTGTGTTTGGGGGGAAAAGAGGAAAAAGACTCAAAGGTAATTAACAAACCACTAATATAAAATGTTATATATATGGATAGAGATTACTGCAAGGATGAGAATTCTTAGGATTCTAATAAATTCTTAGAAATGAGCACTAAAACTATGTAGTCAAGTAATTCTGGTTTTACATAAAGAATGCCTGTAATTTTAACAATTAAACAGTGGTGTCAGGTAGATGGAAAGATGTACAGATGTCTCCAAGAGCTGGACTCTGTCTAAATGTGAAGCTATGACAGCATATGTTCCAGAATTCCTTGTCTGATTAACTGTTCACACTTCCAACGAGGTAAAAAATGCTGAGGGAAAAAAGGGACACAGAAAAGAAATTATTGGAAAATAACCTCTTGGATTATATTTTACATCAATAAAAAACAAACTAATAGCTTATTTTAAAATTCCAACAGTGATAGATCATAATCAACTCAACAGCAACAAGTAGTTAATAAGGAATTAAGTTAAGTTTACTATATTTATTGCTTTATTCAAATTTTGTTAAAGCTATTGGTATTTTAATCAGAATTACTTAAATGAATTGTATAGTTTAAATTAAATTCAATAAGAAACTTGTAAACACAGAAGTGGTTTCTTGCCCAACTTTAATAAACCCTGAATTTTCCAGGAGTGTAACTAGTATATATTTTTTTTAAAAAAAGAAGAACTTATGAATTAAGGACATCAGGTATAATGAATAACTATACAGACAACTTACAACAAAGATACAAGAGATCTAGTAAAACTAGGTAATCTTGGAACCTTGAGCTTCAGAAGAAATTATAGAAAAGTGGACTGAAAACTAACTAGAAGATGAAGGGAAACAAAAGTGGTGCAAGAACAGACAGGTGAATTGTCAGCTAGCCTGACGCATTCCATCCAGACAGAAGCCTGGCACATTGGTAGCTGGCACTAAGAAAGGATCCTCACTTGTTTCCCACACCCTCCTGATATCACAATTGCCAGCCCCTACCTTCACCCATACACCAGACAGAGATATCCTTGTAAGTCCATTTCTGCTTGAAGACAAAGCTATGCCCTCATGGTTTAACATCCCCATGCCTAGAGATGGATTATCACCCCCATGCCCAGAAATGCTTGAGATTCTCCTCATAGCACTAGCAAAAAATACAATGCTGGATCCCTCGCTGCTCTTGGACACGTGGAAAGTTCCCCCATGATTAGCCATTCTGACCCAGCTGCTTCTCTACCAGAAAGATTCCCCTCAGCTATCACCTAAGCTGTAAAAACACCCTACTGGATCAGGTGCGTGGACCACAGAAAACAGATAGGCCTGCCAAGCTCCATCTGGAATCAATATTCAACGCCCTAGAGGCTGTGACCTATACAA
The DNA here is from genome assembly GCF_050624435.1 of Tenrec ecaudatus. NCBI lineage: Eukaryota > Metazoa > Chordata > Mammalia > Afrosoricida > Tenrecidae > Tenrec > Tenrec ecaudatus. The sequence continues at coordinate 1,290,136 of NW_027459450.1, read as the reverse complement.
AAAGGTCCTCACCCCAAGTTTTCTCTTTGTTTTTCCTTTTCCTTCACTTCCTTTTATTTATTTTAATCACTTCTGCACTCTGCTTTCTTCTTTATTTCTGCTTCTACTTCTATTCTTTCCATTTTAATTTACTTTTCCAGTTCCCTTCCTTTCCTTTTTTATGTTTTGATTAGCTTCTCTTTTATTTTTCTCTACCTTGGTTTTTGACACACACACACACACACACACACACACACACACACACTTCTAGTTATTAAATTCCTTTCACTTGCTCTTGTTTGTCCGCTGTCTCTTGCTGGTTTCTTTTTCAAAAATTATTTCTTCGTTGGCAATTTTTTTTGTCCCTTCCTGTTCTACCTGACAGTGGACAGCAATCGCAGGCCTAGCCACCTCTATGACTGTAGTCATACCTATACAGTGACAGACACTACATACTCCTGTACCACCTGATCATCTTTACGTAAGTGAGACCACCAAACAAACCATTGCTAACTGTGCTATAATAACAACAAACAGTACCACACACATTCTCAAATTATCCTTTACAACAACCAGTAGATAGGTGGAGTGTCTGCAGTCTCAAATACTAAGATCAATTAAACACAAAAACACTAATACTACAACATCTCAGTGGCAAAGGCAATTTAAGTTTATATGAAGAAACAAGACAGAACAGCTGAAGCACATGACCAATATAGAGCTAGAAGACCTTTTTTCAGGAAGAAAAGGCATTGAAATTACCTGATAAACTATTAAAAATTATACTTTTATACTATCAATGAACCGGGAGAAAGGAAAGATTGCGAAGCTAAAGAAAAACTGAACACACACACACACACACACACACACATAGAGTAATTCAGGAAAGCACTAAAATAACACATCAATTGAAACTAGAAACCGTACACCACAGCAAAGAGAAATTCAGAAGATTAATACTAAGATGAGAGAAACAGATAACGCATTAGAAGAGCAAAGGACTTTGCGAGTAGAAGGAGGCAGGGGAAGGGAGTGGTAAGCAAACAACGCCAAAGACAGGGGAATAACTAAGGAATTAAAATCAACAATGAGGAGGACATAGAGATCCTGGTGGTGTTGGGGTAACAGCAATTTAGCTGAGAAGAACTACTAAGGTGGAAGAAGGGTGAGTGTGATGGTGAGGTAGAAGAAAGGTAAAAAGAAACAGGAAAGATCTAGGAAGCAAAGCTATAGATAGAGGTATAAGCATAAGTGTGTACCTATGTAAATACATTAATTCATAAAAATAGAGGTATTGGTCTATGTACATCATATATGGCAAGACATTGATGTAGTAGATGGACGTTAGGTCTCTGCTCAGGGCCTGCCTTCAATACAAGAATACTTTGTTCTAAGAACCTGGCATGTTGTGATGCTCACCCTCCTGGCATGATCGGTGAAGACAAAATGGGTGCACAAGAAAATGTGGTAAAGAAAGCTGATGGATTGCCTGCAACAATGATGCAAAAATAGAGCGATACTAGGGATGGTTCAGGACTGGATGGGGTGTGCTCTCTTGTCTAGAGGGTCACTGTGAGGTGGAGCTGGTTCGACAGCACCCGACCACAACAACAACAGAAAACTAAGACTGGCTCTGACAAGTGTCAGATGCTGCTCACCCAGGCTTGGACATTAACTTTCCATCGCATTAAATGTAATCGCTTGGTGTCAGAGTTGGAGAAGCTGCTATTCATACTCTAGTGATCAAGTGTTATGTGAGAAAATTACTTGTACATTTACTAGTTTGCTATTCATACCTTATTTCAGTTTAGCTTAATAACCCATTCCCTTGTTTTCTTTATCTCTGGGGAAAATAAGTATCACTAATTGGAGCAGGATATGTGAAAGTACTGCAAAAATAAAACACACCATGCTAATATTAAAAAAAAAAAAGAAAGCTGATGGTACCTCTTCTAGCAAAAGATATAGCATCTGGGATCTGAAAGGCTTGAGGTTAAACAAGCAGCTGTCTAGCTGATAAACAAACCCACATGGAAGAAGCACACCAGCCTGTGTGATCATGAGATGGGATCAGGTAACAGGCATCAGAAGACCCAAAACACACACACACACCCCCCCCAAATCCATCTGTAGATAATGGAACATCTCCTTGCAAAAGTGTCACAAGGGATGAGTCAACTAGGATGCAGTATAACACCAATGAAATATACAATATTCCTCTGGTTCCTTGAGGTTCCTCACCCCCCACTACCATGACTCCAGTCCTGCCTTTCACTGTGGGCTAGACCAGAACATGTACACAGATACAGATAAGGAATAACAATGGAAGTAGTGATACCAGGAGGGCAGGAGAAAGGTGACTCCAATGATTGACACATAACCACACCCCCACCCCAGGGGGACGATCAACAGAAACCAAGGGTGATGGGAGAGAGTGGTTGGTTAAGATATGAAAATAATAATAATTTATAATTTATCAAGGGGTCAAGGTGGGGTGGGGAGGGAGGGGAAAAAGAGGGACTGATATTTTGACCCTGGCCTCTAAACCCCTGATAAGGCCTGACCTTGGCAGCCCGCTCTCTGCTGGCTCCTCTAAGCCCCATGTCCATCACATGGCTGGTTCATTTTCTGTCAGCGCCCACGTAACTGACATATCTCCCCCACTTGCCTGAAAAGACAGCCAGGAGATCACCTCGCTAGGGTTTGGGATTAACGGTGGCCCTCTCTCCTTTGGGGACTGCCTACACCAGCGGAGCTCTTAACACTGGTCTCACTTCATGCCCTGCCTTGCCCTAGGGGCTAACTGACCCTGGGGCACAGCAAGGCCAGTATCATCACAAGGGCATAAGGACTGCACCTCTTGGCCTCCTAGTACAATCCTGCCCCTTGAGAGTCCCTGGCGTCTAATAGTAAGGGCTCAAATAGAAAGTAAATGTTTAGAAACTATCTAGGTTAACTAGCGGGCACTTGGACTATGTAAGTTACCTAGTGGACACTTGGAATATCTAGGTTAACTAGCGGGCACTTGGACTATCTAGGTTTACTAGCGGGCACTTGTACTATCTAGGTTAACTAGCGGGCACTTGCACTATGTAGGTTACCTAGCGGGAACATGGACTATGTAGGTTACCTAGCGGGCACTTGGAGTATCTAGGTTACCTAGCCCGCACATGGACTATGTAGGTTAACTATAAGGCACTTGGACTATCAAGGTAACCTAGGGGGCTCTTGGACTATGTAGGTTACCAGCGGGCACTTGGACTGTCTAGGTTAACGAACGTGCACCTGGACTATTTAGGTAACCTAGTGGGCACTTGGACTGTCTAGGTTACCTAGCGGTCACTTGGACTATCTAGGTTAATGAACGGACACTTGGACTATGTAGGTAACCTAGCGGGAACTTGGACTGTCTAGGTTACATAGCGGGCACTTGGAGTATCTAGGTTAACGAACGGGCACTTGGACTATGTAGGTTAGCTAACAGGCACTTTAACTATCTAGGTTACCTAGCAGGCACTTGGAATATGTAGGTTACCTAGCGGACACTTGGATGATCTAGGTTAACTAGCGCGCACTTGGGCTATCTAGGTTAACTAGCGTGCCCTTGGACTATCTAGGTTAACTAGCGTGCACTTGGACAATATTAGTTACCCAGCAGGCACATGGACTATGTAGGTTACCTAGCGGGCACTTGGACTATCTAGGTTACCTAGCGGGCTCTTGGACTATGTAGGTTAACGAACGGGCACTTGGACTATGTAGGTTACCTAGCGGGCACTTGGACTATCTAGGTTACCAGCGGGCACTTGGACTATCTAGCTTAACGAACGTGCACTTGGACTATGTATGTAACCTAGCGGGCACTTGGACTGTCTAGGTTACCTAGCAGGCACTTGGACTATGTAGGTTAATGAACGGGCACTTGGACTATGTAGGTTAACTAGCGGACACTTGGACTATCTAGGTTAGCTAATGGGCAATTGGACTATCAAGGTTACCTAACGGGCACTTGGACTATGTAGGTTACCTAGCGGGCACTTGGACTATCTAGGTTACCTAGCAGGCACTTTGACTATCTAGGTTAACTAACGGGCACTTGGACTATGTAGGTTGCCTAGCGAGCACTTGGAGTATGTAGGTTCCCTAGCGGGCGCTTGGACTATTTAGGTTCACTAGCTGGTACTTGGACTGTATAGGTTAACTAGCGGGAAATTGGACTGTCTAGGTTACCTAGTGGGCACTTGGACTATGTAGTTTACCTAGCAGGCACTTCGACTATGTAGGTTAACTAGCGGGCACTTGGACTATCTAGGTTTACTAGCGGGCACTTGTATTATCTAGGTTAACTAGCGGGCACTTGCACTATGTAGGTTACATAGCGGGCACATGGACTATGTAGGTTACCTAGCCCACACTTGGACTATGTAGGTTAACTATAAGGCACTTGGACTATCAAGGTAACCAAGCGGACTCTTGGACTATGTAGGTTACCAGCGGGCACTTGGACTGTCTAGGTTAACGAACGTGCACCTGGACTATTTAGGTAACCTAGTGGGCACGTGGACTGTCTAGGTTACCTAGCAGTCACTTGGAATATCTAGGTTAATGAACGGACACTTGGACTATGTAGGTAACCTAGCGGGAACTTGGACTGTCTAGGTTACATAGCGGGCACTTGGAGTATCTAGGTTAACGAACGGGCACCTGGACTATGTAGTTTAGCTAACAGGCACTTTAACTATCTAGGTTACCTAGCAGGCACTTGGAATATGTAGGTTACCTAGCGGACACTTGGATTATCTAGGTTAACTAGCGCGCACTTGGACTATCTAGGTTAACTAGCGTGCCCTTGGACTATCTAGGTTAACTAGCGTGCACTTGGACTATATTAGTGACCCAGCGGTCACATGGACTATGTATATTACCTTGCGGGCACTTGGACTATCTAGGTTACCTAGCGGGCTCTTGGACTATGTAGGTTAACGAACGGGCACTTGGACTATGTAGGTTACCTAGCGGGCACTTGGACTATCTAGGTTACCAGCGGGCACTTGGACTATCTAGCTTAACGAACGTGCACTTGGACTATGTATGTAAACAAGCGGGCACTTGGACTGTCTAGGTTACCTAGCTGGCACTTGGACTATGTAGGTTAATGAACGGGCACTTGGACTATGTAGGTTAACTAGCGGACACTTGGACTATCTAGGTTAGCTAACGGGCAATTGGACTATCAAGGTTACCTAAAGGGCACTTGGACTATGTATGTTACCTATCGGGCACTTGGACTATCTAGGTTACCTAGCAGGCACTTTGACTCTCTAGGTTAGCTAACGGGCACTTGGACTATGTAGGTTGCCTAGCGAGCACTTGGAGTATGTAGGTTCCCTAGCGGGCGCTTGGACTATGTAGGTTCCCTAGCGGGTACTTGGACTGTCTAGGTCAACTAGCGGGAAATTGGACTGTCTAGGTTACCTAGTGGGCACTTGGACTATGTAGTTTACCTAGCAGGCACTTGGACTATGTAGGTTAACTAGCGGGCACTTGGACTATCTAGGTTACCTAGCGGGCACTTGGACTATGTAAGTTACCTAGCGGACACTTGGAATATCTAGGTTAACTAGCGGGCACTTGGACTATCTAGGTCAACTAGCGGGCCCTTGGAATATCTAGGTTTACTAGCGGGCACTGGTATTATCTAGGTTAACTAGCGGGCACTTGCAATATGTAGGTTACCTAGCGGGCACATGGACTATGTACGTTACCTAGTGGGCACTTGGACTATCTAGGTTACCTAGCCCACACTTGGACTATGTAGGTTACCTATAAGGGACTTGGACTATCAAGGTAACCAAGCGGGCTCTTAGACTATGTAGGTTACCAGCGGGCACTTGGACTGTCTAGGTTAACGAACGTGCACCTGGACTATTTAGGTAACCTAGTGGGCACTTGGACTGTCTAGGTTACCTAGCGGTCACTTGGACTATCTAGGTTAATGAACGGACACTTGGACTATGTAGGTAACCTAGCGGGAACTTGGACTGTCTAGGTTACATAGCGGGCACTTGGAGTATCTAGGTTAAAGAACGGGCTCTTGGACTATGTAGGTTAGCTAACAGGCTCTTTAGCTATCTAGGTTACCTAGCAGGCACTTGGAATATGTAGGTTACCTAGCGGACACTTGGACGATCTAGGTTAACTAGCGAGCACTTGGACTATCTAGGTTAACTAGCGTGCCCTTGGACTATCTAGGTTAACTAACGTGCACTTGGACTATATTAGTGACCCAGCGGGCACAAGGACTATGTAGGTTACCTAGCGGGCACTTGGACTATCTAGGTTACCTAGCGGGCTCTGGGACTATGTAGGTTAACGAACGGGCACTTGGACTATGCAGGTTATCTAGGGGGCACTTGGACTATCTAGGTTACCAGCGGGCACTTGGACTATCTAGCTTAACGAACGTGCACTTGGACTATGTATGTAACCTAGCGGGCACTTGGACTGTCTAGGTTACCTAGCGGGCACTTGGACTATGTAGGTTAACGAACGGGCACTTGGACTATGTAGGTTAACTAGCGGACACTTGGACTATCTAGGTTAGCTAACGGGCAATTGGACTATCAATGTTACCTAACGGGCACTTGGACTATGTAGGTTACCTAGCGGTCACTTGGACTATCTAGGTTACTTAGCAGGCACTTTGACTATCTAGGTTAACTAACGGGCACTTGGACTATGTAGGTTGCCTAGTGAGCACTTGGTCTATGTAGGTTCCCTAGCGGGCGCTTGGACTATGTAAGTTCCCTAGCGGGTACTTGGACTGTCTAGGTTAACTAGCGGGCAATTGGACTGTCTAGGTTACCTAGTGGGCACATGGACTATGTAGTTTACCTAGCAGGCACTTGGACTATGTAGGTTAACTAGCGGGCACTTGGACTATCTAGGTTACCTAGCGGGCACTTGGACTGTCTAGGTTAACGAACGTGCACCTGGACTATTTAGGTAACCTAGTGGGCACGTGGACTGTCTAGGTTACCTAGCAGTCACTTGGAATATCTAGGTTAATGAACGGACACTTGGACTATGTAGGTAACCTAGCGGGAACTTGGACTGTCTAGGTTACATAGCGGGCACTTGGAGTATCTAGGTTAACGAACGGGCACCTGGACTATGTAGTTTAGCTAACAGGCACTTTAACTATCTAGGTTACCTAGCAGGCACTTGGAATATGTAGGTTACCTAGCGGACACTTGGATTATCTAGGTTAACTAGCGCGCACTTGGACTATCTAGGTTAACTAGCGTGCCCTTGGACTATCTAGGTTAACTAGCGTGCACTTGGACTATATTAGTGACCCAGCGGTCACATGGACTATGTATATTACCTTGCGGGCACTTGGACAATCTAGGTTACCTAGCGGGCTCTTGGACTATGTAGGTTAACGAACGGGCACTTGGACTATGTAGGTTACCTAGCGGGCACTTGGACTATCTAGGTTACCAGCGGGCACTTGGACTATCTAGCTTAACGAACGTGCACTTGGACTATGTATGTAAACAAGCGGGCACTTGGACTGTCTAGGTTACCTAGCTGGCACTTGGACTATGTAGGTTAATGAACGGGCACTTGGACTATGTAGGTTAACTAGCGGACACTTGGACTATCTAGGTTAGCTAACGGGCAATTGGACTATCAAGGTTACCTAAAGGGCACTTGGACTATGTATGTTACCTATCGGGCACTTGGACTATCTAGGTTACCTAGCAGGCACTTTGACTCTCTAGGTTAGCTAACGGGCACTAGGACTATGTAGGTTGCCTAGCGAGCACTTGGAGTATGTAGGTTCCCTAGCGGGCGCTTGGACTATGTAGGTTCCCTAGCGGGTACTTGGACTGTCTAGGTCAACTAGCGGGAAATTGGACTGTCTAGGTTACCTAGTGGGCACTTGGACTATGTAGTTTACCTAGCAGGCACTTGGACTATGTAGGTTAACTAGCGGGCACTTGGACTATCTAGGTTACCTAGCGGGCACTTGGACTATGTAAGTTACCTAGCGGACACTTGGAATATCTAGGTTAACTAGCGGGCACTTGGACTATCTAGGTCAACTAGCGGGCCCTTGGAATATCTAGGTTTACTAGCGGGCACTGGTATTATCTAGGTTAACTAGCGGGCACTTGCAATATGTAGGTTACCTAGCGGGCACATGGACTATGTACGTTACCTAGTGGGCACTTGGACTATCTAGGTTACCTAGCCCACACTTGGACTATGTAGGTTACCTATAAGGGACTTGGACTATCAAGGTAACCAAGCGGGCTCTTAGACTATGTAGGTTACCAGCGGGCACTTGGACTGTCTAGGTTAACGAACGTGCACCTGGACTATTTAGGTAACTTAGTGGGCACTTGGACTGTCTAGGCTACCTAGCGGTCACTTGGACTATCTAGGTTAATGAACGGACACTTGGACTATGTAGGTAACCTAGCGGGAACTTGGACTGTCTAGGTTACATAGGGGGCACTTGGAGTATCTAGGTTAAAGAACGGGCTCTTGGACTATGTAGGTTAGCTAACAGGCTCTTTAGCTATCTAGGTTACCTAGCAGGCACTTGGAATATGTAGGTTACCTAGCGGACACTTGGACGATCTAGGTTAACTAGCGAGCACTTGGACTATCTAGGTTAACTAGCGTGCCCTTGGACTATCTAGGTTAACTAACGTGCACTTGGACTATATTAGTGACCCAGCGGGCACAAGGACTATGTAGGTTACCTAGCGGGCACTTGGACTATCTAGGTTACCTAGCGGGCTCTGGGACTATGTAGGTTAACGAACGGGCACTTGGACTATGCAGGTTATCTAGGGGGCACTTGGACTATCTAGGTTACCAGCGGGCACTTGGACTATCTAGCTTAACGAACGTGCACTTGGACTATGTATGTAACCTAGCGGGCACTTGGACTGTCTAGGTTACCTAGCGGGCACTTGGACTATGTAGGTTAACGAACGGGCACTTGGACTATGTAGGTTAACTAGCGGACACTTGGACTATCTAGGTTAGCTAACGGGCAATTGGACTATCAATGTTACCTAACGGGCACTTGGACTATGTAGGTTACCTAGCGGTCACTTGGACTATCTAGGTTACTTAGCAGGCACTTTGACTATCTAGGTTAACTAACGGGCACTTGGACTATGTAGGTTGCCTAGTGAGCACTTGGTCTATGTAGGTTCCCTAGCGGGCGCTTGGACTATGTAGGTTCCCTAGCGGGTACTTGGACTGTCTAGGTTAACTAGCGGGCAATTGGACTGTCTAGGTTACCTAGTGGGCACATGGACTATGTAGTTTACCTAGCAGGCACTTGGACTATGTAGGTTAACTAGCGGGCACTTGGACTATCTAGGTTACCTAGCGGGCACTTAGACTATATACGTGCCCTAGCGGGCACTTGGGCTATCTACGTTGCCTAGCGGGCACTTGGACTATGTAGGTTAACGAACGGGCACTTGGACTATGTAGGTAACCCAGTGGTCACTTGGACTGTCTAGGATACCTAGCGGGCACTTGGACTATGTAGGTTAACTAGCGGGCCCTTGGTCTATGTAGGTTAACTAGAAGGCCCTTGGACTATGTAAGTTAACTAGAGGGCACTTGGACGATCCTAGTTAACTAGCGGGCACTTGGACTATCTAGGTTAACTAGCGGGCACTTGGACTATCTAGGTTAACTAGCGGGCACTCGGACTATGTAGGTTCCCTAGCGGGCATTTGGACTATATTGGTTACCTGGCGGGCACTTGGATTATGTAGGTTACCTAGCGGGCACTTGGACTATGTAGGTTAACTAGCGGGCACTTGGATTATCTAGGTTAACTAACAGGCACTTGGACTATGTATGTTCCAGAGCGGGCAATTGGACCATGTAGGTTCCCTAGCGGGCACTTGGACTATCTAGGTTCCCTAAAGGGCACTTGGACTATGTAGGTTAACTAGCGGACAATTGGATGATCTAGGTTACCTAGCGGGCACTTGGACTATCTAGGTTAACTAGCGGTTCCTTGCACTACGTAGGTTAACTAGCGGACACTTGCACTATCTAGGTTACGTAGCGGGCACTTGAACTATCAAGGTTAACTAGCAGGCCCTTGGACTATCTAGGTTACCTAGCAGGTACTTGGACTATGTAGGTTAACTAGCGGGCACTTGCACTCTCTAGGTTACCTAGCGGGCACTTGGACTATGTACCTTCCCTAGCGGGCACTTGGACTATCTATGTTAACAAGCGGGCACTTGGACTATGTAGGTTACCTAGCGGACACTTGCACTATGTAGGTTAACTAGAGGACACTTGGACGATCTAGGTTAACAAGTGGGCCCTTGGACTATGTATGTTAACTAGACGGCACTTGGACGATCTAGGTTAACTAGCGGGCACTTGGACGATCTAGGTTAACAGGTGGGCACTTGGACTATCAAAGTTAACAAGCGAGCCCTTGGACTATGTAGGTTAACTAGTGGGCCCTTGGACTATCTAGGTTACCTAGATAGAACTTGGACTATCTAGCGTCCCTAGCGGGCACTTGGACTATGTAGGTTCCCTATGGGGTACTTGGACTATGTAGGTTTCTATCAGGCATTTGGACTATGTAGGTTAACTAGCGGGCACTTGGACATCTAGGTTACCTAGCGGGCACTTGGAATATCTGGGTTACCTAGGGGCACTTGGACTATGTACGTCCTCTAGTGGGCACTTGGACTATCTAGGTTAACTAACGGGCACTAGGACAATCTAGGTTAACTAGCGGGCACTTGGATTATCTAGGTTAGCTAGCGGGCACTTGAACTATGTAGGTTAACTAGTGGACCCTTAGACTATCTAGGTTAGCTAACGGGCACATGGACTATGTAGGTTAATTAGTGGGTACTTGGATTATGTAGGTTCCCTAGCGGGCATTTGGACTATATAGATTACCTAGCGGGCACTTGAACTATCTAGGTTACCTAGCGGGTACTTGGATTATCTAGGTTAACTAGCGGGCATTTGTACTATCTAGGTTACTTAACGGGCACATGGACTATGTAGGTTCCCTAGCGGGCACTTGGAGTATGTGAGTTCCCTATCGGGCACTTCGACTATGTAGGTTACTAGCGGGCATTTGGACTATGTAGGTTACCTAACGGGCACTTGGCCTATGTAGGTTCTCTATCGGCCACTTGGACAAGGTAGGTGACTTCGCAGGCACTTGGACTATATAGGTTAACAAGCGGGCCTGTGGACCATCTAGGTTACCTAGCGGGCACTTGGACTATCTAGGTTACTTAGCGGGCACTTGAACTATGTACATTCCCTAACGGGCACTTGGAGTATGTAGGTTCCCTAGCGGGCACTTGGACTATGTAGGTTCCTCAGCGGGCACTTGGACTATGTAGGTTCCCTATCGGGCACTTGGACTATGTAGCTTAACTAGTGGGCCCTTGTACTATCTAGGTTACCTAGCGGGCACTTGGATGATGCAAGTTCCCTAGCAAGCACTAAGACTATTGGTTCCCTAACGGGCACTTGGACTCTGTAGGTTCCATACCGGGCAATTGGACTTTGTAGGTTCTTTATCGGGCACTTGGACTATATAGGTTTCTATCGGGCACTTGGACTATGTAGGTTAACTAGCGGGCACGTGGACTATCAAGGTTACCTAGCGGGCACTTGGTCTATGTACATACCCTAGCGGGCACTAGGACTATGTATGTCCCCTAGAGGGCACTTGGAGTATCTGGGTTAACTAAAGGGCACTAGGACTATCTAGTTTAACTAGCGGGTACTTGGTCTATGTAGGTCAACTAGCGGGCCCTTGGACTATCTAGGTTAGCTAACGGGCACTTGGACTGTCTAGGTTACCTAGCGGGCACTTGGATTATCTAGGTTAATGAACGGGCACTTGGACTATGTAGGTTACCTCGCGGGCACTTGGGCTATGTAGGTTAACTAGAATGCACTTGGACTATCAAGGTTACCTAGCGGGCTCTTGGACTATGTAGGTTACCAGCGGGCACTTGGACTATCTAGGTTAACGAACGTGCACTTGGACTATGTAGGTAACCTAGCGGGCACTTGGACTGTCTAGGTAACCTAGCGGGCACTTGGACTATCTAGGATAACGAACGGGCACTTGGACTATGTAGGTTAACTAGCGGAAACTTTAACTATCCAGGTTAGCTAACGGGCAATTGGACTATCAAGGTTACCTAACGGGCACTTGGACTATGTAGGTTACCTAGCAGGCACTTGGACTATCTTGGTTACCTAGCAGACACTTTGACTATCTAGGTTAACTAACGGGCACTTGGACTATGTAGCTTCCCTAGCGAGCATTTGGACTATGTAGATTCCCTAGCGGGCGCTTGGACTGTGTAGGTTCCCTAGCGGGTACTTTGACTATCTAGGTTAACTAGCGGGCACTTGGACTATCTAGGTTACCTAGCGGGCCCTTGGACTATGTACGTTCCCTAGCGGGCACTTGGGCTATCTACGTTACCTAGCGTGCACTTGGACTATGTAGGTTAACGAACGACCACTTGGACAATGTAGGTAACCTAATGGTCACTTGGACTGTCTATGTTACCTAGCGGGCACTTGGACTATGTAGGTTAACTAGCGGGCTCTTGGTCTATGTAGGTTAACTAGCAGGCCCTTGGACTATGTAATTTAACTAGAGGGCACTTGGACGATCCTAGTTAACTAGAGGGCACTTGGACTATCTAGGTTGACTAGCGGGCACTTGGACTATCTAGGTTAACTAGCGGGCACTTGGACTATGTAAGTTACCTAGTGGACACTTGGAATATCTAGGTTAACTAGCGGACACTTGGACTATCTAGGTTTACTAGCGGGCACTTGTACTATCTAGGTTAACTAGCGGGCACTTGCACTATGTAGGTTACCTAGCGGGCACATGGACTATGTAGGTTACCTAGCGGGCACTTGGAGTATCTAGGTTACCTAGCCCGCACATGGACTATGTAGGTTAACTATAAGGCACTTGGACTATCAAGGTAACCTAGCGGGCTCTTGGACTATGTAGGTTACCAGCGGGCACTTGGACTGTCTAGGTTAACGAACGTGCACCTGGACTATTTAGGTAACCTAGTGGGCACTTGGACTGTCTAGGTTACCTAGCGGTCACTTGGACTATCTAGGTTAATGAACGGACACTTGAACTATGTAGGTAACCTAGCGGGAACTTGGACTGTCTAGGTTACATAGCGGGCACATGGAGTATCTAGGTTAACGAACGGGCACTTGGACTATGTAGGTTAGCTAACAGGCACTTTAACTATCTAGGTTACCTAGCAGGCACTTGGAATATGTAGGTTACCTAGCGGACACTTTGATGATCTAGGTTAACTAGCGCGCACTTGGGCTATCTAGGTTATCTAGCGTGCCCTTGGACTATCTAGGTTAACTAGCGTGCACTTGGCCAATATTAGTTACCCAGCGGGCACATGGACTATGTAGGTTACCTAGCGGGCACTTGGACTATCTAGGTTACCTAGCAGGCTCTTGGACTATGTAGGTTAACGAACGGGCACTTGGACTATGTAGGTTACCTAGCGGGCACTTGGACTATCTAGGTTACCAGCGGGCACTTGGAATATCTAGCTTAACGAACGTGCACTTGGACTATGTATGTAACCTAGCGGGCACTTGGACTGTCTAGGTTACCTAGCAGGCACTTGGACTATGTAGGTTAATGAACGGGCACTTGGACTATGTAGGTTAACTAGCGGACACTTGGACTATCTAGGTTAGCTAACGGGCAATTGGACTATCAAGGTTACCTAACGGGCACTTGGACTATGTAGGTTACCTAGCGGGCACTTGGACTATCTAGCTTACCTAGCAGACACTTTGACTATCTAGGTTAACTAGCAGGCCCTTGGACTATCTAGGTTACCTAGCAGGTACTTGGACTATGTAGGTTAACTAGCGGGCACTTGCACTCTCTAGGTTACCTAGCGGGCACTTGGACTATGTACCTTCCCTAGCGGGCACTTGGACTATCTATGTTAACAAGCGGGCACTTGGACTATGTAGGTTACCTAGCGGACACTTGCACTATGTAGGTTAACTAGAGGACACTTGGACGATCTAGGTTAACAAGTGGGCCCTTGGACTATGTAGGTTAACTAGCCGGCACTTGGACGATCTAGGTTAACTAGCGGGCACTTGGACGATCTAGGTTAACCAGTGTGCACTTGGACTATCAAAGTTAACAAGCGAGCCCTTGGACTATGTAGGTTAACTAGTGGGCCCTTGGACTATCTAGGTTACCTAGATAGAACTTGGACTATCTAGCTTCCCTAGCGGGCACTTGGACTATGTAGGTTCCCTATCGGGTACTTGGACTATGTAGGTTTCTATCGGCCATTTGTACTATGTAGGTTACCTAGCGGGCACTTGGACTATCTAGGTTACCTAGCGGGCACTTTGTCTATGTACAAACCCTAGCGGGCACTTGGACTATCTGGATTACCTAGCGGACACTTTGACTATCTAGGTTAGCTAACGGGCAATTGGACTATCAAGGTTACCTAACGGGCACTTGGACTATGTAGGTTACCTAGCAGGCACTTGGACTATCTTGGTTACCTAGCAGGCACTTTGACTATCTAGGTTAACTAACGGGCACTTGGACTATGAAGGTTGCCTAGCGAGCATTTGGACTATGTAGGTTCCCTAGCGGGCGCTTGGACTATGTAGGTTCCCTAGCGGGTACTTGGACTGTCTAGGTTAACTAGCGGGCAATTGGACTGTCTAGGTTACCTAGTGGGCACTTGGACTATGTAGTTTACCTAGCAGGCACTAGGACTATCTAGGTTAACTAGCGGGCACTTGGACTATCTAGGTTACCTAGCGGGCCCTTTGACTATGTACGTTCCCTAGCGGGCACTTGGGCTATCTACGTTACCTAGCGGGCACTTGGACTATGTAGGTTAACGAACGGCCACTTGGACAATGTAGGTAACCTAATGGTCACTTGGACTGTCTAGGTTACCTAGCGGGCACTTGGACTATATAGGTTAACTAGCGGGCTCTTGGTCTATGTAGGTTAACTAGCAGGCCCTTGGACTATGTAAGTTAACTAGAGGGCACTTGGACGATCCTAGTAAACTAGCGGGCACTTGGACTATCTAGGTTAACTAGCGGGCACTTGCACTATGTAGGTTACCTAGCGGGCACATGGACTATGTAGGTTACCTAGGGGGCACTTGGACTATCTAGGTTACCTAGCCCGCACTTGGACTATGTAGGTTAACTATAGGGCACTTGGACAATCAAGGTTACCTAGCGGGCTCTTGGACTATGTAGGTTACCAGCGGGCACTTGGACTGTCTAGGTTAAGGAACCTGCACCTAGAATATGTAGGTAACCTAGCGTGCACTTGGATTGTCTAGGTTACCTAGCGGGAACTTGGACTATCTAGGTTAACGAACGGACACCTGGACTATGTAGGTAACCTAGCGGGAACTTGGACTGTCTAGGTTAGCGAACGGGCACTTAGACTATGTAGGTTAGCTAACAGGCACTTTGACTATCTAGGTTACCTAGCAGGCACTTGGACTATGTAGGTTACCTAGCGGACACTTGGACAATCTAGGATAACTAGCGCGCACTTGGACAATCTAGGTTAACTAGCGTGCCCTTGGACTATCTAGGTTAACTAGCATGCACTTGGACTATATTAGTTACCCAGCGGGCACATGGACAATGTAGGTTACCTAGCGAGCACTTGGACTATCTAGGTTACCTAGCGGTCTCTTGGACTATGTAGGTTACCAGCGGGCACTTGGTCTATCTAGGTTAATGAACGTGCACTTGGACTATGTAGGTAACCTAGCGGGCACTTGGACTGTCTAGGTTACCTAGCGGGCACTTGGACTATCTAGGTTAACGAACGGGCACTTGGACTATGTAGGTTAACTAGCGGACACTTGGACTCTCTAGGTTAGCTATCGGGCAATTGGACTATCAAGGTTACCTAACGGGCACTTGGACTATGTAGGTTACCTAGCGGTCACTTGGACTATCTAGGTTACCTAGCAGGCATTTTGACTATCTAGGTTAACTAACGGGCACTTGGACTATGTAGGTTGCCTAGCGAGCACTTGGACTATGTAGGTTCCCTAGCGGGCGCTTGGACTATGTAGGTTCCCTAGCGGGTACTTGGTCTGTCTAGTCTAACTAGCGGGCAATTGGACTGTCTAGGTTACCTAGTGGGCACTTGGACTATGTAGTTTACCTAGCAGGCACTTGGACTATTTAGGTTAACTAGCGGGCACTTGGACTATCTAGGTTACCTAGCGGGCACTTGGACTATGTACGTTCCCTAGCGGGCACTTGGGTATCTACGTTACATAGCGGGCACTTGGTCTATGTAGGTTAACTAGCAGGCCCTTGGAATTTGTAAGTTAACTAGAGGGCACTTGGACGATCCTAGTTAACTAGCGGGCCCTTGGACTATCTAGGTTAACTAGCGGGCACTTGGACTATCTAGGTTCCCTAGCGGGCATTTGGACTATATTGGTTACCTGGCGGGCACTTGGATTATGTAGGTTACCTAGCGGGCACGTGGACTATGTAGGTTAACTAGCGGGCACTTGGATTATCTAGGTTAACTAACAGGCACTTGGACTATGTATGTTCCAGAGCGGGCAATTGGACCATGTAGGATCCCTAGCGGGCACATGGACTATCTAGGTTCCCTAAAGGGCAGTTGGACTATGTAGGTTAACTAGCGGACAATTGGACGATCTAGGTTAACTAGCGGGTACTTGGACTATCTTGGTAAACTAGCGGTCCCTTGCACTACGTAGATTAACTAGCGGACACTTGCACTATGTAGGTTACCTAGCGGGCACTTGGACTATCTAGGTTAACTAGCAGGCCCTTGGACTATCTAGGTTACCTAGCAGGTACTTGGACTATGTAGGTTAACTAGCGGGCACTTGCACTCTCTAGGTTACCTAGCGGGCACTTGGACTATGTACCTTCCCTAGCGGGCACTTGGATTATCTATGTTAACAAGCGGGCACTTGGACTATGTAGGTTACCTAGCGGACACTTGCACTATGTAGGTTAACTAGAGGACACTTGGACGATCTAGGTTAACAAGTGGGCCCTTGGACTATGTAGGTTAACTAGCTGGCACTTAGACGATCTAGGTTAACTAGCGGGCACATGGACGATCTAGGTTAACCAGCGGGCACTTGGACTATCAAAGTTAACAAGCGACCCCTTGGACTATGTAGGTTAACTAGTGGGACCTTGGACTATCTAGGTTACCTAGATAGAACTTGGACTATCTAGCTTCCCTAGCGGGCACTTGGACTATGTAGGTTCCCTATCGGGTACTTGGACTATGTAGGTTTCTATCAGGCATTTGGACTATGTAGGTTAACTAGGGGGCACTTGGACATCTAGGTTACCTAGCGGGCACTTGGACTATCTGGGTTACGTAGCGGGCACTTGGACTATGTACGTCCCCTAGTGGGCACTTGGACTATCTAGGTTAACTAACGGGCACTAGGACAATCTAGGTTAACTAGCGAGCACTTGAACTCTCTACGTTACCTAGCGGGTAATTGGACTATCTAGGTTAACTAGCGGGCACTTGGATTATCTAGGTTAGCTAGCGGGCACTTGAACTATGTAGGTTAACTAGTGGGCCCTTAGACTATCTAGGTTAGCTAACGGGCACATGGAATATATAGGTTAATTAGTGGGTACTTGGATTATGTAGGTTCCCTAGCGGGCATTTGGACTATATAGATTACCTAGCGGGCACTTGAACTATCTAGGTTACCTAGCGGGTACATGGATTATCTAGGTTAACTAGCGGGCATTTGGACTATCTAGGTTACCTAACGGGCACTTGGACTATGTAGGTTCCCTAGCGGGCACATGGAGTATGTGAGTTCCCTATCGGGCACTTGGACTATGTAGGTTACTAGCGGGCATTTGGACTATGTAGGTTACCTAACGGGCACTTGGCCTATGTAGGTTCTCTATCGGGCACTTGGACAATGTAGGTGACCTCGCGGGCACTTGGATTATATAGCTTAACAAGCGGGCCTGTGGACCATCTAGGTTACCTAGCGGGCACTTGGACTATCTAGGTTACTTAGCGGGCACTTGAACTATGTACGTTCCCTATCGGGCACTTGGAGTATGTAGGTTCCCTAGCGGGCACTTGGACTATGTAGGTTCCTCAGCGGGCACTTGGACTATGTAGGTTCCCTCTCGGGCACTTGGACTACGTAGGTTAACTAGTGGGCCCTTGGTCTATTTAGGTTACCTAGCGGGCACTTGGATGATGCAAGTTCCCTAGCCAGCACTAAGACTATTGGTTCCCTAACGGGCACTTGGACTATGTAGGTTCCATAGCGGGCACTTGGACTTTGTAGGTTCTTTATCGGGCACTTGGACTATATAGGTTTCTATCGGGCACTTGGACTATGTAGGTTAACTAGCGGGCACGTGGACTATCAAGGTTACCTAGCGGGCACTTGGTCTATGTACATACCCTAGTGGGCACTAGGACTATGTATGTCCCCTAGAGGGCACTTGGAGTATCTGGGTTAACTAAAGGGCACTAGGACTATCTAGTTTAAGTAGCGGGTACTTGGTCTATGTAGGTCAACTAGCGGGCCCTTGGACTATCTAGGTTAGCTAACGGGCACTTGGACTGTCTAGGTTACCTAGCGGGCACTTGGATTATCTAGGTTAACGAACGGGCACTTGGACTACGTAGGTTACCTAGCGGGCACTTGGGCTATGTAGGTTAACTAGAAGGCACTTGGACTATCAAGGTTACTTAGCGGGCTCTTGGACTATGTAGGTTACCAGCGGGCACTTGGACTATCTAGGTTAACGAACGTGCACTTGGACTATGTAGGTAACCTAGCGGGCACTTGGACAGTCTAGGTAACCTAGCGGGCACTTGGACTATCTAGGTTAACGAACGGGCACTTGGACTATGTAGGTTAACTAGTGGACACTTTGACTATCTAGGTTAGCTAACGGGCAATTGGACTATCAAGGTTACCTAACGGGCACTTGGACTATGTAGGTTACCTAGCGGGCACTTTGACTATCTTGGTTACCTAGCAGGCACTTTGACTATCTAGGTTAACTAATGGGCACTTGGACTATGTAGGTTGCCTCGCGAGCATTTGGACTATGTAGGTTCCCTAGCGGGCGCTTGGACTATGTAGGTTCCCTAGCGGGTACTTGGACTGTCTAGGTTAACTAGCGGGCAATTGGACTGTCTAGGTTACCTAGTGGGCACTTGGACTATGTAGTTTACCTAGCAGGCACTTGGACTATGTAGGTTAACTAGCGGGCACTTGGACTATCTAGGTTACCTAGCGGGCACTTGGTCTACGTACAAACCCTAGCGGGCACTTGGACTATCTGGATTACCTAGCGGAAACTTTGACTATCTAGGTTAGCTAACGGGCAATTGGACGATCAAGGTTACCTAACGGGCACTTGGACTATGTAGGTTACCTAGCAGGCACTTGGACTATATTGGTTACCTAGCAGGCACTTTGACTATCTAGGTTAACTAACGGGCACTTGTACTATGTAGGTTGCCTAGCGAGCATTTGGATTATGTAGGTTCCCTAGCGGGCGCTTGGACTATATAGGTTTCCTAGCGGGTACTTGGACTGTCTAGGTTAACTAGCGGGCAATTGGACAGTCTAGGTTACCTAGTGGGCACTTGGACTATGTAGTTTACCTAGCAGGCACTAGGACTATCTAGGTTAACTAGCGGGCACTTGGACTATCTAGGTTGCCTAGTGGGCCCTTTGACTATGTACGTTCCCTAGCGGGCACTTGGACTATGTAGGTTAACGAACGGCCACTTGGACAATGTAGGTAACCTAATGGTCACTTGGACTGTCTAGGTTACCTAGCGGGCACTTGTACTATGTAGGTTAACTAGCGGGCTCTTGGTCTATGTAGGTTAACTAGCAGGCCCTTGGACCATGTAAGTTAACTAGAGGGCACTTGGACGATCCTAGTAAACTAGCGGGCACTTGGACTATCTAGGTTAACTAGCGGGCACTTGCACTATGTAGGTTATCTAGCGGGCACATGGACTATGTAGGTTACCTAGCGTGCACTTGGACTATCTAGGTTACCTAGCCCGCCCTTGGACTATGTAGGTTAACTATAAGGCACTTGGACAATCAAGGTTACCTAGCGGGCTCTTGGACTATGTAGGTTACCAGCGGGCACTTGGACTTTCTAGGTTAAGGAACGTGCACCTGGAATATGTAGGTAACCTAGCGGGCACTTGGACTGTCAAGGTTACCTAGCGGGAACTTGGATTATCTAGGTTAACGAACGGACACTTGGACTATGTAGGTAACCTAGCAGGAACTTGGACTGTCTAGGTTAGCGAACGGGCACTTGGACTATGTAGGTTAGCTAACAGGCACTTTGACTATCTAGGTTACCTAGCAGGCACTTGGACTATGTAGGTTACCTAGCGGACACTTGGACGATCTAGGATAACTAGCGCGCACTTGGACTATCTAGGTTAACTAGCGTGCCATTGGACTATCTAGGTTAACTAGCATGCACTTGGACTATATTAGTTACCCAGCGGGCACATGGACTATGTAGGTTACCTAGCGAGCACTTGGACTATCTAGGTTACCTAGCGGTCTCTTGGACTATGTAGGTTACCAGCGGGCACTTGGTCTATCTAGGTTAATGAACGTGCACTTGGACTATGTAGGTAACCTAGCGGGCACTTGGACTGTCTAGGTTACCTAGCGGGCACTTGGACTATCTAGGTTAACGAACGGGCACTTGGACTATGTAGGTTAACTAGCGGACACTTGGACTCTCTAGGTTAGCTTTCGGGCAATTGGACTATCAAGGTTACCTAACGGGCACTTGGACTATGTAGGTTACCTAGCGGTCACTTGGACTATCTAGGTTACCTAGCAGGCATTTTGACTATCTAGGTTAACTAACGGGCACTTGGACTATGTAGGTTGCCTAGCGAGCACTTGGACTATGTAGGTTCCCTAGCGGGCGCTTGGACTATGTAGGTTCCCTAGCGGGTACTTGGTCTGTCTAGGCTAACTAGCGGGCAATTGGACTGTCTAGGTTACCTAGTGGGCACTTGGACTATGTAGTTTACCTAGCAGGCACTTGGACTATGTAGGTTAACTAGCGGGCACTTGGACTATCTAGGTTACCTAGCGGGCACTTGGACTATGTACGTTCCCTAGCGGGCACTTGGGTATCTACGTTACATAGCGGGCACTTGGTCTATGTAGGTTAACTAGCAGGCCCTTGGAATATGTAAGTTAACTAGAGGGCACTTGGACGATCCTAGTTAACTAGCGGGCCCTTGGTCTATCTAGGTTAACTAGCGGGCACTTGGACTATCTAGGTTAACTAGCGGGCACTTGTACTATGTAGGTTCCCTAGCGGGCATTTGGACTATATTGGTTACCTGGCGGGCACTTGGATTATGTAGGTTACCTAGCGGGCACGTGGACTATGTAGGTTAACTAGCAGGCACTTGGATTATCTAGGTTAACTAACAGGCACTTGGACTATGTATGTTCCAGAGCGGGCAATTGGACCATGTAGGATCCCTAGCGGGCACATGGACTATCTAGGTTCCCTAAAGGGCAGTTGGACTATGTAGGTTAACTAGCGGACAATTGGACGATCTAGGTTAACTAGCGGGTACTTGGACTATCTAGGTTAACTAGCGGTCCCTTGCACTACGTAGATTAACTAGCGGACACTTGCACTATGTAGGTTACCTAGCGGGCACTTGGACTATCTAGGTTAACTAGCAGGCCCTTGGACTATCTAGGTTACCTAGCAGGTACTTGGACTATGTAGGTTAACTAGCGGGCACTTGCACTCTCTAGGTTACCTAGCGGGCACTTGGACTATGTACCTTCCCTAGCGGGCACTTGGATTATCTATGTTAACAAGCGGGCACTTGGACTATGTAGGTTACCTAGCGGACACTTGCACTATGTAGGTTAACTAGAGGACACTTGGACGATCTAGGTTAACAAGTGGGCCCTTGGACTATGTAGGTTAACTAGCCGGCACTTGGACGATCTAGGTTAACTAGCGGGCACTTGGACGATCTAGGTTAACCAGCGGGCACTTGGACTATCAAAGTTAACAAGCGAGCCCTTGGACTATGTAGGTTAACTAGTGGGACCTTGGACTATCTAGGTTACCTAGATAGAACTTGGACTATCTAGCTTCCCTAGTGGGCACTTGGACTATGTAGGTTCCCTATCGGGTACTTGGACTATGTAGGTTTCTATCAGGCATTTGGACTATGTAGGTTAACTAGCGGGCACTTGGACATCTAGGTTACCTAGCGGGCACTTGGACTATCTGGGTTACCTAGCGGGCACTTGGACTATGTACGTCCCCTAGTGGGCACTTGGACTATCTAGGTTAACTAACGGGCACTAGGACAATCTAGGTTAACTAGCGAACACTTGAACTCTCTACGTTACCTAGCGGGTACTTGGACTATCTAGGTTAACTAGCGGGCACTTGGATTATCTAGGTTAGCTAGCGGGCACTTGAACTATGTAGGTTAACTAGTGGGCCCTTAGACTATCTAGGTTAGCTAATGGGCACATGGAATATATAGGTTAATTAGTGGGTACTTGGATTATGTAGGTTCTCTAGCGGGCATTTGGACTATATAGATTACCTAGCGGGCACTTGAACTATCTAGGTTACCTAGCGGGTACATGGATTATCTAGGTTAACTAGCGGGCATTTGGACTATCTAGGTTACCTAACGGGCACTTGGACTATGTAGGTTCCCTAGCGGGCACATGGAGTACGTGAGTTCCCTATCGGGCACTTGGACTATGTAGGTTACTAGCGGGCATTTGGGCTATGTAGGTTACCTAACGGGCACTTGGACTATGTAGGTTCTCTATCGGGCAATTGGACAATGTAGGTGAACTCGCGGGCACTTGGACTATATAGCTTAACAAGCGGGCCTGTGGACCATCTAGGTTACCTAGCGGGCACTTGGACTATCTAGGTTACTTAGCGGGCACTTGAACTATGTACGTTCCCTAACGGGCACTTGGAGTATGTAGGTTCCCTAGCGGGCACTTGGACTATGTAGGTTCCTCAGCGGGCACTTGGACTATGTAGGTTCCCTCTCGGGCTCTTGGACTATGTAGGTTAACTAGTGGGCCCTTGGTCTATTTAGGTTACCTAGCGGGCACTTGGATGATGCAAGTTCCCTAGCCAGCACTAAGACTATTGGTTCCCTAACGGGCACTTGGACTATGTAGGTTCCATAGCGGGCACTTGGACTTTGTAGGTTCTTTATCGGGCACTTGGACTATATAGGTTTCTATCGGGCACTTGGACTATGTAGGTTAACTAGCGGGCACGTGGACTATCAGGTTACCTAGCGGGCACTTGGTCTATGTACATACCCTAGCGGGCACTAGGACTATGTATGTCCCCTAGAGGGCACTTGGAGTATCTGGGTTAACTAAAGGGCACTAGGACTATCTAGTTTAAGTAGCGGGTACTTGGTCTATGTAGGTCAACTAGCGGGCCCTTGGACTATCTAGGTTAGCTAACGGGCACTTGGACTGTCTAGGTTACCTAGCGGGCACTTGGATTATCTAGGTTAACGAAAGGGCACTTGGACAATGTAGGTTACCTAGCGGGCACTTGGGCTATGTAGGTTAACTAGAAGGCACTTGGACTATCAAGGTTACCTAGCGGGCTCTTGGACTATGTAGGTTACCAGCGGGCACTTGGACTATCTAGGTTAACGAACGTGCACTTGGACTATGTAGGTAACCTATGGGGCACTTGGACAGTCTAGGTAACCTAGCGGGCACTTGGACTATCTAGGTTAACGAACGGGCACTTGGACTATGTAGGTTAACTAGCGGACACTTTGACTATCTAGGTTAGCTAACGGGGCAATTGGACTATCAAGGTTACCTAACGGGCACTTGGACTATGTAGGTTACCTAGCGGGCACTTGGACTATCTTGGTTACCTAGCAGGCACTTTGACTATCTAGGTTAACTAACGGGCACTTGGACTATGTAGGTTCCCTAGCGGGCGCTTGGACTATGTAGGTTCCCTAGCGGGTACTTGGACTGTCTAGGTTAACTAGCGGGCAATTGGACTGTCTAGGTTACCTAGTGGGCACTTGGACTATGTAGTTTACCTAGCAGGCACTTGGACTATGTAGGTTAACTAGCGGGCACTTGGACTATCTAGGTTACCTAGCGGGCCCTTGGACTATGTACGTTCCCTAGCGGGCACTTGGGCTATCTACGTTACCTAGCGGGCACTTGGACTATGTAGGTTAACGAACGGCCACTTGGACAATGTAGGTAACCTAAAGGTCACTTGGACTGTCTAGGTTATCTAGCGGGCACTTGTACTATGTAGGTTAACTAGCGGGCTCTTGGTCTATGTAGGTTAACTAGCAGGCCCTTGGACTATGTAAGTTAACTAGAGGGCACTTGGACGATCCTAGTAAACTAGCGGGCACTTGGACTATCTAGGTTAACTAGCGGGGACTTGGACTATCTAGGTTAACTAGCGGGCCCTTGGACTATCTAGGTTAACGAACGGACACTTGGACTATGTAGGTAACCTAGCGGGAACTTGGACTCTCTAGGTTAGCTTTCGGGCAATTGGACTATCAAGGTTACCTAACGGGCACTTGGACTATGTAGGTTACCTAGCGGTCACTTGGACTATCTAGGTTACCTAGCAGGCATTTTGACTATCTAGGTTAACTAACGGGCACTTGGACTATGTAGGTTGCCTAGCGAGCACTTGGACTATGTAGGTTCCCTAGCGGGCGCTTGGACTATGTAGGTTCCCTAGCGGGTACTTGGTCTGTCTAGGCTAACTAGCGGGCAATTGGACTGTCTAGGTTACCTAGTGGGCACTTGGACTATGTAGTTTACCTAGCAGGCACTTGGACTATGTAGGTTAACTAGCGGGCACTTGGACTATCTAGGTTACCTAGCGGGCACTTGGACTATGTACGTTCCCTAGCGGGCACTTGGGTAACTACGTTACATAGCGGGCACTTGGTCTATGTAGGTTAACTAGCAGGCCCTTGGAATATGTAAGTTAACTAGAGGGCACTTGGACGATCCTAGTTAACTAGCGGGCCCTTGGTCTATCTAGGTTAACTAGCGGGCACTTGGACTATCTAGGTTAACTAGCGGGCACTTGTACTATGTAGGTTCCCTAGCGGGCATTTGGACTATATTGGTTACCTGGCGGGCACTTGGATTATGTAGGTTACCTAGCGGGCACGTGGACTATGTAGGTTAACTAGCAGGCACTTGGATTATCTAGGTTAACTAACAGGCACTTGGACTATGTATGTTCCAGAGCGGGCAATTGGACCATGTAGGATCCCTAGCGGGCACATGGACTATCTAGGTTCCCTAAAGGGCAGTTGGACTATGTAGGTTAACTAGCGGACAATTGGACGATCTAGGTTAACTAGCGGGTACTTGGACTATCTAGGTTAACTAGCGGTCCCTTGCACTACGTAGATTAACTAGCGGACACTTGCACTATGTAGGTTACCTAGCGGGCACTTGGACTATCTAGGTTAACTAGCAGGCCCTTGGACTATCTAGGTTACCTAGCAGGTACTTGGACTATGTAGGTTAACTAGCGGGCACTTGCACTCTCTAGGTTACCTAGCGGGCACTTGGACTATGTACCTTCCCTAGCGGGCACTTGGATTATCTATGTTAACAAGCGGGCACTTGGACTATGTAGGTTACCTAGCGGACACTTGCACTATGTAGGTTAACTAGAGGACACTTGGACGATCTAGGTTAACAAGTGGGCCCTTGGACTATGTAGGTTAACTAGCCGGCACTTGGACGATCTAGGTTAACTAGCGGGCACTTGGACGATCTAGGTTAACCAGCGGGCACTTGGACTATCAAAGTTAACAAGCGAGCCCTTGGACTATGTAGGTTAACTAGTGGGACCTTGGACTATCTAGGTTACCTAGATAGAACTTGGACTATCTAGCTTCCCTAGTGGGCACTTGGACTATGTAGGTTCCCTATCGGGTACTTGGACTATGTAGGTTTCTATCAGGCATTTGGACTATGTAGGTTAACTAGCGGGCACTTGGACATCTAGGTTACCTAGCGGGCACTTGGACTATCTGGGTTACCTAGCGGGCACTTGGACTATGTACGTCCCCTAGTGGGCACTTGGACTATCTAGGTTAACTAACGGGCACTAGGACAATCTAGGTTAACTAGCGAGCACTTGAACTCTCTACGTTACCTAGCGGGTACTTGGACTATCTAGGTTAACTAGCGGGCACTTGGATTATCTAGGTTAGCTAGCGGGCACTTGAACTATGTAGGTTAACTAGTGGGCCCTTAGACTATCTAGGTTAGCTAATGGGCACATGGAATATATAGGTTAATTAGTGGGTACTTGGATTATGTAGGTTCTCTAGCGGGCATTTGGACTATATAGATTACCTAGCGGGCACTTGAACTATCTAGGTTACCTAGCGGGTACATGGATTATCTAGGTTAACTAGCGGGCATTTGGACTATCTAGGTTACCTAACGGGCACTTGGACTATGTAGGTTCCCTAGCGGGCACATGGAGTATGTGAGTTCCCTATCGGGCACTTGGACTATGTAGGTTACTAGCGGGCATTTGGGCTATGTAGGTTACCTAACGGGCACTTGGACTATGTAGGTTCTCTATCGGGCAATTGGACAATGTAGGTGAACTCGCGGGCACTTGGACTATATAGCTTAACAAGCGGGCCTGTGGACCATCTAGGTTACCTAGCGGGCACTTGGACTATCTAGGTTACTTAGCGGGCACTTGAACTATGTACGTTCCCTAACGGGCACTTGGAGTATGTAGGTTCCCTAGCGGGCACTTGGACTATGTAGGTTCCTCAGCGGGCACTTGGACTATGTAGGTTCCCTCTCGGGCTCTTGGACTATGTAGGTTAACTAGTGGGCCCTTGGTCTATTTAGGTTACCTAGCGGGCACTTGGATGATGCAAGTTCCCTAGCCAGCACTAAGACTATTGGTTCCCTAACGGGCACTTGGACTATGTAGGTTCCATAGCGGGCACTTGGACTTTGTAGGTTCTTTATCGGGCACTTGGACTATATAGGTTTCTATCGGGCACTTGGACTATGTAGGTTAACTAGCGGGCACGTGGACTATCAGGTTACCTAGCGGGCACTTGGTCTATGTACATACCCTAGCGGGCACTAGGACTATGTATGTCCCCTAGAGGGCACTTGGAGTATCTGGGTTAACTAAAGGGCACTAGGACTATCTAGTTTAAGTAGCGGGTACTTGGTCTATGTAGGTCAACTAGCGGGCCCTTGGACTATCTAGGTTAGCTAACGGGCACTTGGACTGTCTAGGTTACCTAGCGGGCACTTGGATTATCTAGGTTAACGAAAGGGCACTTGGACAATGTAGGTTACCTAGCGGGCACTTGGGCTATGTAGGTTAACTAGAAGGCACTTGGACTATCAAGGTTACCTAGCGGGCTCTTGGACTATGTAGGTTACCAGCGGGCACTTGGACTATCTAGGTTAACGAACGTGCACTTGGACTATGTAGGTAACCTATGGGGCACTTGGACAGTCTAGGTAACCTAGCGGGCAGTTGGACTATCTAGGTTAACGAACGGGCACTTGGACTATGTAGGTTAACTAGCGGACACTTTGACTATCTAGGTTAGCTAACGGGCAATTGGACTATCAAGGTTACCTAACGGGCACTTGGACTATGTAGGTTACCTAGCGGGCACTTGGACTATCTTGGTTACCTAGCAGGCACTTTGACTATCTAGGTTAACTAACGGGCACTTGGACTATGTAGGTTCCCTAGCGGGCGCTTGGACTATGTAGGTTCCCTAGCGGGTACTTGGACTGTCTAGGTTAACTAGCGGGCAATTGGACTGTCTAGGTTACCTAGTGGGCACTTGGACTATGTAGTTTACCTAGCAGGCACTTGGACTATGTAGGTTAACTAGCGGGCACTTGGACTATCTAGGTTACCTAGCGGGCCCTTGGACTATGTACGTTCCCTAGCGGGCACTTGGGCTATCTACGTTACCTAGCGGGCACTTGGACTATGTAGGTTAACGAACGGCCACTTGGACAATGTAGGTAACCTAAAGGTCACTTGGACTGTCTAGGTTATCTAGCGGGCACTTGTACTATGTAGGTTAACTAGCGGGCTCTTGGTCTATGTAGGTTAACTAGCAGGCCCTTGGACTATGTAAGTTAACTAGAGGGCACTTGGACGATCCTAGTAAACTAGCGGGCACTTGGACTATCTAGGTTAACTAGCGGGGACTTGGACTATCTAGGTTAACTAGCGGGCCCTTGGACTATCTAGGTTAACGAACGGACACTTGGACTATGTAGGTAACCTAGCGGGAACTTGGACTCTCTAGGTTAGCTTTCGGGCAATTGGACTATCAAGGTTACCTAACGGGCACTTGGACTATGTAGGTTACCTAGCGGTCACTTGGACTATCTAGGTTACCTAGCAGGCATTTTGACTATCTAGGTTAACTAACGGGCACTTGGACTATGTAGGTTGCCTAGCGAGCACTTGGACTATGTAGGTTCCCTAGCGGGCGCTTGGACTATGTAGGTTCCCTAGCGGGTACTTGGTCTGTCTAGGCTAACTAGCGGGCAATTGGACTGTCTAGGTTACCTAGTGGGCACTTGGACTATGTAGTTTACCTAGCAGGCACTTGGACTATGTAGGTTAACTAGCGGGCACTTGGACTATCTAGGTTACCTAGCGGGCACTTGGACTATGTACGTTCCCTAGCGGGCACTTGGGTATCTACGTTACATAGCGGGCACTTGGTCTATGTAGGTTAACTAGCAGGCCCTTGGAATATGTAAGTTAACTAGAGGGCACTTGGACGATCCTAGTTAACTAGCGGGCCCTTGGTCTATCTAGGTTAACTAGCGGGCACTTGGACTATCTAGGTTAACTAGCGGGCACTTGTACTATGTAGGTTCCCTAGCGGGCATTTGGACTATATTGGTTACCTGGCGGGCACTTGGATTATGTAGGTTACCTAGCGGGCACGTGGACTATGTAGGTTAACTAGCAGGCACTTGGATTATCTAGGTTAACTAACAGGCACTTGGACTATGTATGTTCCAGAGCGGGCAATTGGACCATGTAGGATCCCTAGCGGGCACATGGACTATCTAGGTTCCCTAAAGGGCAGTTGGACTATGTAGGTTAACTAGCGGACAATTGGACGATCTAGGTTAACTAGCGGGTACTTGGACTATCTAGGTTAACTAGCGGTCCCTTGCACTACGTAGATTAACTAGCGGACACTTGCACTATGTAGGTTACCTAGCGGGCACTTGGACTATCTAGGTTAACTAGCAGGCCCTTGGACTATCTAGGTTACCTAGCAGGTACTTGGACTATGTAGGTTAACTAGCGGGCACTTGCACTCTCTAGGTTACCTAGCGGGCACTTGGACTATGTACCTTCCCTAGCGGGCACTTGGATTATCTATGTTAACAAGCGGGCACTTGGACTATGTAGGTTACCTAGCGGACACTTGCACTATGTAGGTTAACTAGAGGACACTTGGACGATCTAGGTTAACAAGTGGGCCCTTGGACTATGTAGGTTAACTAGCCGGCACTTGGACGATCTAGGTTAACTAGCGGGCACTTGGACGATCTAGGTTAACCAGCGGGCACTTGGACTATCAAAGTTAACAAGCGAGCCCTTGGACTATGTAGGTTAACTAGTGGGACCTTGGACTATCTAGGTTACCTAGATAGAACTTGGACTATCTAGCTTCCCTAGTGGGCACTTGGACTATGTAGGTTCCCTATCGGGTACTTGGACTATGTAGGTTTCTATCAGGCATTTGGACTATGTAGGTTAACTAGCGGGCACTTGGACATCTAGGTTACCTAGCGGGCACTTGGACTATCTGGGTTACCTAGCGGGCACTTGGACTATGTACGTCCCCTAGTGGGCACTTGGACTATCTAGGTTAACTAACGGGCACTAGGACAATCTAGGTTAACTAGCGAGCACTTGAACTCTCTACGTTACCTAGCGGGTACTTGGACTATCTAGGTTAACTAGCGGGCACTTGGATTATCTAGGTTAGCTAGCGGGCACTTGAACTATGTAGGTTAACTAGTGGGCCCTTAGACTATCTAGGTTAGCTAATGGGCACATGGAATATATAGGTTAATTAGTGGGTACTTGGATTATGTAGGTTCTCTAGCGGGCATTTGGACTATATAGATTACCTAGCGGGCACTTGAACTATCTAGGTTACCTAGCGGGTACATGGATTATCTAGGTTAACTAGCGGGCATTTGGACTATCTAGGTTACCTAACGGGCACTTGGACTATGTAGGTTCCCTAGCGGGCACATGGAGTATGTGAGTTCCCTATCGGGCACTTGGACTATGTAGGTTACTAGCGGGCATTTGGGCTATGTAGGTTACCTAACGGGCACTTGGACTATGTAGGTTCTCTATCGGGCAATTGGACAATGTAGGTGAACTCGCGGGCACTTGGACTATATAGCTTAACAAGCGGGCCTGTGGACCATCTAGGTTACCTAGCGGGCACTTGGACTATCTAGGTTACTTAGCGGGCACTTGAACTATGTACGTTCCCTAACGGGCACTTGGAGTATGTAGGTTCCCTAGCGGGCACTTGGACTATGTAGGTTCCTCAGCGGGCACTTGGACTATGTAGGTTCCCTCTCGGGCTCTTGGACTATGTAGGTTAACTAGTGGGCCCTTGGTCTATTTAGGTTACCTAGCGGGCACTTGGATGATGCAAGTTCCCTAGCCAGCACTAAGACTATTGGTTCCCTAACGGGCACTTGGACTATGTAGGTTCCATAGCGGGCACTTGGACTTTGTAGGTTCTTTATCGGGCACTTGGACTATATAGGTTTCTATCGGGCACTTGGACTATGTAGGTTAACTAGCGGGCACGTGGACTATCAGGTTACCTAGCGGGCACTTGGTCTATGTACATACCCTAGCGGGCACTAGGACTATGTATGTCCCCTAGAGGGCACTTGGAGTATCTGGGTTAACTAAAGGGCACTAGGACTATCTAGTTTAAGTAGCGGGTACTTGGTCTATGTAGGTCAACTAGCGGGCCCTTGGACTATCTAGGTTAGCTAACGGGCACTTGGACTGTCTAGGTTACCTAGCGGGCACTTGGATTATCTAGGTTAACGAAAGGGCACTTGGACAATGTAGGTTACCTAGCGGGCACTTGGGCTATGTAGGTTAACTAGAAGGCACTTGGACTATCAAGGTTACCTAGCGGGCTCTTGGACTATGTAGGTTACCAGCGGGCACTTGGACTATCTAGGTTAACGAACGTGCACTTGGACTATGTAGGTAACCTATGGGGCACTTGGACAGTCTAGGTAACCTAGCGGGCAGTTGGACTATCTAGGTTAACGAACGGGCACTTGGACTATGTAGGTTAACTAGCGGACACTTTGACTATCTAGGTTAGCTAACGGGCAATTGGACTATCAAGGTTACCTAACGGGCACTTGGACTATGTAGGTTACCTAGCGGGCACTTGGACTATCTTGGTTACCTAGCAGGCACTTTGACTATCTAGGTTAACTAACGGGCACTTGGACTATGTAGGTTCCCTAGCGGGCGCTTGGACTATGTAGGTTCCCTAGCGGGTACTTGGACTGTCTAGGTTAACTAGCGGGCAATTGGACTGTCTAGGTTACCTAGTGGGCACTTGGACTATGTAGTTTACCTAGCAGGCACTTGGACTATGTAGGTTAACTAGCGGGCACTTGGACTATCTAGGTTACCTAGCGGGCCCTTGGACTATGTACGTTCCCTAGCGGGCACTTGGGCTATCTACGTTACCTAGCGGGCACTTGGACTATGTAGGTTAACGAACGGCCACTTGGACAATGTAGGTAACCTAAAGGTCACTTGGACTGTCTAGGTTATCTAGCGGGCACTTGTACTATGTAGGTTAACTAGCGGGCTCTTGGTCTATGTAGGTTAACTAGCAGGCCCTTGGACTATGTAAGTTAACTAGAGGGCACTTGGACGATCCTAGTAAACTAGCGGGCACTTGGACTATCTAGGTTAACTAGCGGGGACTTGGACTATCTAGGTTAACTAGCGGGCCCTTGGACTATCTAGGTTAACGAACGGACACTTGGACTATGTAGGTAACCTAGTGGGAACTTGGACTGTCTAGGTTAGCGAACGGGCACTTGGACTATTTAGGTTAGCTAACAGGCACTTTGACTATCTAGGTTACCTAGCCCGCACTTGGACTATGTAGGTTAACTATAAGGCACTAGGACTATCAAGGTTACCTAGCGGGCTCTTGGACTATGTAGGTTACCAGCGGGCACTTGGACTGTCTAGGATAAGGAACGTGCACCTGGAATATGTAGGTAACCTAGCGGGCACTTGGACTGTCTAGGTTACCTAGCGGGCACTTGGACTATCTAGGTTAACGAACGGACACTTGGACTATGTAGGTAACCTAGCGGGAAATTGGACTGTCTAGGTTAGCGAACGGGCACTTGGACTATTTAGGTTAGCTAACAGGCACTTTGACTATCTAGGTTACCTAGCAGGCACTTGGACTATGTAGGTTACCTAGCGGACACTTGGATGATCTAGGATAACTAGCGCGCACTTGGACTATCTAGGTTAACTAGCGTGCCCTTGGACTATCTAGGTTAACTAGCGTGCACTTGGACTATATTAGTTACCCAGCGGGCACATGGACTATGTAGGTTACCTAGCGAGCACTTGGACTATCTAGGTTACCTAGCGGGCTCTTGGACTATGTAGGTTACCAGCGGGCACTTGCTCTATCTAGGTTAATGAACGTGCACTTGGACTATGTAGGTAACCTAGCGGGCACTTGGACTGTCTAGGTTACCTAGCGGGAACTTGGACTCTCTAGGTTAACGAACGGGCACTTGGACTATGTAGGTTAACTAGCGGACACTTGGACTCTCTAGGTTAGCTATCGGGCAAATGGACTATAAAGGTTACCTAACGGGCACTTGGACTATGTAGGTTACCTAGCGGTCACTTGGACTATCTAGGTTACCTAGCAGGCATTTTGACTATCTAGGTTAACTAACGGGCACTTGGACTATGTAGGTTGCCTAGCGAGCACTTGGACTATGTAGGTTCCCTAGCGGGCGCTTGGACTATATAGGTTCCCTAGCGGGTACTTTGTCTGTCTAGGCTAACTAGCGGGCAATTGGACTGTCTAGGTTACCTAGTGGGCACTTGGACTATGTAGTTTACCTAGCAGGCACTTGGACTATGTAGGTTAACTAGCGGGCACTTGGACTATCTAGGTTACCTAGCGGGCACTTGGACTATGTACGTTCCCTAGCAGGCACTTGGGCATCTACGTTACATAGCGGGCACTTGTTCTATGTAGGTTAACTAGCAGGCCCTTGGAATATGTAAGTTAACTAGAGGGCACTTGGACGATCCTAGTTAACTAGCGGGCCCTTGGACCATCTAGGTTAACTAGCGGGCACTTGGACTATCTAGGTTAACTAGCGGGCACTTGTACTATGTAGGTTCCCTAGCGGGCATTTGGACTATATTGGTTACCTGGCGGGCACTTGGATTATGTAGGTTACCTAGCGGGCACGTGGACTATGTATGTTAACTAGCGGGCACTTGGATTATCTAGGTTAACTAACAGGCACTTGGACTATGTATGTTCCAGAGCGGGCAATTGGACCATGTAGGATCCCTAGCGGGCACATGGACTATCTAGGTTCCCTAAAGGGCAGTTGGACTATGTAGGTTAACTAGCGGACAATTGGACGATCTAGGTTAACTAGCGGGTACTTGGACTATCTAGGTTAACTAGCGGTCCCTTGCACTACGTAGATTAACTAGCGGACACTTGCACTATGTAGGTTACCTAGTGGGCACTTGGACTATCTAGGTTAACTAGCAGGCCCTTGGACTATCTAAGTTACCTAGCAGGTACTTGGACTATGTAGGTTAACTAGCGGGCACTTGCACTCTCTAGGTTACCTAGCGGGCACTTGGACTATGTACCTTCCCTAGCGGGCACTTGGATTATCTATGTTAACAAGCGGGCACTTGGACTATGTAGGTTACCTAGCGGACACTTGCACTATGTAGGTTAACTAGAGGACACTTGGACAATCTAGGTTAACAAGTGGGCCCTTGGACTATGTAGGTTAACTAGCCGGCAATTGGACGATCTAGGTTAACTAGCGGGCACTTGGACGATCTAGCTTAACCAGCGGGCACTTGGACTATCAAAGTTAACAAGCGAGCCCTTGGACTATGTAGGGTAACTAGTGGGACCTTGGACTATCTAGGTTACCTAGATAGAACTTGGACTATCTAGCTTCCCTAGTGGGCACTTGGACTATGTAGGTTCCCTATCGGGTACTTGGACTATGTAGGTTTCTATCAGGCATTTGGACTATGTAGTTTAACTAGCGGGCACTTGGACATCTAGGTTACCTAGCGGGCACTTGGACTATCTGGGTTACCTAGCGGGCACTTGGACTATGTACGTCCCCTAGTGGGCACTTGGACTATCTAGGTTAACTAACGGGCACTAGGACAATCTAGGTTAACTAGCGGGCACTTGAACTCTCTACGTTACCTAGCGGGTACTTGGACTATCTAGGTTAACTAGCGGGCACTTGGATTGTCTAGGTTAGCTAGCGGGCACTTGAACTATGTAGGTTAACTAGTGGGCCCTTAGACTATCTAGGTTAGCTAACGGGCACATGGACTATGTAGGTTAATTAGTGGGTACTTGGATTATGTAGGTTCCCTAGCGGGCATTTGGACTATATAGATTACCTAGCGGGCACTTGAACTATCTAGGTTACCTAGCGGGTACTTGGATTATCTAGGTTAACTAGCGGGCATTTGGACTATCTAGGTTACCTAACGGGCCCTTGGACTATGTAGGTTCCCTAGCGGGCACGTGGAGTATGTGAGTTCCCTATCGGGCACTTGGACTATGTACGTTACTAGCGGGCATTTGGACTATGTAGGTTACCTAACGGGCACTTGGCCTGTGCAGGTTCCCTATCGGGCACTTGGACAATGTAGGTGACCTCGCCGGCACTTGGACTATGTATGTCCCCTAGAGGGCACTTGGACTATCTGGGTTAACTAAAGGGCACTAGGACTATCTAATTTAACTAGCGGGTACTTGGTCTATGTAGGTCAACTAGCGGGCCCTTGGACTATCTAGGTTAGCTAATGGGTACTTGGTCTGTCTAGGTTAACTAGCGGGCACTTGGACTGTCTAGGTTACCTAGCGGGCACTTGGACTGTCTCAGTTACCTAGTGGGCACTTGGACTATATAGGTTCCCTAGAAGGCACTAGGACTATGTAGGTTACCTATCGGGCACTTTGACTATGTAGGTTAACTAGCTGGCACTTGGACTATCCAGGTTACGATGTGGGCACTTGGACTATCTAGGTTAACGAACGGACACTTGCACTATGTAGGTAACCTAGCGGGCACTTGGACTCTGTAGGTTACCTAGCTGGCACTTGGACTATCTAGGTTAAGGAACGGGCACTTGGACTATGTATGTTAGCTAACAGGCACTTTGACTATGTAGGTTAACTAACGGGCGCTTGGACTATGTAGGTTCCCTAGCGTGTACCTGGACTGTCTAGGTTGACTAGCAGGCACTTGGACTGTCTAGATTACCTAGTGGGCACTTGGACTATGTAGTTTACCTAGCAGGCACTTGGACTATGTAGGTTAACTAGCAGGCACTTGGACTATCTAGGTTACCTATCGGGCACTTGGACTATGTCCGTTCCCTAGCGGGCACTTGGGCTATCTACATTACCTAGCGGGCCCTTGGACTACGTAGGTTAACGAACGGGCACTTGGACTATGTAGGTAACCTAGTGGTCACTTGGACTGTCTAGGTTACCTAGCGGGCACTTGGACTATGTAAGTTAACTAGCGGGCCCTTGGTCTATGTAGGTTAACTAGCAGGCCCTTTGACTATGTAAGTTAACTAGAGGGCACTTGGATGATCCTGGTTAATTAGCGGGCTCTTGGACTATCTAGGTTAACTAGCGGGCACTTGGACTATCTAGGTTACCTAACGGGCACTTGGACTATGTAGGTTCCCTAGCGGGCACTTGGAGTATGTGAGTTCCCGATCGGGCACTTGGACTATGTAAGTTACTAGTGGGCATTTGGACTATGTAGGTTACCTAACGGGCACTTGGCCTATGTAGGTTCTTTATAGGTCACTTGGACAATGTAGGTGACCTCGCCGGCACTTGGACTATATAGGTTAACAAGCGGGCCTGTGGACCATCTAGGTTACCTAGCGGGCACTTGGACTATCTAGGTTACTTAGCGGGCACTTGAACTATGTACGTTCCCTAACGGGCACTTGGAGTATGTAGGTTCCCTAGCGGGCACTTGGACTATGTAGGTTCCTCAGCGGGCACTTGGACTATGTAGGTTACCTATCGGGTACTTGGAATATGTAGGTTAACTAGCGGGTACTTGGATGATGCAAGTTCCCTAGCCAGCACTAGGACTATTGGTTCCCTAACGGGCACTTGGACTATGTAGGTTCCATAGCGGGCACTTGGACTTTGTAGGTTCTTTATCGGGCACTTGGACTATATAGGTTTCTATCGGGGGCTTGGACTATGTAGGTTAACTAGCAGGCACGTGGACTATCAAGGTTACCTAGCGGGCACTTTGTCTATATACATACCCTAGCGGGCACTAGGACTATGTATGTCCCCTAGAGGGCACTTGGACTATCTGGGTTAACTAAAGGGCACTAGGACTATCTAAATTAACTAGCGGGTACTTGGTCTATGTAGGTCAACTAGCGGGCCCTTGGACTATCTAGGGTAGCTAACGGGCACGTGGTCTTTCTAGGTTAACTAGCAGCACTTGGACTATGTAGGTTAACTAGCGGGCACTTGGACTGTCTAGGTTTACTAGCGGGCACTTGGACTATATAGGTTCCCTAGAAGGCACTTGGACTATGTAGGTTACCTATCGGGCACTTTGACTATGTAGGTTAACTAGCTGGCACTTGGACTATCCAGGTTACGAGGCGGGCACTTGGACTATCTAGGTTAACGAACGGACACTTGGACTATGTAGGTAACCTAGCGGGAACTTGGACTATCTAGGTTACCTAGCGGGCACTTGGACTATCTAGGTTAACGAACGGGCACTTGGACTATCTAGGTTAACTAGCAGGCCCTTTGACTATGTAAGTTAACTAGAGGGCCCTTGGACGATCCTGGTTAATTAGCGGGCACTTGGACTATCTAGGTTAACTAGCGGGCACTTGGATTATCTAGGTTACCTAACGGGCACTTGGATATGTAGGTTCCCTAGCGGGCACTTGGAGTATGTGAGTTCCCTATCGGGGACTTGGACTATGTAGGTTACTAGCGGGCATTTGGACTATGTAAGTTACCTAACGGGCACTTGGCCTATATAGGTTCCCTATCGGGCACTTGGACAATGTAGGTGACCTCGCCGGCACTTGGACTATATAGGTTAACAAGCGGGCCTCTGGACCATCTAGGTTTCCTAGCGGGCACTTGGACTATCTAGGTTACTTAGCGGGCACTTGAACTATGTACGTTCCCTAACGGGCACTTGGAGTATGTTGGTTCCCTAGCGGGCACTTGGACTATGTAGGTTCCTCAGCGGGCACTTGGACTATGTAGGTTCCCTATCGGGCACTTGGACTATGTAGGTTAACTAGCGGGCCCTTGGACTATCTAGGTTACCTAGCGGGCACTTGGATGATGCAAGTTCCCTAGTCAGCACTAAGACTATTGGTTCCCTAACGGGCACTTGGACTATGTAGGTTCCATAGCGGGCACTTGGACTTTGTAGGTTCTTTATCGGGCACTTGGACTATATAGGTTTCTATCGGGCACTTGGACTATGTAGGTTATCTAGCGGGCACATGGACTATCAAGGTTACCTAGCGGGCACTTGGTCTATGTACATACCCTAGCGGGCACTAGGACTATGTATGTCCCCTAGAGGGCACTTGGACTATCTGGGTTAACTAAAGGGCACTAGGACTATCTAGTTTAACTAGCGGGTACTTGGTCTATGCAGGTCAACTAGCGGGCCCTTGGACTATCTAGGTTAGCTAACGGGCACTTGGACTGTCTAGGTTACCTAGTGGGCACTTGGATTATCTAGGTTAACGAACGGGCACTTCGACTATGTAGGTTACCTAGCGGGCACTTGGACTATGTAGGTTAACTAGAAGGCACTTGGACTATCAAGGTTACCTAGCCGGCTCTTGAACTATGTAGGTTACCAGGGGGCACTTGGACTATCTAGGTTAACGAAGGTGCACTTGGACTACGTAGGTAAACTTGCGGGCACTTGGACTGTCTAGGTAACCTAGCGGGCACATGGACTATCTAGGTTAACGAACGGGCACTTGGACTATGTAGGTTATCTAGCGGACACTTTGACTATCTAGGTTAGCTAACGGGCAATTGGACTATCAAGGTTACCTAACGGGCACTTGGACTATGTAGGTTACCTAGCGGGCACTTGGACTATCTTGGTTACCTAGCAGGCACTTTGACTATCTAGGTTAACTAACGGGCACTTGGACTATGTAGGTTGCCTAGCGAGCATTTGGACTATGTAGGTTCCCTAGCGGGCGCTTGGACTATGTAGGTTCCCTAGCGGGTACGTGGACTGTCTAGGTTAACTAGCGGGCAATTGGACTGTCTAGGTTACCTAGTGGGCACTTGGACTATGTAGTTTACCTAGCAGGCACTTGGACTATGTAGGTTAACTAGCGGGCACTTGGACTATCTAGGTTACCTAGCGGGCCCTTGGACTATGTACGTTCCCTAGCGGGCACTTGGGCTATCTACGTTACCTAGCGGGCACTTGGACTACGTAGGTTAACGAACGGGCACTTGGACAATGTAGGTAACCTAATGGTCACTTGGACTGTCTAGGTTACCTAGCGGGTCTTGGACTATGAAGGTTAACTAGCGGGCTCTTGTTCTATGTAGGTTAACTAGCAGGCCCTTGGACTATGTAAGTTAACTAGAGGGCACTTGGACGATCCTAGTTAACTAGCGGGCACTTGGACTATCTAGGTTAACTAGCGGGCCCTTGGACTATGTTAGTTACCTAGCGGACACTTGGAATATCTAGGTTAACTAGCGGGCACTTGGACTATCTAGGTTAACTAGCGGGCCCTTGGACTATCTAGGTTTACTAGCGGGCACTTGTACTATCTAGGTTAACTAGCGGGCACTTGCACTATGTAGGTTACCTAGCGGGCACATGGACTATGTAGGTTACCTAGCGGCACTTGTCTATATAGGTTACCTAGACTGCACTTGGACCAAGTAGGTTAACTATAAGGCACTTGGACTATCAAGGTTACCTAGCGGGCTCTTGGACTATGTACGTTACCAGCGGGCACTTGGACGGTCTAGGTTAACGAACGTGCACCTGGACTATGTAGGTATCCTAGCGGGCACTTGGACTGTCTAGGTTACCTAGCGGGCACTTGGACTATCTAGGTTAACGAACGGGCACTTGGACTATGTATGTTAGCTAACAGGCACTTTGACTATCTAGGGTAACTAACGGGCGCTTGGACTATGTAGGTTCCCTAGCGTGTACCTGGACTGTCTAGGTTGACTAGCAGGCACTTGGACTGTCTAGATTACCTAGTGGGCACTTGGACTATGTAGTTTACCTAGCAGGCACTTGGACTATGTAGGTTAACTAGCGGGCACTTGGACTATCTAGGTTACCTACCGGGCACTTGGACTATGTACGTTCCCAGCGGGCACTTGGGCTATCTACATTACCTAGCGGGCCCTTGGACTACGTAGGTTAACGAACGGGCACTTGGACTATGTATGTAACCTAGTGGTCACTTGGACTGTCTAGCTTACCTAGCGGGCACTTGGACTATGTAAGTTAACTAGCGGGCTCTTGGTCTATGTAGGTTAACTAGCAGGCCCTTTGACTATGTAAGTTAACCAGAGGGCACTTGGACGATCCTGGTTAATTAGCGGGCACTTGGACTATCTAGGTTAACTAGCGGGCACTTGGTCTATCTAGGTTACCTAACGGGCACTTGGACTATGTAGGTTCCCTAGCGGGCACTTGGAGTATGTGAGTTCCCTATCGGGCACTTGGACTATGTAAGTTACTAGCGGGCATTTGGACTATGTAGGTTACCTAACGGGCACTTGGCCTATGTAGGTTCCCTATCGGTCACTTGGACAATGTAGGTGACCTCGCGGGCACTTGGACTATATAGGTTAACAAGCGGGCCTGTGGACCATCTAGGTTACCTAGCGGGCACTTGGACTATCTAGGTGACTTAGCGGGCACTTGGACTATGTACGTTCCCTAACCGGCACTTGGAGTATGTTGGTTCCCTAGCGGGCACTTGGACTATGTAGGTTCCTCAGCGGGCACATGGACTATGTAGGTTCCCTATCGGGCACTTGGACTATGTAGGTTAACTAGCGGGCCCTTGGACTATCTAGGTTACCTAGTGGGCACTTGGATGATGCAAGTTCCCTAGCCAGCACTAAGACTATTGGTTCCCTAACGGGCACTTGGACTATGTAGGTTCCATAGCGGGCACTTGGACTTTGTAGGTTCTTTATCGGGCACTTGGACTATATAGCTTTCTATCGGGCACTTGGACTATGTAGGTTAACTAGCGGGCATGTGGACTATCAAGGTTACCTAGCGGGCACTTGGTCTATGTACATACCCTAGCGGACACTAACACTATGTATGTCCCCTAGAGGGCACTTGGACTATCTGGGTTAACTAAAGGGCCCTAGGACTATCTAGTTTAACTAGCGGGTACTTGGTCTATGTAGGTCAACTAGCGGGCCCTTGGACTATCTAGGTTAGCTAACGGGCACTTGGACTGTCTAGGTTACCTAGCGGGCACTTGGATTATATAGGTTAACGAACGGGCACTTGGACTATGTAGGTTACCTAGCGGGCACTTGGGCTATGTAGGTTAACTAGAAGCACTTGGACTATCAAGGTTACCTAGCCGGCTCTTGGACTATGTAGGTGACCAGGGGGCACTTGGACTATCTAGGTTAACGAACGTGCACTTGGACTATGTAGGTAACCTAGCGGGCACTTGGACTGTCTAGGTAACCTAGCGGGCACTTGGACTATCTAGGTTAACGAACGGGCACTTGGACTATGTAGGTTAACTAGCGGACACTTTGACTATCTAGGTTAGCTAACGGGCAATTGGACTATCAAGGTTACCTAACGGGCACTTGGACTATGTAGGTTACCTAGCGGGCACTTTGACTATCTTGGTTACCTAGCAGGCACTTTGACTATCTAGGTTAACTAATGGGCACTTGGACTATGTAGGTTGCCTAGCGAGCATTTGGACTATGTAGGTTCCCTAGCGGGCGCTTGGACTATGTAGGTTCCCTAGCGGGTACTTGGACTGTCTAGGTTAACTTGCGGGCAATTGGACTGTCTAGGTTACCTAGTGGGCACTTGGACTATGTAGTTTACCTAGCAGGCATTGGACTATGTAGGTTAACTAGCGGGCACTTGGACTATCTAGGTTACCTAGCAGGCCCTTGGACTATGTACGTTCCCTAGCGGGCCCTTGGGCTATCTACGTTACCTAGCGGGCACTTGGACTACGTAGGTTAACGAACGGGCAATTGGACAATGTAGGTAACCTAATGGTCACTTGGACTGTCTAGGTTACCTAGCGGGCACTTGGACTATGAAGGTTAACTAGCGGGCTCTTGGTCTATGTAGGTTAACTAGCAGGCCCTTGGACTGTGTAAGTTAACTAGAGGGCACTTGGACGATCCTAGTTAACTAGCGGGCACTTGGACTATCTAGGTTAACTAGCGGGCACTTGGACTATCTAGGTTAACTAGCGGGCCCTTGGACTATGTTAGTTACCTACCGGACACTTGGAATATCTAGGTTAACTAGCGGGCACTTGGACTATCTAGGTTAACTAGCGGGCCCTTGGACTATCTAGGTTTACTAGCGGGCACTTGTACTATCTAGGTTAACTAGCGGGCACTTGCACTATGTAGGTTACCTAGCGGGCACATGGACTATGTAGGTTACCTAGCGGCACTTGTCTATCTAGGTTACCTAGACTGCACTTGGACCAAGTAGGTTAACTATAAG
This sequence comes from Tenrec ecaudatus, assembly GCF_050624435.1. NCBI lineage: Eukaryota > Metazoa > Chordata > Mammalia > Afrosoricida > Tenrecidae > Tenrec > Tenrec ecaudatus. The sequence continues at coordinate 1,247,756 of NW_027459450.1, read as the reverse complement.
GCACTTGGACTATCAAGGTTACCTAGCGGGCTCTTGGACTATGTACGTTACCAGCGGGCACTTGGACGGTCTAGGTTAACGAACGTGCACCTGGACTATGTAGGTATCCTAGCGGGCACTTGGACTGTCTAGGTTACCTAGCGGGCACTTGGACTATCTAGGTTAACGAACGGGCACTTGGACTATGTAGGTTAACTAGCAGGCCCTTTGAGTATGTAAGTTAACTAGAGGGCACTTGGACGATCCTGGTTAATTAGCGGGCACTTGGACTATCTAGGCTAACTAGCGGGCACTTGGACTATATAGGTTACCTAGCGGGCACATGGACTATGTAGGTTACCTAGCGGCACTTGTCTATCTAGGTTACCTAGACTGCACTTGGACCAAGTAGGTTAACTATAAGGCACTTGGACTATCAAGGTTACCTAGCGGGCTCTTGGACTATGTACGTTACGAGCGGGCACTTGGACGGTCTAGGTTAACGAACGTGCACCTGGACTATGTAGGTATCCTAGCGGGCACTTGGACTGTCTAGGTTACCTAGCGGGCACTTGGACTATCTAGGTTAACGAACGGGCACTTGGACTATGTATGTTAGCTAACAGGCACTTTGACTATCTAGGGTAACTAACGGGCGCTTGGACTATGTAGGTTCCCTAGCGTGTACCTGGACTGTCTAGGTTGACTAGCAGGCACTTGGACTGTCTAGATTACCTAGTGGGCACTTGGACTATGTAGTTTACCTAGCAGGCACTTGGACTATGTAGGTTAACTAGCGGGCACTTGGACTATCTAGGTTACCTACCGGGCACTTGGACTATGTACGTTCCCAGCGGGCACTTGGGCTATCTACATTACCTAGCGGGCCCTTGGACTACGTAGGTTAACGAACGGGCACTTGGACTATGTATGTAACCTAGTGGTCACTTGGACTGTCTAGCTTACCTAGCGGGCACTTGGACTATGTAAGTTAACTAGCGGGCTCTTGGTCTATGTAGGTTAACTAGCAGGCCCTTTGACTATGTAAGTTAACCAGAGGGCACTTGGACGATCCTGGTTAATTAGCGGGCACTTGGACTATCTAGGTTAACTAGCGGGCACTTGGTCTATCTAGGTTACCTAACGGGCACTTGGACTATGTAGGTTCCCTAGCGGGCACTTGGAGTATGTGAGTTCCCTATCGGGCACTTGGACTATGTAAGTTACTAGCGGGCATTTGGACTATGTAGGTTACCTAACGGGCACTTGGCCTATGTAGGTTCCCTATCGGTCACATGGACAATGTAGGTGACCTCGCGGGCACTTGGACTATATAGGTTAACAAGCGGGCCTGTGGACCATCTAGGTTACCTAGCGGGCACTTGGACTATCTAGGTGACTTAGCGGGCACTTGGACTATGTACGTTCCCTAACCGGCACTTGGAGTATGTTGGTTCCCTAGCGGGCACTTGGACTATGTAGGTTCCTCAGCGGGCACATGGACTATGTAGGTTCCCTATCGGGCACTTGGACTATGTAGGTTAACTAGCGGGCCCTTGGACTATCTAGGTTACCTAGTGGGCACTTGGATGATGCAAGTTCCCTAGCCAGCACTAAGACTATTGGTTCCCTAACGGGCACTTGGACTATGTAGGTTCCATAGCGGGCACTTGGACTTTGTAGGTTCTTTATCGGGCACTTGGACTATATAGCTTTCTATCGGGCACTTGGACTATGTAGGTTAACTAGCGGGCATGTGGACTATCAAGGTTACCTAGCGGGCACTTGGTCTATGTACATACCCTAGCGGACACTAACACTATGTATGTCCCCTAGAGGGCACTTGGACTATCTGGGTTAACTAAAGGGCCCTAGGACTATCTAGTTTAACTAGCGGGTACTTGGTCTATGTAGGTCAACTAGCGGACCCTTGGACTATCTAGGTTAGCTAAGGGGCACTTGGACTGTCTAGGTTACCTAGCGGGCACTTGGATTATATAGGTTAACGAACGGGCACTTGGACTATGTAGGTTACCTAGCGGGCACTTGGCCTATGTAGGTTAACTAGAAGCACTTGGACTATCAAGGTTACCTAGCCGGCTCTTGGACTATGTAGGTTACCAGGGGGCACTTGGACTATCTAGGTTAACGAACGTGCACTTGGACTATGTAGGTAACCTAGCGGGCACTTGGACTGTCTAGGTAACATAGCGGGCACTTGGACTATCTAGGTTAACGAACGGGCACTTGGACTATGTAGGTTAACTAGCGGACACTTTGACTATCTAGGTTAGCTAACGGGCAATTGGACTATCAAGGTTACCTAACGGGCACTTGGACTATGTAGGTTACCTAGCGGGCACTTTGACTATCTTGGTTACCTAGCAGGCACTTTGACTATCTAGGTTAACTAATGGGCACTTGGACTATGTAGGTTGCCTAGCGAGCATTTGGACTATGTAGGTTCCCTAGCGGGCGCTTGGACTATGTAGGTTCCCTAGCGGGTACTTGGACTGTCTAGGTTAACTAGCGGGCAATTGGACTGTCTAGGTTACCTAGTGGGCACTTGGACTATGTAGTTTACCTAGCAGGCATTGGACTATGTAGGTTAACTAGCGGGCACTTGGACTATCTAGGTTACCTAGCAGGCCCTTGGACTATGTACGTTCCCTAGCGGGCCCTTGGGCTATCTACGTTACCTAGCGGGCACTTGGACTACGTAGGTTAACGAACGGGCAATTGGACAATGTAGGTAACCTAATGGTCACTTGGACTGTCTAGGTTACCTAGCGGGCACTTGGACTATGAAGGTTAACTAGCGGGCTCTTGGTCTATGTAGGTTAACTAGCAGGCCCTTGGACTATGTAAGTTAGCTAGAGGGCACTTGGACGATCCTAGTTAACTAGCGGGCACTTGGACTATCGAGGTTAACTAGCGGGCACTTGGACTATCTAGGTTAACTAGCGGGCACTTGGACTATGTAAGTTACCTAGCGGACACTTGGAATATCTAGGTTAACTAGCGGGCACTTGGACTATCTAGGTTAACTAGCGGGCCCTTGGACTATCTAGGTTTACTAGCGGGCACTTGTACTATCTAGGTTAACTAGCGGACACTTGCACTATGTAGGTTACCTAGCGGGCACATGGACTATGTAGGTTACCTAGCGGGCACTTGGACTATCTAGGTTACCTAGCACGCACTTGTACTATGTAGGTTAACTATAAGGCACTTGGACTATCAAGGTTACCTAGCGGGCTCTTGGAATATGTAGGTTACCAGCGGGCACTTGGACGGTCTAGGTTAACGAACATGCACCTGGACTATGTAGGTAACCTAGCGGGCACTTGGACTGTCTAGGTTACCTAGCGGGCACTTGGATTATCTAGGTTAACGAACGGACACTTGGACTATGTAGGTAACCTAGCGGGAAGTTGGACTGTCTAGGTTACCTAGCGGGCACTTGAACTATCTAGGTTAACGAACGGGCACTTGGACTATCTAGGTTAACTAGCGGGCCCTTGATCTATGTAGGTTAACTAGCAGGCCCTTTGACTATGTAAGTTAACTAGAGGGCACTTGGACGATCCTGGTTAATTAGCGGGCACTTGGACTATCTAGGTTAACTAGCGGGCACATGGAATATCTAGGTTACCTAACGGGCACTTGGACTATGTAGGTTCCCTAGCGGGCACTTGGAGTATGTGAGTTCCCTATCGGGCACTTGGACTATGTAGGTTACTACCGGGCATTTGGACTATGTAGGTTACCTAACGGGCACTTGGCCTATGTAGGTTCCCTATCGGGCACTTGGACAATGTAGGTGACCTCGCTGGCACTTGGACTATATAGGTTAACAAGCGGGCCTCTGGACCATATAGGTTTCCTAGCGGGCACTTGGACTATCTAGGTTACTTAGCGGGCACTTGAACTATGTACGTTCCCTAACGGGCACTTGGAGTATGTTGGTTCCCTAGCGGGCACTTGGACTATGTAGGTTCCTCAGCGGGCACTTGGACTATGTAGGTTCCCTATCGGGCACTTGGACTATGTAGGTTAACTAGCGGGCAATTGGACTGTCTAGGTTTCCTAGCGGGCACTTGGACTATATAGGTTCCCTAGAAGGCACTTGGACTATGTAGGTTACCTATCGGGCACTTTGACTATGTAGCTTAACTAGCTGGCACTTGCACTATCCAGGTTACGAGGCGGGCACTTGGACTATCTAGGTTAACGAACGGACACTTGCACTATGTAGGTAACCTAGTGGGCATTTGGACTCTCTAGGTTACCTAGCGGGCACTTGGACTATCTAGGTTAACGAACGGGCACTTGGATTATGTATGTTAGCTAACAGGCACTTTGACTATCTAGGTTAACTAACGGGCGCTTGGACTATGTAGGTTCCCTAGCGTGTACCTGGACTGTCTAGGTTGACTAGCAGGCACTTGGACTGTCTAGATTACCTAGTGGGCACTTGGACTAACTAGGTTACCTACCGGGCACTTGGACTATGTACGTTCCCTAGCGGGCACTTGGGCTATCTACATTACCTAGCGGGCCCTTGGACTACGTAGGTTAACGAACGGGCACTTGGACTATGTAGGTAACCTAGTGGTCACTTGGATTGTCTAGGTTAACGAACGGGCACTTGGACTATGTATGTTAGCTAACAGGCACTTTGACTATCTAGGTTAACTAACGGGCGCTTGGACTATGTAGGTTCCCTAGCGTGTACCTGGACTGTCTAGGTTGACTAGGAGGCACTTGGACTGTCTAGATTACCTAGTGGGCACTTGGACTATGTAGTTTACCTAGCAGGCACTTGGACTATGTAGGTTAACTAGCAGGCACTTGGACTATCTAGGTTACCTACCGGGCACAGGGACTATGTACGTTCCCTAGCGGGCACTTGGGCTATCTACATTACCTAGCGGGCCCTTGGACTACGTAGGTTAACGAACGGGCACTTGGACTATGTAGGTAACCTAGTGGTCACTTGGACTGTCTAGGTTACCTAGCGGGCACTTGGACTATGTAAGTTAACTAGCGGGCCCTTGGTTTATGTAGGATAACTAGCAGGCCCTTTGACTATGTAAGTTAACTAGAGGGCACTTGGACGATCCTGGTTAATTAGCGGGCACTTGGACTATCTAGGTTAACTAGCGGGCACTTGGACTATCTAGGTTACCTAACGGGCACTTGGACTATGTAGGTTCCCTAGCGGGCACTTGGAGTATGTGAGTTCCCTATCGGGCACTTGGACTATGAAAGTTACTAGCGGGCATTTGGACTATGTAGGTTACCTAACGGGCACTTGGCCTATGTAGGTTCCCTATCGGTCACTTGGACAATGTAGGTGACCTCGCCGGCACTTGGACTATATAGGTTAACAAGCGGGTCTGTGGACTATCTAGGTTACCTAGCGGGCACTTGGACTATCTAGGTTACTTAGCGGGCTCTTGAACTATGTACGTTCCCGAACGGGCACTTGGAGTATGTAGGTTCCCTAGCGGGCACTTGGACTATGTAGGTTCCTCAGCGGGCACTTGGACTATGTAGGTTCCCTATCGGGCACTTGGACTATGTATGTTAACTAGCGGGCCCTTGGACTATCTTGGTTACCTAGCGGGAACTTGGATGATGCAAGTTCCCTAGCCAGCACTAAGACTATTGGTTCCCTAACGGGCACTTGGACTATGTAGATTCCATAGCGGGCACTTGGACTTTGTAGGTTCTTTATCGGGCACTTGCACTATATAGGTTTCTATCGGGCACTTGGACTATGTAGGTTAACCAACGGGCACGTGGACTATCAAGGTTACCTAGCGGGCACTTGGTCTATGTACATACCCTAGCGGACACTAGGACTATGTATGTCCCCTAGAGGGCAATTGGACTATCTGGGTTAACTAAAGGGCACTAGGACTATCTAATTTAACTAGCGGGTACTTGGTCTATGTAGGTCAACTAGCGGGCCCTTGGACATCTAGGTTAGCTAACGGGCACTTGGTCTTCTAGGTTACCTAGCGGGCACTTGGACTATATAGGTTCCCTAGAAGGCACTTGGACTATGTAGGTTACCTATCGGGCACTTTGACTATGTAGGTTAACTAGCTGGCACTTGGACTGTCTAGGTTACCTAGCGGGCACTTGGACTATATAGGTTCCCTAGAAGGCACTTGGACTATGTAGGTTACCTATCGGGCACTTTGACTATGTAGGTTAACTAGCTGGCACTTGGACTATCCAGGTTACGAGGCGGGCACTTGGACTATCTAGGTTAACGAACGGACACTCGGACTATGTAGGTAACCTAGCGGGCACTTGGACTCTCTAGGTTACCTAGCGGGCACTTGGACTATCTAGGTTAACGAACGGGCACTTGGACTATGTATGTTAGCTAACAGGCACTTTGACTATCTAGGTTAACTAACGGGCGCTTGGACTATGTAGGTTCCCTAGCGTGTACCTGGACTGTCTAGGTTGACTTGCAGGCAATTGGACTGTCTAGATTACCTAGTGGGCACTTGGACTATGTAGTTTACTTGGCAGGCACATGGACTATGTAGGTTAATTAGTGGGTACTTGGATTATGTAGGTTCCCTAGCGGGCATTTGGACTATATAGATTACCTAGCGGGCACTTGAACTATCTAGGTTACCTAGCGGGTACTTGGATTATCTAGGTTAACTAGCGGGCATTTGTACTATCTAGGTTACCTAACGGGCACTTGGACTATGTAGGTTCCCTAGCGGGCACTTGGAGTATGTGAGTTCCCTATCGGGCACTTGGACTATGTAGGTTACTAGCGGGCATTTGGACTATGTAGGTTACCTAACGGGCACTTGGCCTATGTAGGTTAACTAGCTGGCACTTGGACTATCCAGGTTACGAGGCGGGCACTTGGACTATCTAGGTTAACGAACGGACACTTGGACTATGTAGGTAACCTAGCGGGCACTTGGACTCTCTAGGTTACCTAGCGGGCACTTGGACTATCTAGGTTAACGAACGGGCACTTGGACTATGTATGTTAGCTAACAGGCACTTTGACTATCTAGGTTAACTAACGGGCGCTTGGACTATGTAGGTTCCCTAGCGTGTACCTGGACTGTCTAGGTTGACTAGCAGGCACTTGGACTGTCTAGATTACCTAGTGGGCACTTGGACTATGTAGTTTACCTAGCAGGCACTTGGACTATGTACGTTCCCTAGCGGGCACTTGGGCTATCTACATTACCTAGCGGGCCCTTGGACTACGTAGGTTAACGAACGGGCACTTGGACTATGTAGGAAACCTAGTGGTCACTTGGACTGTCTAGGTTACCTAGCGGGCACTTTGACTATGTAAGTTAACTAGCGGGCCCTTGGTCTATGTAGGTTAACTAGCAGGCCCTTTGACTATGTAAGTTAACTAGAGGGCACTTGGACGATCCTGGTTAATTAGCGGGCACTTGGACTATCTAGGTTAACTAGCGGGCACTTGGACTATCTAGGTTACCTAACGGACACTAGGACTATGTAGGTTCCCTAGCGGGCACTTGGCGTATGTGAGTTCCCTATCGGGCACTTGGACTATGTAAGTTACTAGAGGGCATTTGGACTATGTAGGTTACCTAACAGGCACTTGGCCTATGTAGGTTCCCTATCGGTCACTTGGACAATGTAGGTGATCTCGCCGGCACTTGGACTATATAGGTTAACAAGCGGGCCTGTGGACCATCTAGGTTACCTAGCGGGCACTTGGACTATCTAGGTTACTTAGCGGGCACTTGAACTATGTACGTTTCCTAACGGGCACTTGGAGTATGTAGGTTCCCTAGCGGGCACTTGGACTATATAGGTTCCTCAGGGGGCACTTGGACTATGTAGGTTCCCTATCGGGCACTTGGACTATGTAGGTTAACTAGCGGGCCCTTGGACTATCTAGGTTACCTAGCGGGCACTTGGATGATGCAAGTTCCCTAGCCAGCACTAAGACTATTGGTTCCCTAACGGGCACTTGGACTATGTAGGTTCCATAGCGGGCACTTGGACTTTGTAGGTTCTTTATCGGGCACTTGGACTATATAGGTTTCTATCGGGCACTTGGACTATGTAGGTTAACTAACGGGCACGTGGACTATCAAGGTTACCTAGCGGGCACTTGGACTATATAGGTTCCCTAGAAGGCACTTGGACTATGTAGGTTACCTATCGGGCACTTTGACTATGTAGGTTAACTAGCTGGCACTTGGACTATCCAGGTTACGAGGCGGGCACTTGGACTATCTAGGTTAACGAACGGACACTCGGACTATGTAGGTAACCTAGCGGGCTCTTGGACTCTCTAGGTTACCTAGCGGGCACTTGGACTATCTAGGTTAACGAACGGGCACTTGGACTATGTATGTTAGCTAACAGGCACTTTGACTATCTAGGTTAACTAACGGGCACTTGGACTATGTAGGTTCCCTAGCGTGTACCTGGACTGTCTAGGTTGACTAGCAGGCAATTGGACTGTCTAGATTACCTAGTGGGCACTTGGACTATGTAGTTTACCTAGCAGGCACATGGACTATGTAGGTTAATTAGTGGGTACTTGGATTATGTAGGTTCCCTAGCGGGTATTTGGACTATATAGATTACCTAGCGGGCACTTGAACTATCTAGGTTACCTAGCGGGTACTTGGATTATCTAGGTTAACTAGCGGGCATTTGGACTATCTAGGTTACCTAACGGGCACTTGGACTATGTAGGTTCCCTAGCGGGCACTTGGAGTATGTGAGTTCCCTATCGGGCACTTGGACTATGTAGGTTACTAGCGGGCATTTGGACTATGTAGTTTACCTAATGGGCACTTGGCCTATGTAGGTTAACTAGCAGTCACTTGGACTATCCAGGTTACGAGGTGGGCACTTGGACTATCTAGGTTAACGAACGGACAATTGGACTATGTAGGTAACCTAGCGGGCACTTGGACTCTCTAGGTTACCTAGCGGGCACTTGGACTATCTAGGTTAACGAACGGGCACTTGGACTATGTATGTTAGCTAACAGGCACTTTGACTATCTAGGTTAACTAACGGGCGCTTGGACTATGTAGGTTCCCTAGCGTGTACCTGGACTGTCTAGGTTGACTAGCAGGCACTTTGACTGTCTAGATTACCTAGTGGGCACTTGGACTATGTAGGTTACCTAGCAGGCACTTGGACTATGTAGGTTAACTAGCGGGCACCTGGACTATGTAGGTTCCTCAGCGGGCACTTGGACTATGTAGGTTCCCTATCGGGCACTTGGACTATGTAGGTTAACTAGCGGGCACTTGGGCTATCTACATTACCAAGCGGGCCCTTGGACTACGTAGGTTAACGAACGGCACTTGGACTATGTAGGTAACCTAGTGGTCACTTGGACTGTCTAGGTTACCTAGCGGGCACTTGGACTATGTAAGTTAACTAGCGGGCCCTTGGTCTATGTAGGTTAACTAGCAGGCCCTTTGACTATGTAAGTTAACTAGAGGGCACTTGGACGATCCTGGTTAATTAACGGGCACTTGGACTATCTAGGTTAACTAGCGGGTACTTGGACTATCTAGGTTCCCTAACGGGCACTTGGACTATGTAGGTTCCCAAGCGGGCATTTGCAGTATGTGAGTTCCCTATCGGGCACTTGGACTATGTAAGTTACTAGCGGGCATTTGGACTATGTAGGTTACCTAACGGGCACTTGGCCTATGTAGGTTCCCTATCGGTCACTTGGACAATGTAGGTGACCTCGCCGGCACTTGGACTATATAGGTTAACAAGCGGGCCTGTGGACCATCTAGGTTACCTAGCGGGCACTTGGACTATCTAGGTTACTTAGCGTGCACTTGAACTATGTACGTTCCCTAACGGGCACTTGGAGTATGTAGGTTCCCTAGCGGGCACTTGGACTATGTAGGTTAACTAGCGTGCACGTGGACTATCAAGGTTACCAGGCGGGCACTTGGTCTATGTACATACCCTAGCGGGCACTAGCACTATGTATGTCCCCTAGAGGGCACTTGGACTATCTGGGTTAACTAAAGGGCACTAGGACTATCTAATTTAACTAGCGGGTACTTGGTCTATGTAGGTCAACTAGTGGGCCCTTGGACTATCTAGGTTAGCTAACGGGCACTTGGTCTGTCTAGGTTAACTAGCGGGCACTTGGACTATGTAGGATAACTAGCGGGCACTTGGACTGTCTAGGTTACCTAGCGGGCACTTGGAATATATAGGTTCCCTAGAAGGCACTTGGACTATGTAGGTTACCTATCGGGCACTTTGACTATGTAGGTTAACTAGCTGGCACTTGGACTATCCAGGTTACGAGGCGGGCACTTGGACTATCTAGGTTAACGAACGGACACTCGGACTATGAAGGTAACCTAGCGGGCACTTGGACTCTCTAGGTTACCTAGCGGGCACTTGGACTATCTAGGTTAACGAACGGGCACTTGGACTATGTATGTTAGCTAACAGGCACTTTGACTATCTAGGTTAACTAATGGGCGCTTGGACTATGTAGGTTCCCTAGCGTGTACCTGGACTGTCTAGGTTGACTAGCAGGCAATTGGACTGTCTAGATTACCTAGTGGGCACTTGGACTATGTAGTTTACCTAGCAGGCACATGGACTATGTAGGTTAATTAGTGGGTACTTGGATTATGTAGGTTCCCTAGCGGGCATTTGGACTATATAGATTACCTAGCGGGCACATGAACTATCTAGTTTACCTAGCGGGTACTTGGATTATCTAGGTTAACTAGCGGGCATTTGGACTATCTAGGTTACCTAACGGGCACTTGGACTATGTAGGTTCTCTAGCGGGCACTTGGAGTATGTGAGTTCCCTATCGGGCACTTGGACTATGTAAGTTACTAGCGGTCATTTGGACTATGTAGGTTACATAACGGGCACTTGGCCTATGTAGGTTCTCTATCGGGCACTGGACAATGTAGGTGACCTCGCGGGCACTTGGACTATATAGGTAAACAAGCGGGCCTGTGGACCATCTAGGTTACCTAGCGGGCACTTGGACTATCTAGGTTACTTAGAGGGCACTTGAACTATGTACGTTCCCTCACGGGCACTTGGCCTATGTAGGTTCCCTATCGGGCACTTGGACAATGTAGGTGACCTCGCGGGCACTTGGACAATATAGGTTAACAAGCGGGCCTGTGGACCATCTAGGTTACCTAGCGGGCACTTGGACTATCTAGGTTTCTTAGCGGGCACTTGAACTATGTACGTTCCCTAACGGGCACTTGGAGTATGTAGGTTCCCTAGCGGGCACTTGGACTATGTAGGTTCCTCAGCGGGCACTTGGACTATGTAGGTTCCCTATCGGGCACTTGGACTATGTAGGTTAACTAGCGGGCCCTTGGACTATCTAGGTTACCTAGCGGGCACTTGGATGATGCAAGTTCCCTAGCCAGCACTAAGACTATTGGTTCCCTAACGGGCACTTGGACTATGTAGTTTCCATAGCAGGCACTTGGACTTTGTAGGTTCTTTATCGGGCACTTGGACTATATAGGTTTCTATCGGGCACTTGGACTATGTAGTTTAACTAGCGGGCACGTGGACTATCAAGGTTACCTAGCGGGCACTTGGTCTATGTACATACCCTAGCGGGCACTAGGACAATGTATGTCCCCTAGAGGGCACTTGGAGTATCTGGGTTAACTAAAGGGCACTAGGACTATCTAGTTTAACTAGCAGGTACTTGTCTATGTAGGTCAACTAGCAGGCCCTTGGACTATCTAGGTTAGCTAAGGGGCAATTGGACTGTCTAGGTTACCTAGCGGGCACTTGGATTATCTAGGTTAACGAAAGGGCACTTGGACTATGTAGGTTACCTAGCGGGCACTTGGGCTATGTAGGTTAACTAGAAGACACTTGAACTATCAAAGTTACCTAGCGGGCTCTTGGACTATGTAGGTTATCAGCGGGCACTTGGACTATCTAGGTTAACGAACGTGCACTTGGACTATGTAGGTAACCTAGCGGGCACTTGGACTGTCTAGGTAACCTAGCGGGCACTTGGACTATCTAGGTTAACGAACGAGCACTTGGACTATGTAGGTTAACTAGCGGACACTTTGAACTATCTAGGTTAGCTAACGGGCAATTGGACTATCAAGGTTGCCTAACGGGCACTTGGACTATGTAGGTTAACTAGCAGGCACTTGGACTATCTTGGTTACCTAGCAGGCACTTTGACTATCTAGGTTAACTAACGGGCACTTGGACTATGTAGGTTGCCTAGCGAGCATTTGGACTAAGTAGGTTCCCTAGCGGGCGCTTGGACTATATAGGTTCCCTAGCGGGTACTTGGACTGTCTAGGTTAACTAGCGGGCAATTGGACTGTCTAGGTTACCTAGTGGGCACTTGGACTATGTAGTTTACCTAGCAGGCACTTGGACTATCTAGGTTACCTAGCGGGCACTTGGACTATCTAGGTTACCTAGCGGGCCCTTGGAGTATGTATGTTCCCTAGCGGGCACTTGGGCTATCTACGTTACCTAGCGGGCACTTGGACTATGTAGGTTAACGAACGGCCACTTGGACAATGTAGGTAACCTAATGGTCACTTGGACTGTCTAGGTTACCTAGCGGGCACTTGTACTATGTAGGTTAAGTAGCGGGCTCTTGGTCTATGTAGGTAAACTAGCAGGCCCTTGGACTATGTAAGTTAACTAGAGGGCACTTGGACGATCCTAGTTAACTAGCGGGCACTTGGACTATCTAGGTTAACGAACGGGCACTTGGACTATGTAGGTTAGCTAACAGGCACTTTGACTATCTAGGTTACCTAGCAGGCACTTGGACTATGTAGGTTACCTAGCGGACACTTGGACGATCTAGGTTAACTAGCGTGCCCTTGGACTATCTAGGTTACCTAGCGGGCTCTTGGACTATGTAGGTTACCAGCGGGCACTTGGACTATCTAGGTTAATGAACGTGCACTTGGACTATGTAGGTAACCTAGCGGGCACTTGGACTGTCTAGGTTACCTAGCGGGCACTTGGACTATCTAGGTTAACGAACGGGCACTTGGACTATGTCGGTTAACTAGCGGACACTTGGACTATCTAGGTTAGCTATCGGGCAATTGGACTATCAAGGTTACCTAACGGGCACTTGGACTATGTAGGTTACCTAGCGGGCACTTGGACTATCTAGGTTACCTAGCAGGCACTTTGACTATCTAGGTTAACTAACGGGCACTTGGACTATGTAGGTTGCCTAGCGAGCACTTGCACTATGTAGGTTCCCTAGCGGGCGCTTGGACTATGTAGGTTCCCTAGCGGGTACTTGGTCTGTCTAGGCTAACTAGCGGGCAATTGGACTGTCTAGGTTACCTAGTGGGCACTTGGACTATGTAGTTTACCTAGCAGGCCATTGGACTATGTAGGTTAACTAGCGGGCACTTGGACTATCTAGGTTATCTAGCGGGCACTTGGACTATGTACGTTCCCTAGCGGGCACTTGGGTATCTACGTTACCTAGCGGGCACTTGGTCTATGTAGGTTAACTAGCAGCCCTTGGAATATGTAAGTTAACTAGAGGGCACTTGGATGACCCTAGTTAACTAGCGGGCCCTTGGACTATCTAGGTTAACTAGTGGGCACTTGGACTATCTAGGTTAACTAGCGGGCACTTGTACTATGTAGGTTCCCTAACGGGCATTTGGACTATATTGGTTCCCTGGCGGGCACTTGGATTATGTAGGTTACCTAGCGGGAACTTGGACTATGTAGGTTAACTAGCGGGCACTTGGATTATCTAGGTTTACTAACAGGCACTTGGACTATGTATGTTCCAGAGCGGGCAATTGGACCATGTAGGATCCCTAGCGGGCACTTGGACTATCTAGGTTCCCTAAAGGGCACTTAGACTATGTAGGTTAACTAGCGGACAACTGGACGATCTAGATTAACTAGCGGTTACTTGGACTATCTAGGTTAACTAGCGGTCCCTTGCACTACGTAGATTAACTAGCGGACACTTGCACTATGTAGGTTACCTAGTGGGCATTTGGACTATCTAGGTTAACTAGCAGGCCCTTGGACTATCTAGGTTACCTAGCAGGTACTTGGACTATATAGGTTAACTAGCGGGCACTTGCACTCTCTAGGTTACCTATCGGGCACTTTGACTATGTACCTTCCCTAGCGGGCACTTGGATTATCTAGGTTAACTAGCGGGCATTTGGACTATCTAGGTTACCTAACGGGCACTTGGACTATGTAGGTTCCCTAGCGGGCACTTGGAGTATGTGAGTTCCCTATCGGGCACTTGGACTATGTAGGTTACTCGCGAGCCTTTGGACTATGTAGGTTACCTAACGGGCACTTGGCCTATGTAGGTTCCCTATCGGGCACATGGACAATGTAGGTGACCTCGCGGGCACTTGGACTATATAGGTTAACAAGCGGGCCTGTGGACCATCTAGGTTACCTAGCGGGCACTTGGACTATCTAGGTTACGAAGTGGGCACTTGAACTATGTACGTTCCCTAACGGGCACTTGGAGTATGTAGGTTCCCTAGCGGGCACTTGGACTATGTAGGTTCCTCAGCGGGCACTTGGACTATGTAGGTTCCCTATAGGGCACTTGGACTATGTAGGTTAACTAGCGGGCCCTTGGACTATCTAGGTTACCTAGCGGGCACTTGGATGATGCAAGTTCCCTAGCCAGCACTAAGAATATTGGTTCCCAAACGGGCACTTGGACTATGTAGGTTCCATAGCGGGCACTTGGACTTTGTAGGTTCTTTATCGGGCACTTGGACTATATAGGTTTCTATCGGGCACTTGGACTATGTAGGTTAACTAGCGGGCACTTGGTCTATCAAGGTTACCTAGCGGGCACTTGGTCGATGTACATACCCTAGCGGGCACTAGGACTATGTATGTCCCCTAGACGGCACTTGGACTACCTGGGTTAACTAAAGGGCACTAGGACTATCTAATTTAACTAGCGGGTACTTGGTCTATGTAGGTCAACTAGCGGGCCCTTGGCCTATCTAGGTTAGCTAACGGGCACTTGGTCTGTCTAGGTTAACTAGCGGGCACTTGGACTATGTAGGTTAACTAGCGGGCACTTGGACTGTCTAGGTTACCTAGCGGGCACTTGGATTATATAGGTTCCCTAGAAGGCATTGGACTATGTAGGTTACCTATCGGGCACTTTGACTATGTAGGTTAACTAGCTGGCACTTGGACTATCCAGGTTATGAGGCGGGCACTTGGACTATTTAGGTTAACGAACGGACACTTGGACTATGTAGGTAACCTAGCGGGCACTTGGACTCTCTAGGTTAACGAACGGGCACTTGGACTATGTATGTTAGCTAGCAGGCACTTTGACTATCTAGGTTTACTAACGGGCGCTTTGACTATGTAGGTTCCCTAGCGTGTACCTGGACTGTCTAGGTTGACTAGCAGGCAATTGGACTGTCTAGATTACCTAGTGGGCACTTGGACTATGTAGTTTACCTAGCAGGCACATGGACTATGTAGGTTAATTAGTGGGTACTTGGATTATGTAGGTTCCCTAGCGGGCATTTGGACTATATAGATTACCTAGCGGGCACATGAACTATCTAGGTTACCTAGCGGGTACTTGGATTATCTAGGTTAACTAGCGGGCATTTGTACTATCTAGGTTACCTAACGGGCACTTGAACTATGTAGGTTCTCTAGCGGGCACTTGGAGTATGTGAGTTCCCTATCGGGCACTTGGACTATGTAAGTTACTAGCGGGCATTTTAAACTATGTAGGTTACATAACGGGCACTTGGCCTATGTAGGTTCTCTATTGGGCACTGGAAAATGTAGGTGACCTCGCGGGCACTTGGACTATATAGGTTAACAAGCGGGCCTGTGGACCATCTAGGTTACCTAGCGGGCACTTGGACTATCTAGGTTACTTAGCGGGCACTTGAACTATGTACGTTCCCTCATGGGCACTTGCCTATGTAGGTTCCCTATCGGGCACTTGGACAATGTAGGTGACCTCGCGGGCACTTGGACTATATAGGTTAACAAGCGGGCCTGTGGACCATCTAGGTTACCTAGCGGGCACTTGGACTATCTAGGTTACTTAGCGGGCACTTGAACTATGTACGTTCCCTAACGGGCACTTGGAGTATGTAGGTTCCCTAGCGGGCACTTGGATTATTTAGGTTCCTCAGCGGGCACTTGGACTATGTAGGTTCCCTATCGGGCACTTGGACTATGTAGGTTAACTAGCGGGCCCTTGGACTATCTAGGTTACCTAGCGGGCACTTGGATGATGCAAGTTCCCTAGCCAGCACTAAGACTATTGGTTCCCTAACGGGCACTTGGACTATGTAGTTTCCATAGCAGGCACTTGGACTTTGTAGGTTCTTTATCGGGCACTTGGACTATATAGTTTTCTATCGGGCACTTGGACTATGTAGGTTAACTAGCGGGCACGTGGACTATCAAGTTTACCTAGCGGGCACTTGGTCTATGTACATACCCTAGCGGGCACTAGGACTATGTATGTCCCCTAGAGGGTACTTGGAGTATCTGGGTTAACTAAAGGGCACTAGGACTATCTAATTTAACTAGTGGGTACTTGGTCTATGTAGGTCAACTAGCGGGCCCTTGGACTATCTAGGATAGCTAAGAGGCAATTGGATTGTCTAGGTTACCTAGCTGGCACTTGGATTATCTAGGTTAACGAACGGGCACTTGGACTATGTAGGTTACCTAGCGGGCACTTGGGCTATGTAGGTTAACTAGAATGCACTTGGACTATCAAGGTTACCTAGCGGGCTCTTGGACTATGTAGGTTATCAGCGGGCACTTGGACTATCTAGGTTAACGAACGTGCACATGGACTATGTAGGTAACCTAGCGGGCACTTGGACTGTCTAGGTAACCTAGCGGGCACTTGGACTATCTAGGTTAACGAACGAGCACTTGGACTATGTAGGTTACCTAGCGGGCACTTGGCCTATGTAGGTTAACTAGAAGGCACTTGGACTATCTAGGTTAACTAACGGACACTTGGACTATGTAGGTTGCCTAGCGAGCATTTGGACTATGTAGGTTCCCTAGGTGTTATTTGTACTGTCTAGGTTAACTAGCGGGCAATTGGACTGTCTAGGTTACCTAGTGGGCACTTGGACTATGTAGTTTACCTAGCAGGCACTTGGACTATCTAGGTTAACTAGCGGGCAATTGGACTATCTAGGTTACCTAGCGGGCCCTTGGACTATGTACGTTCCCTAGCGGGCACTTGGGCTATCTACGTTACCTAGCGGGCACTTGGACTATGTAGGTTAACGAACGGCCACTTGGACAATGTAGGTAACCTAATGGTCACTTGGACTGTCTAGGTTACCTAGCGGGCACATGTACTATGTAGGTTAACTAGCGGGCTCTTGGTCTATGTAGGTAAACTAGCAGGCCCTTAGACTATGTAAGTTAACTAGAGGGCACTTGGACGATCCTAGTTAACTAGCGGGCACTTGGACTATCTAGGTTAACTAGCGGGCACTTGGACTATGTAGGTAAACTAGCGGGCACTTGGACTATGTAAGTTACCTAGCGGACACTTGGAATATCTAGGTTAACTAGCGGGCACTTGGACTATCTAGGTTAACTAGCGGGCCCTTGGACTCTCTAGGTTTACTAGCGGGCACTTGTACTATCTAGGTTAACTAGCGGGCACTTGCACTATGTAGGTTACCTAGCGGGCACATGGACTATGTAGGTTACCTAGCGGGCACTTGGACTATCTATGTTACCTAGCCCACACTTGGACTATGTAGGTTAACTATAAGGCACATGGACTATCAAGGTTACCTAGCGGGCTCTTGGACTATGTAGGTTACCAGCGGGCACTTGGACTGTCTAGGTTAAGGAACGTGCACCTGGAATATGTAGGTAACCTAGCGGGCACTTGGACTGTCTAGGTTACCTAGCGGGCACTTGGACTATCTAGGTTAACGAACGGACACTTGGACTATGTAGGTAACCTAGCGGGAACTTGGACTGTCTAGGTTACATAGCGGGCACTTGGACTATCTAGGTTAACGAACGGGCACTTGGACTATGTAGGTTAGCTAACAGGCAATTTGACTATCTAGGTTACCTAGCAGGCACTTGGACTATGTAGGTTACCTAGCGG
The DNA here is from genome assembly GCF_050624435.1 of Tenrec ecaudatus. Classification (NCBI taxonomy): domain Eukaryota; kingdom Metazoa; phylum Chordata; class Mammalia; order Afrosoricida; family Tenrecidae; genus Tenrec; species Tenrec ecaudatus. The sequence goes on along the minus strand of NW_027459450.1, from coordinate 1,229,593 downwards.
ACACTTGGACGATCTAGGTTAACTAGCGCGCACTTGGACTATCTAGGTTAACTAGCGTGCCCTTGGACTATCTAGGTTAACTAGCGTGCACTTGGACTATATTAGTTACCCAGCGGGCACATGGACTATGTAGGTTACCTAGCGAGCACTTGGACTATCTAGGTTACCTAGCGGGCTCTTGGACTATGTAGGTTACCAGCGGGCACTTGGACTATCTAGGTTAATGAACGTGCACTTGGACTATGTAGGTAACCTAGCGGGCATTTGGACTGTCTAGGTTACCTAGCGGGCACTTGGACTATCTAGGTTAACGAACGGGCACTTGGACTATGTAGGTTAACTAGCGGACACTTGGACTATCTAGGTTAGCTATCGGGCAATTGGACTATCAAGGTTACCTAACGGGCACTTGGACTATGTAGGTTACCTAGCGGGCACTTGGACTATCTAGGTTACCTAGCAGGCACTTTGACTATCTAGGTTAACTAACGGGCACTTGGACTATGTAGGTTGCCTAGCGAGCACTTGGACTATGTAGGTTCCCTAGCGGGCGCTTGGACTATGTGCGTTCCCTAGCGGGTACCTGGTCTGTCTAGGCTAACTAGCGGGCAATTGGACTGTCTAGGTTACCTAGTGGTCACTTGGACTATGTAGTTTACCTAGCAGGCAATTGGACTATCTAGGTTAACTAGCGGGCACTTGTACTATGTAGGTTCCCTAGCGGGCATTTGGACTATATTGGTTACCTGGCGGGCACTTGGATTATGTAGGTTACCTAGCGGGCACTTGGACTATGTAGGTTAACTAGCGGGCACTTGGATTATCTAGGTTAACTAACAGGCACTTGGACTATGTATGTTCCAGAGCAGGCAATTGGACCATGTAGGATCCCTAGCGGGCACTTGGACTATCTAGGTTCCCTAAAGGGCACTTGGACTATGTAGGTTAACTAGCGGACAATTGGACGATCTAGGTTAACTAGCGGGTACTTGGACTATCTAGGTTAACTAGCGGTCCCTTGCACTACGTAGATTAACTAGCGGACACTTGCACTATGTAGGTTACCTAGCGGGCACTTGGACTATCTAGGTTAACTAGCAGGCCCTTGGATTATCTAGGTTACCTAGCAGGTACTTGGACTATGTAGGTTAACTAGCGGGCACTTGCACTCTCTAGGTTACCTAGCAGGCACTTGGACTATGTACCTTCCCTAGCGGGCACTTGGATTATCTATGTTAACAAGCGGGCACTTGGACTATGTAGGTTACCTAGCGGACACTTGCACTATGTAGGTTAACTAGAGGACACTTGGACAATCTAGGTTAACAAGTGGGCCCTTGGACTATGTAGGTTAACTAGCGGGCACTTGGACGATCGAGGTTAACCAGCGGGCACTTCGACTATCAAAGTTAACAAGCGAGCCCTTGGACTATGTCAGTTAACTAGTGGGACATTGGACTATCTAGGTTACCTAGATAGAACTTGGACTATCTAGCTTCCCTAGCGGGCACTTGGACTATGTAGGTTCCCTATCAGGTACTTGGACTATGTAGGTTTCTATCAGGCATTTGGACTATGTAGGTTAACTAGCGGGCACTTGGATATCTAGGTTACCTAGCGGGCACTTGGACTATCTGGGTTACCTAGCGGGCACTTGGACTATGTACGTCCCCTAGTGGGCACTTGGACTATCTAGGTTAACTAACGGGCACTAGGACAATCTAGGTTAACTAGCGGGCACTTGAACTCTCTACGTTACCTAGCGGGTACTTGGACTATCTAGGTTAACTAGCGGGCACTTGGATTATCTAGGTTAGCTAGCGGGCACTTGAACTATGTAGGTTAACTAGTGGGCCCTTAGACTATCTAGGTTAGCTAACGGGCACATGGACTATGTAGGTTAATTAGTGGGTACTTGGATTATGTAGGTTCCCTAGCGGGCATTTGGACTATATAAATTACCTAGCGGGCACTTGAACTATCTAGGTTACCTAGCGGGTACTTGGATTATCTAGGTAAACTAGCGGGAATTTGGACTATGTAGGTTACCTAACGGGCACTTGGCCTATGTAGGTTCCCTATCGGGCACTTGGACAATGTAGGTGACCTCGCGGGCACTTGGACTATATTGGTTAACAAGCGGGCCTGTGGACCATCTAGGTTACCTAGCGGGCACTTGGACTATCTAGGTTACTTAGCGGGCACTTGAACTATGTACGTTCCCTAACGGGCACTTGGAGTATGTAGGTTCCCTAGCGGGCACTTGGACTATGTTGGTTCCTCAGCGGGCACTTGGACTATGTAGGTTCCTTATCGGGGACTTGGACTATGTAGGTTAACTAGCGGGCCCTTGGACTATCTAGGTTACCTAGCGGGCACTTGGATGATGCAAGTTCCCTAGCCAGCACTAAGACTATTGGTTCCCTAACGGGCACTTGGACTATGTAGGTTCCATAGCGGGCACTTGGACTTTGTAGGTTCTTTATCGGGCACTTGGACTATATAGCTTTCTATCGGGCACTTGGACTATGTAGGTTAACTAGCGGGCACGTGGACTATCAAGGTCACCTAGCGGGCACTTGGTCTATGTACACACCCTAGCGGACACTAGGACTATGTATGTCCCCTAGAGGGCACTTGGACTATCTGGGTTAACTAAAGGGCACTAGGACTATCTAGTTTAACTAGCGGGTACTTGGTCTATGTAGGTCAACTGGCGGGCCCTTGGACTATCTAGGTTAGCTAACGGGCACTTGGAGTGTCTAGGTTACCTAGCGGGCACTTAGATTATCTAGGTTAACGAACGGGCACTTGGACTATGTAGGTTACCTAGCGGGCACTTGGACTATGTAGGTTAACTAGAAGGCACTTGGACTATCAAGGTTACCTAGCCGGCTCTTGGACTATGTAGGTTACCAGGGGGCACTTGGACTATCTAGGTTAACGAACGTGCACTTGGACTATGTAGGTAACCTAGCGGGCACTTGGACTGTCTAGGTAACCTAGCGGGCACATGGACTATCTAGGTTAACGAACAGGCACTTGGACTATGTAGGTTAACTAGCGCACACTTTGACTATCTAGGTTAGCTAACGGGCAATTGGACTATCAAGGTTACCTAACGGGCACTTGGAGTATGTAGGTTACCTAGCGGGCACTTGGACTATCTTGGTTACCTAGCAGGCTATTGACTATCTAGGTTAACTAACTGGCACTTGGACTATGTAGGTTGCCTAGCGAGCATTTGGACTATGTAGGTTCCCTAGCGGGCGCTTGGACTATGTAGGTTCCCTAGCGGGTACTTGGACTGTCTAGGTTAACTAGCGGGCAATTGGACTGTCTAGGTTACCTAGTGGGCACTTGGACTATGTTTTTTACCTAGCAGGCACTGAGACTATGTAGGTTAACTAGCGGGCACTTGGACTATCTAGGTTACCTAGCGGGCCCTTGGACTATGTACGTTCCCTAGCGGGCACTTGGGCTATCTACGTTACCTAGCGGGCACTTGGACTACGTAGGTTAACGAACGGGCACTGGACAATGTAGGTAACCTAATGGTCACTTGGACTGTCTAGGTTACCTAGCGGGCACTTGGACTATGTAGGTTAACTAGCGGGCTCTTTGTCTATGTAGTTTAACTAGCAGGCCCTTGGACTATGTAAGTTAACTAGAGGGCACTTGGACGATCCTAGTTAACTAGCGGGCACTTGGACTATCTAGATTAACTAGCGGGCACTTGGACTATCTAGATTAACTAGCGGGCACTTGGACTATCTAGGTTAACTAGCGGGCACTTGGACTATGTAAGTTACCTAGCGGACACTTGGAATATCTAGGTTAACTAGCGGGCACTTGGACTATCTAGGTTAACTAGCGTGCCCTTGGACTATCTAGGTTTACTAGCGGGCACTTGTACTATCTAGGTTAACTAGCGGGCACTTGCACTATGTAGGTTACCTAGCGGGCACATGGACTATGTAGGTTTCCTAGCGGGCACTTGGACTATCTAGGTTACCTAGCCCGCACTTGGACTATGTAGGTTAACTATAAGGCACTTGGACTGTCAAGGTTACCTAGCGGGCTCTTGGACTATGTAGGTTACCAGAGGGCACTTGGACTGTCTAGGTTAACGAACGTGTACCTGGACTATGTAGGTAACCTAGCGGGCACTTGGACTGTCTAGGTTACCTAGCGCGCACTTGGACTATCTAGGTTAACGAACGGACACTTGGACTATATAGGTAACCTAGCGGGAAGTTGGACTGTCTAGGTTACCTAGCGGGCACTTGAACTATCTAGGTTAACGAACGGGCACTTTGACTATCTAGGTAACTAGCGGGCCCTTGATCTATGTAGGTTAACTAGCAGGGCCTTTGACTATGTAAGTTAACTAGAGGGCACTTGGACGATCCTGGTTAATTAGCGGGCACTGGGACTATCTAGGTTAACTAGCGGGCACTTGGACTATCTAGGTTACCTAACGGGCACTTGGACTATGTAGGTTCCCAAGCGGGCACTTGGAGTATGTGAGTTCCCTATCGGGCACTTGGAATATGTAGGTTACTAGCGGGCATTTGGACTATGTAGGTTACCTAACGGGCATTTGGCCTATGTAGGTTCCCTATCGGGCACTTGGACAATGTAGGTGACCTCGCGGGCACTTGGACGATATTGGTTAACAAGCGGGCCTGTGGACATTCTAGGTTACCTAGCGGGCACTTGGACTATCTAGGTTACTTAGCGGGCACTTGAACTATGTACGTTCCCTAACGGGCACTTGGAGTATGTAGGTTCCCTAGCGGGCACTTGGATTATGTAGGTTCCTCAGCGGGCACTTGGACTATGTAGGTTCCCTATCGGGCACTTGGACTATGTAGGTTAACTAGCGGGCCCTTGGACTATCTAGGTTACCTAGCGGGCACTTGGATGATGCAAGTTCCTTAGCCAGCACTAAGACTATTGGTTCCCTAACGGGCACTTGGACTATGTAGGTTCCATAGCGGGCACTTGGACTTTGTAGGTTCTTTATCGGGCACTTGGACTATATAGGTTTCTATCGTGCACTTGGACTATGTAGGTTAACTAGCGGGCACGTGGACTATCAAGGTTACCTAGCGGGCACTTGGTCTATGTACACCCCCTAGCGGACACTAGGACTATGTATGTCCCCTAGAGGGCACTTGGACTATCTGGGTTAACTAAAGGGCACTAGGACTATCTAGTTTAACTAGCGGGTACTTGGTCTATGTAGGTCAACTGGCGGGCCCTTGGACTATCTAGGTTAGCTAGCGGGCACTTGGAGTGTCTAGGTTACCTAGCGGGCACTTAGATTATCTAGGTTAACGAACGGGCACTTGGACTATGTAGGTTACCTAGCGGGCACTTGGACTATGTAGGTTAACTAGAAGGCACTTGGACTATCAAGGTTACCTAGCCGGCTCTTGGACTATGTAGGTTACCAGGGGGCACTTGGACTATCTAGGTTAACGAACGTGCACTTGGACTATGTAGGTAACCTAGCGGGCACTTGGACTGTCTAGGTAACCTAGCGGGCACTTGGACTATCTAGGTTAACGAACGGGCACTTGGACTATGTAGGTTAACTAGCGCACACTTTGACTATCTAGGTTAGCTAACGGGCAATTGGACTATCAAGGTTACCTAACGGGCACTTGGAGTATGTAGGTTACCTAGCGGGCACTTGGACTATCTTGGTTACCTAGCAGGCTATTGACTATCTAGGTTAACTAACGGGCACTTGGACTATGTAGGTTGCCTAGCGAGCATTTGGACTATGTAGGTTCCCTAGCGGGCGCTTGGACTATGTAGGTTCCCTAGCGGGTACTTGGACTGTCTAGGTTAACTAGCGGGCAATTGGACTGTCTAGGTTACCTAGTGGGCACTTGGACTATGTAGTTTACCTAGCAGGCACTGGGACTATGTAGGTTAACTAGCGGGCACTTGGACTATCTAGGTTACCTAGCGGGCCCTTGGACTATGTACGTTCCCTAGCGGGCACTTGGGCTATCTACGTTACCTAGCGGGCACTTGGACTACGTAGGTTAACGAACGGGCACTGGACAATGTAGGTAACCTAATGGTCACTTGGACTGTCTAGGTTACCTAGCGGGCACTTGGACTATGTAGGTTAACTAGCGGGCTCTTTGTCTATGTAGTTTAACTAGCAGGCCCTTGGACTATGTAAGTTAACTAGAGGGCACTTGGACGATCCTAGTTAACTAGCGGGCACTTGGACTATCTAGATTAACTAGCGGGCACTTGGACTATCTAGGTTAACTAGCGGGCACTTGGACTATGTAAGTTACCTAGCGGACACTTGGAATATCTAGGTTAACTAGCGGGCACTTGGACTATCTAGGTTAACTAGCGTGCCCTTGGACTATCTAGGTTTACTAGCGGGCACTTGTACTATCTAGGTTAACTAGTGGGCACTTGCACTATGTAGGTTACCTAGCGGGCACATGGACTATGTAGGTTACCTAGCGGGCACTTGGACTATCTAGGTTACCTAGCCCGCACTTGGACTATGTAGGTTAACTATAAGGCCCTTGTACTATCAAGGTTACCTAGCGGGCTCTTGGACTATGTAGGTTACCAGAGGGCACTTGGACTGTCTAGGTTAACGAACGTGTACCTGGATTATGTAGGTAACCTAGCGGGCACTTGGACTGTCTAGGTTACCTAGCGGGCACTTGGACTATCTAGGTTAACGAACGGACACTTGGACTATGTAGGTAACCTAGCGGGAAGTTGGACTGTCTAGGTTACCTAGCGGGCACTTGGACTATCTAGGTTAACGAACGGGCACTTTGACTATCTAGGTAACTAGCGGGCCCTTGATCTATGTAGGTTAACTAGCAGGGCATTTGACTATGTAAGTTAACTAGAGGGCACTTGGACGATCCTGGTTAATTAGCGGGCACTTGGACTATCTAGGCTAACTAGCGGGCACTTGGACTATATAGGTTACCTAACGGGCACTTGGACTATGTAGGTTCCCTATCGGGCATTTGGACAAAGTAGGTGACCTCGCCGGCACTTGGACTATAAAGGTTAACAAGCGGGCCTGTGGACCATCTAGGTTACCTAGCGGGCACTTGGACTATCTAGGTTACTTAACGGGCACTTGAACTATGTACGTTCCCTAACGGGCACTTGGAGTATGTTGGTTCCCTAGCGGGCACTTGGACTATGTAGGTTCCTCAGCGGGCACTTGGACTATGTAGATTCCCTATCGGGCACTTGGACTATGTAGGTTAACTAGCGGGCCCTTGGACTATCTAGGTTACCTAGCGGGCACTTGGATGATGCAAGTTCCCTAGCCAGCACTAAGACTATTGGTTCCCTAACTGGCAATTGGACTATGTAGGTTCCATAGTGGGTACTTGGACTTTGTAGGTTCTTTATCGGGCACTTGGACTATATAGCTTTCTATCGGGCACTTGGACTATGTAGGTTAACTAGCAGGCACGTGGACTATCAAGGTCACCTAGCGGGCACTTGGTCTATGTACACACCCTAGCGGACACTAGGACTATGTATGTCCCCTAGAGGGCACTTGGACTATCTGGGTTAACTAAAGGGCACTAGGACTATCTAGTTTAACTAGAGGGTACTTGGTCTATGTAGGTCAACTAGCGGGCCCTTGGACTATCTAGGTTAGCTAACGGGCACTTGGACTGTCTAGGTTACCTAGCGGGCACTTGGATTATCTAGGTTAACCAACGGGCACTTGGACTATGTAGGTTACCTAGCGGGCACTTGGACTATGTAGGTTAACTAGAAGGCACTTGGACTATCAAGGTTACCTAGCCGGCTCTTGGACTATGTAGGTTACCAGGGGGCACTTGGACTATCTAGGTTAACGAACGTGCACTTGGACTATGTAGGTAACCTAGCGGGCACTTGGACTGTCTAGGTAACCTAGCAGGCACTTGGACTATCTAGGTTAACGAACGGGCACTTGGACTATGTAGGTTAACTAGCGGACACTTTGACTATCTAGGTTAGCTAACGGGCAATTGGACTATCAAGGTTACCTAACGGGCACTTGGAGTATGTAGGTTACCTAGCGGGCACTTGGACTATCTTGGTTACCTAGCAGGCTATTGACTATCTAGGTTAACTAACGGGCACTTGGACTATGTACGTTGCCTAGCGAGCATTTTGTCTATGTAGGTTCCCTAGCGGGCGCTTGGACTATGTAGGTTCCCTAGCGGGTACTTGGACTGTCTAGGTTAACTAGCGGGCAATTGGACTGTCTAGGTTACCTAGTGGGCACTTGGACTATGTAGTTTACCTAGCAGGCACTGGGACTATGTAGGTTAACTAGCGGGCACTTGAACTATCTAGGTTACCTAGCGGGCCCTTAGACTATGTACGTTCCTTAGCGGGCACTTGGGCTATCTACGTTACCTAGCGGGCACTTGGACTACGTAGGTTAACGAACGGGCACTGGACAATGTAGGTAACCTAATGGTCACTTGGACTGTCTAGGTTACCTAGCGGGCACTTGGACTATGTAGGTTAACTAGCGGGCTCTTTGTCTATGTAGGTTAACTAGCAGGCCCTTGGACTATGTAAGTTAACTAGAGGGCACTTGGACGATCCTAGTTAACTAGCGGGCACTTGCACTATCTAGATTAACTAGCGGGCACTTGGACTATCTAGGTTAACTAGCGGGCACTTGGACTATGTAAGTTACCTAGCGGACACTTGGAATATCGAGGTTAACTAGCGGGCACTTGGACTATCTAGGTTAACTAGCGGGCCCTTGGACTATCTATGTTTACTAGCGGGCACTTGTACTATCTAGGTTAACTAGCGGGCACTTGCACTATGTAGGTTACCTAGCGGGCACATGGACTATGTAGGTTTCCTAGCGGGCACTTGGACTATCTAGGTTACCTAGCCCGCGCTTGGACTATGTAGGTTAACTATAAGGCACTTGGACTATCAAGGTTACCTAGCGGGCTCTTGGACTATGTAGGTTACCAGAGGGCACTTGGACTGTCTAGGTTAACGAACGTGCACCTGGACTATGTAGGTAACCTAGCGGGCACTTGGACTATCTAGGTTAACGAACGGACACTTGGACTATGTAGGTAACCTAGCGGGAAGTTGGACGGTCTAGGTTACCTAGCGGGCACTTGGACTATCTAGGTTAACGAACGGGCACTTGGACTATCTAGGTAACTAGCGGGCCCTTGATCTATGTAGGTTAACTAGCAGGTCCTTTGACTATGTAAGTTAACTAGAGGGCACTTGGACGATCCTGGTTAATTAGCAGGCACTGGGACTATCTAGGTTAACTAGCGGGGACTTGGACTATCTAGGTTACCTAACGGGCACTTGGACTATGTAGGTTCCCTAGCGGGCATTTGGAGTATGTGAGTTCCCTTCGGGCACTTGGACTATGTAGGTTACTAGCGGGCATTTGGACTATGTAGGTTACCTAACGGGCACTTGGCCTATGTAGGTTCCCTATCGGGCACTTGGACAATGTAGGTGACCTCGCGGGCACTTGGACGGTATAGGTTAACAAGCGGGCCTGTGGACCATCTAGGTTACCTAGCGGGCACTTGGACTATCTAGGTTACTTAGCGGGCACTTGAACTATGTACGTTCCCTAACGGGCACTTGGAGTATGTAGGTTCCCTAGCGGGCACTTGGACTATGTAGGTTCCTCAGCGGGCAATTGGACTATGTAGGTTCCCTTTCGGGCACTTGGTCTATGTAGGTCAACTGGCGGGCCCTTGGACTATCTAGGTTAGCTAACGGGCACTTGGATTGTCTAGGTTACCTAGCGGGCACTTAGATTATCTAGGTTAACGAACGGGCACTTGGACTATGTAGGTTACCTAGTGGGCACTTGGACTATGTAGGTTAACTAGAAGGCACTTGGACTATCAAGGTTACCTAGCCGGCTCTTGGACTATGTAGGTTACCTAGCGGGCACTTGGACTATCTTGGTTACCTAGCAGGCTATTGACTATCTAGGTTAACTAACGGGCACTTGGACTATGTAGGTTGCCTAGCGAGCATTTGGACTATGTAGGTTCCCTAGCGGGCGCTTGGACTATGTAGGTTCCCTAGCGGGTACTTGCACTGTCTAGGTTAACTAGCGCGCAATTGGACTGTCTAGGTTACCTAGTGGGCACTTGGACTATGTAGTTTACCTAGCAGGCACTGGGACTATGTATGTTAACTAGCGGGCATTTGGACTATCTAGGTTACCTAGCGGGCCCTTGGACTATGTACGTTCCCTAGTGGGCACTTGGGCTATCTACGTTACCTAGCGGGCACTTGGACTACGTAGGTTAACGAACGGGCACTGGACAATGTAGGTAACCTAATGGTCACTTGGACTGTCTAGGTTACCTAGCGGGCACTTGGACTATGTAGGTTAACTAGCGGGCTCATTGTCTATGTAGGTTAACTAGCAGGCCCTTGGACTATGTAAGTTAACTAGAGGGCACTTGGACGATCCTAGTTAACTAGCGGGCACTTGGACTATCTAGATTAACTAGCGGGCACTTGGACTATCTAGGTTAACTAACGGGCACTTGGAGTATGTAGGTTCCCTAGCGGGCACTTGGAGTATGTGAGTTCCCTATCGGGCACTTGGACTATGTAGGTTACTAGCGGGCATTTGGACTATGTAGGTTACCTAACGGGCACTGGGCCTATGTAGGTTCCCTATCGGGCACGTGGACAATGTAGGTGACCTCGCGGGCACTTGGACTATATAGGTTAACAAGCGGGCCTGTGGACCATCTAGGTTTCCTTGCGGGCACTTGGACTATCTAGGTTACTTAGCGGGCACTTGAACTATGTACGTTCCCTAACGGGCACTTGGAGTATGTTGGTTCCCTAGCGGGCACTTGGACTATGTAGGTTCCTCAGCGGGCACTTGGACTATGTAGGTTCCCTATCGGGCACTTGGACTATGTAGGTTATCTAGCGGGCCCTTGGACTATCTAGGTTACCTAGCGGGCACTTGGATGATGCAAGTTCCCTAGCCAGCACTAAGACTATTGGTTCCCTAACGGGCACTTGGACTATGTAGGTTCCATAGCGGGCACTTGGACTTTGTAGGTTCTTTATCGGGCACTTGGACTATATAGGTTTCTATCGGGCACTTGGACTTTGTAGGTTAACTAGCGGGCACGTGGACTATCAAGGTTACCTAGCGGGCACTTGGTCTATGTACATACCCTAGCGGGCACTAGGACTATGTATGTCCCCTAGAGGGCACTTGGACTATCTGGGTTAACTAAAGGGCACTAGGACTATCTAATTTAACTAGCGGGTACTTGGTCTATGTAGGTCAACTAGCGGGCCCTTGGACTATCTAGGTTAGCTAATGGGAACTTGGTCTGTCTAGGTTAACTAGCGGGCACTTGGACTATGTAGGTTAACTAGCGGGCACTTGGACTGTCTAGGTTACCTAGCGGGCACTTGGACTATATAGGTTCCCTAGAAGGCACTTGGACTATGTAGGGCACCTATCGGGCACTTTGACTATGTAGGTTAACTAGCTGGCACTTGGACTATCCAGGTTACGAGGCGGGCACTTGGACTATCTAGGTTAACGAACGGACACTTGGACTATGTAGGTAACCTAGCGGGCACTTGAGCTCTCTAGGTTACCTAGCGGGCACTTGGACTATCTAGGTTAACGAACGGGCACTTGGACTATGTATGTTAGCTAACAGGCACTTTGACTATCTAGGTTAACTAACGGGCGCTTGGACTATGTAGTTTCCCTAGCGTGTACCTGGACTGTCTAGGTTGACTAGCAGGCACTTGGACTGTCTAGATTACCTAGTGGGCACTTGGACTATGTAGTTTACCTAGCAGGCACTTGGACTATGTAGGTTAACTAGCGGGCACTTGGACTATCTAGGTTACCTACCGGGCACTTGGACTATGTACGTTCCCTAGCGGGCACTTGGGCTATCTACATTACCTAGCGGGCCTTTGGACTTTGTAGGTTAACGAACGGGCACTTGGACTATGTAGGTAACCTAGTGGTCACTTGGACTGTCTAGGTTACCTAGCGGGCACTTGGACTATGTAATTTAACTAGCGGGCCCTTGGTCTATGTAGGTTAACTAGCAGGCCCTTTGACTATGTAAGCTAACTAGAGGGCACTTGGACGATCCTGGTTAATTAGCGGGCACTTGGACTATCTAGGTTAACTAGCGGGCACTTGGACTATCTAGGTTACCTAACGGGCACTTGGACTATGTAGGTTCCCTAGCGGGCACTTGGAGTATGTGAGTTCCCTATCGGGCACTTGGACTATGTAAGTTACTAGCGGGCATTTGGACTATGTAGGTTACCTAACGGGCACTGGGCCTCTGTAGGTTCCCTATCGGTCACTTGGACAATGTAGGTGACCTCGCGGGCACATGGACTATATAGGTTAACAAGCGGGCCTGTGGACCATCTAGGTTACCTAGCGGGCACTTGGACTATCTAGGTTACTTAGCGGGCACTTGAACTATGTACGGTCCCTAATGGGCACTTGGAGTATGTTGGTTCCCTAGCGGGCACTTGGACTATATAGGTTCCTCAGCGGGCACTTGGACTATGTAGGTTCCCTATCGGGCACTTGGACTATGTAGGTTAACTAGCGGGCCCTTGGACTATCTAGGTTACCTAGCGGGCACTTGGATGATGCAAGTAACCTAGCCAGCACTAAGACTATTGGTTCCCTAACGGGCACTTGGACTATGTATGTTCCATAGCGGGCACTTGGACTTTGTAGGTTCTTTATCGGGCACTTGGACTATATAGGTTTCTATCGGGCACTTGGACTATGTAGGTTAACTAGCGGGCACGTGGACTATCAAGGTTACCTTGCGGGCACTTGGTCTATGTACATACCCTAGCGGACACTAAGACTATGTATGTCCCCTAGAGGGTACTTGGACTATCTGGGTTAACTAAAGGGCCCTAGGACTATCTAGTTTATCTAGCGGGTACTTGGTCTATGTAGGTCAACTAGCGGGCCCTTGGACTATCTAGGTTACCTAACGGGCACTTGGATTGTCTAGGTTACCTAGCGGGCACTTGGATTATCTAGGTTAACGAACGGGCACTTGGACTATGTAGGTAACCTAGCGGGCACTTGGACTGTCTAGGTAACCTAGCGGGAAAGTGGACTATCTAGGTTAACGAACGGGCACTTGGACTATGTAGGTTATCTAGCGGACACTTTGACTATCTAGGTTAGCTAACGGCCAATTGGACTATCAAGGTTACCTAACGGGCACTTGGACTATGTAGGTTACCTAGCGGGCACTTGGACTATCTTGGTTACCTAGCAGGCACTTTGACTATCTAGGTTAACTAACGGGCACTTGGACTATGTAGGTTGCCTAGCGAGCATTTGGACTATGTAGGTTCCCTAGCGTGCGCTTGTACTATGTAGGTTCCCTAGCGGGTACTTGGACTGTCTGGGTTAACTAGCGGGCAATTGGACTGTCTAGGTTACCTAGTGGGCACTTGGACTATGTAGTTTACCTAGCAGGCACTTGGACTATGTAGGTTAACTAGCGGGCACTTGGACTATCTAGGTTACCTAGCGGGCCCTTGGACTATGTACGTTCCCTAGCGGGCACTTGGGCTATCTACGTTACCTAGCGGGCACTTGGACTACGTAGGTTAACGAACGGGCACTTGGACAATGTAGGTAACCTAATGGTCACTTGGACTGTCTAGGTTACCTAGCGGGCACTTGGAATATGAAGGTTAACTTCGGGCCTTTGGTCTATGTAGGTTAACTAGCAGGCCTTTGGACTATGTAAGTTAACTAGAGGGCACTTGGACGATCCTAGTTAACTAGCGGGCCCTTGGACTATCTAGGTTAACTAGCGGGCACTTGGACTATCTAGGTTAACTAGCGGGCACTTGGACTATGTAAGTTACCTAGCGGACACTTGGAATATCTAGGTTAACTAGCGGGCACTTGGACTATCTATGTTAACTAGCGGGCCCTTGGACTATCTAGGTTTACTAGCGGGCACTTGTACTATCTAGGTTATCTAACGGGCACTTGCACTATGTAGGTTACCTAGCGGGCACATGGACTATGTAGGTTATCTAGCGGGCACTTGGACTATCTAGGTTACCTAGCCCGCACTTGGACTATGTAGGTTAACTATAAGGCACTTGGACTATCAAGGTTACCTAGCGGGCTATTGGAATATGTAGGTTACCAGCGGGCACTTGGACGGTCTAGGTTAATGAACATGCACCTGGACTATGTAGGTAACCTAGCGAGCACTTGGACTGTCTAGTTTACCTAGCGGGCACTTGGACTATCTAGGTTAACGAACGGACACTTGGACTATGTAGGTAACCTAGCGGGAACTTGGACTGTCTAGGTTACCTAGCGGGCACTTGGACTATCTAGGTTAACGAACGGGCACTTGGACTATCTAGGTTAACTAGCGGGCCCTTGATCTATGTAGGTTATCTAGCAGGCCCTTTGACTATGTAAGTTAACTAGAGGGCACTTGGACGATCCTGGTTAATTAGCGGGCACTTGGACTATCTAGGTTAACTAGCTGTCCCTTGGACTATCTAGGTTACCTAACGGGCACTTGGACTATGTAGGTTCCCTAGCGGGCACTTGGAGTATGTGAGTTCCCTATCGGGCACTTGGACTATGTAGGTTACTAGCGGGCATTTGGACTATGTAGGTTACCTAACGGGCACTTGGCCTATGTAGGTTCCCTATCGGGCACTTGGACAATGTAGGTGACCTCGCGGGCACTTGGACTATATAGGTTAACAAGCGGGCCTGTGGACCAACTAGGTTTCCTTGCGGGCACTTGGACTATCTAGGTTACTTAGCGGGCACTTGAACTATGTACGTTCCCTAATGGGCACTTGGAGTATGTTGGTTCCCTAGCGGGCACTTGGACTATGTAGGTTCCTCAGCGGGCACTTGGACTATGTAGGTTCCCTATCGTGCACTTGGACTATGTAGGTTAACTAGCGGGCCCTTGGACTATCTAGGTTACCTAGCGGGCACTTGGATGATGCAAGTTCCCTAGCCAGCACTAAGACGATTGTTTCCCTAACGGGCACTTGGACTATGTAGGTTCCATAGCGGGCACTTGTACTTTGTAGGTTCTTTATCGGGCACTTGGACTATATAGGTTTCTATAGGGCACTTGGACTATGTAGGTTAACTAGCGGGCACGTGGACTATCAAGGTTACCTAGCGGGCACTTGGTCTATGTACATACCCTAGCGGGCACTATGACTATGTATGTCCCCTAGAGGGTACTTGGACTTTCTGGGTTAACTAAAGGGCACTAGTACTATCTAATTTAACTAGCGGGTACTTGGTCTATGTAGGTCAACTAGCGGGCCCTTGGACTATCTAGGTTAGCTAATGGGCACTTGGTCTGTCTATGTTAACTAGCGGGCACATGGACTATGTAGGTTAACTAGCGGGCACTTGGACTGTCTAGGTTACCTAGCGGGCACTTGGACAATATAGGTTCCCTAGAAGGCACTTGGACTATGTAGGTTACCTATCGGGCACTTTGACTATGTAGGTTAACTAGCTGGCACTTGGATTATCCAGGTTACGAGGCGGGCACTTGGACTATCTAGGTTAACGAACGGACACTTGCACTATGTAGGTAACCTAGCGGGCACTTGGACTCTCTAGGTTACCCAGCGGGCACTTGGACTATCTAGGTTAACGAACGGGCACTTGGACTATGTATGTTAGCTAACAGGCACTTTGACTATCTAGGTTAACTAACGGGCGCTTGGACTATGTAGGTTCCCTAGCGTGTACCTGGACTGTCTAGGTTGACTAGCAGGCGCTTGGACTGTCTAGATTACCTAGTGGGCACTTGGACTATGTAGTTTACCTAGCAGGCACTTGGACTATGTAGGTTAACTAGCGGGCACTTGGACTATCTAGGTTACCTACCGGGCACTTGGACTATGTACGTTCCCTAGCGGGCACTTGGGCTATCTACATTACCTAGCGGGCCCTTGGACTACGTAGGTTAACGAACGGGCACTTGGACTATGTAGGTAACCTAGTGGTCACTTGGACTGTCTAGGTTACCTAGCGGGCACTTGGACTATGTAAGTTAACTAGTGGGCCCTTGGTCTATGTAGGTTAACTAGCAGGCCCTTTGACTATGTAAGTTAACTAGAGGGCACTTGGACGATCCTGGTTAATTAGCGGGCACTTGGACTATCTAGGTTAACTAGCGGGCACTTGGACTATCTAGGTTACCTAACGGGCACTTGGACTATGTAGGTTCCCTAGCGGGCACTTGGAGTATGTGAGTTCCCTAACGGGCACTTGGACTATGTAAGATACTAGCGGGCATTTGGACTATGTAGATTACCTAACGGGCACTGGGCCTATGTAGGTTCCCTATTGGTCCCTTGGACAATGTAGGTGACCTCGCGGGCACTTGGACTATATAGGTTAACAAGCGGGCCTGTGGACCATCTAGGTTACCTAGCGGGCACTTGGAGTATCTTGGTTACTTAGCGGGTACTTGAACTATGTACGTTCCCTAACGGTCACTTGGAGTATGTAGGTTCCCTAGCGGGCACTTGGACTATGTAGGTTCCTCAGCGGGCACTTGGACTATGTAGGTTCCTCAGCGGGCACTTGGACTATGTAGGTTCCCTCTTGGGCACTTGGACTATGTAGGTTAACTAGCGGGCCCTTGGGCTATCTAGGTTACCTAGCGGGCACTTGGATGATGAAAGTTCCCTAGCCAGCACTAAGACTATTGGTTCCCTAACGCGCACTTGGACTATGTAGGTTCCATAGCGGGCACTTGGACTTTGTAGTTTCTTTATCGGGCACTTGGACTATATAGGTTTCTATCGGGCACTTGGACTATGTAGGTTAACTAGCGGGCACGTGGACTATCAAGGTTACCTAGCGGGCACTTTGTCTATGTACATACCCTAGCGGGCACTAGGACTATGTATGTCCCCTAGAGGGCACTTGGACTATCTGGGTTAACTAAAGGGCACTAGGACTATCTAATTTAACTAGCGGGTACTTGGTCTATGTAGGTGAACTAGCGGGCCCTTGGACTATCTAGGTTAGCTAACGGGCATTTGGTCTGTCTAGGTTAACTAGCGGGCACTTGGACTATGCAGGTTAACTAGCGGGCACTTGGACTGTCTACGTTACCTAGCGGGCACTTGGACTATATAGGTTCCCTAGAAGGCACTTGGACTATGTAGGTTACCTATCGGGCACTTTGACTATGTAGGTTAACTAGCTGGCACTTGGACTATCCAGGTTACGAGGCGGGCACTTGGACTATCTAGGTTAACGAACGGACACTCGGACTATGTAGGTAACCTAGCGGGCACATGGACTCTCTAGGTTCCCTAGCGGGCACTTGGACTATCTAGGTTAACGAACGGGCACTTGGACTATGTATGTTAGCTAACAGGCACTTTGACTATCTAGGTTAACTAACGGGCGCTTGGACTATGTAGGTTCCCTAGCGTGTACCTAGACTGTCTAGGTTGACTAGCAGGCAATTGGACTGTCTAGATTACCTAGTGGGCACTTGGACTATGTAGTTTTCCTAGCAGGCACATGGACTATGTAGGTTAATTAGTGGGTACTTGGATTATGTAGGTTCCCTAGCGGACATTTGGACTATATAGATTACCTAGGGGGCACTTGAACTATCTAGGTTACCTAGCGGGTACTTGGATTATCTAGGTTAACTAGCGGGCATTTGGACTATCTAGGTGACCTGACGGGCACTTGGACTATGTAGGTTCCCTCGCGGGCACTTGGAGTATGTGAGTTCCCTATCGGGCACTTGGACTATGTAAGTTACTAGCGGGCATTTGGACTATGTAGGTTACCTAACGGGCACTTGGCCTATGTAGGTTAACTAGCTGGCACTTGGACTATCCAGGTTAAGAGGCGGGCACTTGGACTACCTAGGTTAACGAACGGACACTTGGACTATGTAGGTAACCTAGCGGGCACTTGGACTCTCTAGGTTACCTAGCGGGCACTTGGACTATCTAGGTTAACGAACGGGCACTTGGACTATGTATGTTAGCTAACAGGCACTTTGATTATCTAGGTTAACTAACGGGTGCTTGGACTATGTAGGTTCCGTAGCGTGTACCTGGACTGTCTAGGTTGACTAGCAGGCACTTGGACTGTCTAGATTACCTAGTGGGCACTTGGACTATGTAGTTTACCTAGCAGGCACTTGGACTATGTAGGTTAACTAGCGGGCACTTGGACTATCTAGGTTACCTACTGGGCACTTGGACTATGTACGTTCCCTAGCGGGCACTTGGGCTATCTACATTACCTAGCGGGCCCTTGGACTACGTAGGTTAACAAACGGGCACTTGGACTATGTAGGTAACCTAGTGGTCACTTGGACTGTCTAGGTTACCTAGCGGGCACTTGGACTATGTAAGTTAACTAGCGGGCCCTTGGTCTATGTAGGTTAACTAGCAGGCCCTTTGACTATGTAAGTTAACTAGAGGGCACTTGGACGATCCTGGTTAATTAGCGGGCACTTGGACTATCTAGGTTAACTAGCGGGCACTTGGACTATCTAGGTTACCTAACGGGCACTTGGACTATGTAGGTTCCCTAGCGGGCACTTGGAGTATGTGAGTTCCCTATCGGGCACTTGGACTATGTAAGTTACTAGCGGGCATTTGGACTATGTAGATTACTAACGGGCACTTGGCCTATGTAGGTTCCCTATCGGTCACTTGGACAATGTAGGTGACCTCGCCGGCACTTGGACTATATAGGTTAACAAGCGGGCCTGTGGACCATCTAGGTTACCTAGCGGGCACTTGGACTATCTAGGTTACTTAGCAGGCACTTGAACTATGTACGTTCCCTAAAGGGCACTTGGAGTATGTAGGTTCCCTAGTGGGCACTTGGACTATGTAGGTTCCTCAGCGGGCACTTGGACTATGTAGATTCCCTATCGGGCACTTGGACTATGTAGGTTAACCAGCGGGCCCTTGGACTATCTAGGTTACCTAGCGGGCACTTGGATGATGCAAGTTCCCTAGCCAGCACTAAGACTATTGTTCCCTAACGGGCACTTGGACTATGTAGGTTCCATAGCGGGCACTTGGACTTTGTAGGTTCTTTATCGGGCACTTGGACTATATAGGTTTCTATCGGGCACTTGGACTGTGTAGGTTAACTAGCGGGCACGTGGACTATCAAGGTTACCTAGCGGGCACTTGGTTTATGTACATACCCTAGCGGGCACTAGGACTATGTATGTCCCCTAGAGGGCACTTGGACTATCTGGGTTAACTAAAGGGCACTAGGACTATCTAATTTAACTAGCGGGTACTTGGTCTATGTAGGTCAACTTCCGGTCCCTTGGACTATCTAGGTTAGCTAACGGGCACTTGGTCTGTCTAGGTTAACTAGCGGGTACTTGGACTATGTAGGTTAACTAGCGGGCACTTGGACTGTCTAAGTTACCTAGCGGGCACTTGGACTATATAGGTTCCCTAGAAGGCACTTGGACTATGTAGGTTACCTATCGGGCACTTTGACTATGTAGGTTAACTAGCTGGCACTTGGACTATCCAGGTTACGAGGCGGGCACTTGGACAATCTAGGTTAACGAATGGACACTCGGAATATGTAGGTAACCTAGCGGGCACTTGGACTCTCTAGGTTACCTAGCGGGCACTTGGACTATCTAGGTTAACGAACGGGCACTTGGACTATGTATGTTAGCTAACTGGCACTTTGACTATCTAGGTTAACTAACGAGCGCTTGGACTATGTAGGTTCCCTAGCGTGTACCTGGACTGTCTAGGTTGACTAGCAGGCAATTGGTCTTTCTAGATTACCTAGTGGGCACTTGGACTATGTAGTTTACCTAGCAGGCACATGGACTATGTAGGTTAATTAGTGGGTACTTGGATTATGTAGGTTCCCTAGCGGGCATTT
This sequence comes from Tenrec ecaudatus, assembly GCF_050624435.1. Lineage (NCBI taxonomy): Eukaryota > Metazoa > Chordata > Mammalia > Afrosoricida > Tenrecidae > Tenrec > Tenrec ecaudatus. The sequence goes on along the minus strand of NW_027459450.1, from coordinate 1,209,576 downwards.
GGACTATATAGATTACCTAGCGGGCACTTGAACTATCTATGTTACCTAGCGGGTACTTGGATTATCTAGGTTAACTAGCGGGCATTTGGACTATCTAGGTTACCTAACGGGCACTTGGACTATGTAGGTTCCATAGCGGACACTTGGAGTATGTGAGTTCCCTATCGGGCACTTGGACTATGTAGGTTACTAGCGGGCATTTGGACTATGTAGGTTACCTAACGGGCACTTGGCCTATGTAGGTTAACTAGCTGGCACTTGGACTATCCAGGTTACGAGGCGGGCACTTGGACTATCTAGGTTAACGAACGGACACTTGGACTATGTAGGTAAACTAGCGGGCACTTGGACTCTCTAGGTTACCTAGCGGGCACTTGGACTATCTAGGTTAACGAACGGGCACTTGGACTATGTATGTTAGCTAACAGGCACTTTGACTATCTAGGTTAACTAACGGGCGCTTGGACTATGTAGGTTCCCTAGCGTGTACCTGGACTGTCTAGGTTGACTAGCAGGCACTTGGACTGTCTAGATTACCTAGTGGGCACTTGGACTACGTAGTTTACCTAGCAGGCACTTGGACTATGTAGGTTAACTAGCGGGCACTTGGACTATCTAGGTTACCTACCGGGCACTTGGACTATGTACGTTCCCTAGCGGGCACTTGGGCTATCTACATTACCTAGCGGGCCCTTGGACTACGTAGGTTAACGAACGGGCACTTGGACTATGTAGGTAACCTAGTGGTCACTTGGACTGTCTAGGTTACCTAGCGGGCACTTGGACTATGTAAGTTAACTAGCGGGCCCTTGGTCTATGTAGGTTAACTAGCAGGCCCTTTGACTATGTAAGTTAACTAGAGGGCACTTGGACGATCCTGGTTAATTAGCGGGCACTTGGACTATCTAGGTTAACTAGCGGGCACTTGGACTATCTAGGTTACCTAACGGGCACTTGGACTATGTAGGTTACCTAACGGGCACTTGGCCTATGTAGGTTCCCTATCGGGCACTTGGACAATGTAGGTGACCTCGCTGGCACTTGGACTATATAGGTTAATAAGCGGGCCTGTGGACCATCTAGGTTACCTAGCGGGCACTTTGACTATCTAGGTTACTTAGCGGGCTCTTGAACTATGTACGTTCCCTAACGGGCACTTGGAGTATGTAGGTTCCCTAGCGGGCACTTGGACTATGTAGGTTCCTCAGCAGGCACTTGGACTATGTAGGTTCCCTATCGGGCACGTGGACTATGTAGGTTAACTAGCGGGCCCTTGGACTATCTAGGTTACCTAGCGGGCACTTGGATGATGCAAGTTCCCTAGCCAGCACTAAGACTATTGGTTCCGTAAAGGGCACTTGGACTATGTAGGTTCCATATCGGGCACTTGGACTTTGTAGGTTCTTTATCGGGCACTTGGACTATATAGGTTTCTATGGGGCACTTGGACTATGTAGGTTAACTAGCGGGCACGTGGACTATCAAGGTTACCTAGCGGCCACTTGGTCTATGTACATACTCTAGCGGGCTTTAGGACTATGTATGTCCCCTAGAGGGCACTTGGATTATCTGGGTTAACTAAAGGGCACTAGGACTATCTAAATTAACTAGCGGGTACTTGGTCTATGTAGGTCAACTAGCGGGCCCTTGGACATCTAGGTTAGCTAACGGGCACTTGGCCTGTCTAGGTTAACTAGCGGGCACTTGGACTATGTAGGTTAACTAGCGGGCACTTGGACTGTCTAGGGTACCTAGCGGGCACTTGGACAATATAGGTTCCCTAGAAGGCACTTGGACTATGTAGGTTACCTATCGGGCACTTTGACTATGTAGGTTAACTAGCTGGCACTTGGACTATCCAGGTTACGAGGCGGGCACTTGGACTATCTAGGTTAACGAACGGACACTCGGACTATGTAGGTAACCTAGCGGGCACTTGGACTCTCTAGGTTACCTAGCGGGCACTTGGACTATCTAGGTTAACGAACGGGCACTTGGACTATGTATGTTAGCTAACAGGCACTTTGACTATCTAGGTTAACTAACGGGCGCTTGGACTATGTAGGTTCCCTAGCGTGTACCTGGACTGTCTAGGTTGACTAGCAGGCAATTGGACTGTCTAGATTACTTAGTGGGCACTTGGACTATGTAGTTTACCAAGCAGGCACATGGACTATGTAGGTTAATTAGTGGTACTTGGATTATGTAGGTTCCCTAGAGGGCATTTGGACTATATAGATTACCTAGCGGGCACTTGAACTATCTAGGTTACCTAGCGGGTACTTGGATTATCTAGGTTAACTAGCGGGCATTTGGACTATCTAGGTTACCTAACGGGCACTTGGACTATTAAGGTTCCCTAGCGGGCACTTGGAGTATGTGAGTTCCCTATCGGGCACTTGGATTATGTAGGTTACGAGCGGGCATTTGGACTATGTTGGTTACCTAACGGGCACTTGGCCTATGTAGGTTAACTAGCTGGCACTTGGACTATCCAGGTTATGAGGCGGACACTTGTACTATCTAGGTTAACGAATGGACACTTGGACTATGTAGGTAACCTAGCGGGCACTTGGACTCTCTAGGTTACCTAGCGGGCACTTGGACTATCTAGGTTAACTAACGGGCGCTTGGACTATGTAGGTTCCCTAGCGTGTACCTGGACTGTCTAGGTTGACTAGCAGGCACTTGGACTGTCTAGATTACCTAGTGGGCACTTGGACTATGTAGGTTAACTAGCGGGCACTTTGACTATGTAGTTTACCTAGCAGGCACTTGGACTATTTAGGTTACCTACCGGGCACTTGGACTATGTACGTTCCCTAGCGGGCACTTGGGCTATCTACATTACCTAGCAGGCCCTTGGACTACGTAGGATAACGAACGGGCACTTGGACTATGTAGGTAACCTAGTGGTCACTTGGACTATCTAGGTTACCTAGCGGGCACTTGGACTATCTAGGATACCTAGCCCGCACTTGGACTATGTAGGTTAACTATAAGGCACTTGGACTATCAAGGTTACCTAGCGGGAACTTGGACTATGTAGGTTCCTCAGCGGGCACTTGGACTATGTAGGTTCCCTATCGGGCACTTGGACTATGTAGGTTAACTAGCGGGCCCTTGGACTATCTAGGTTACCTAGCGGGCACTTGGATGATGCAAGTTCCCTAGCCAGCACTAAGACTATTGGTTCCCTAACGGGCACTTGGACTATGTAGGTTCCATAGCGGGCACTTGGACTTTGTAGGTTCTTTATCAGGCACTTGGACTATATAGCTTTCTATTGGGCACTTGGACTATGTAGGTTAACTAGCGGGCACGTGGACTATCAAGGTTACCTAGCGGGCACTTGGTCTATGTACATACCCTAGCAGACACTAAGACTATGTATGTCCCCTAGAGGGCACTTGGACTATCTGGGTTCACTAAAGGGCCCTAGGACTATCTAGTTTATCTAGCGGGTACTTGGTCTATGTAGGTCAACTAGCGAGCCCTTGGACTATCTAGGTTAGCTAACGGGCACTTGGACTGTCTAGGTTACCTAGAGGGCAATTGGATTATCTAGGTTAACGAACGGGCACTTGGACTATGTAGGTTACCTAGCGGGCACTTGGCCTATGTAGGTTAACTAGAAGGCACTTGGACTATCAAGGTTACCTAGCCGGTTCTTGGACTATGTAGGTTACCAGGGGGCACTTGGACTATCTAGGTTAACGAACGTGCACTTGGACTATGTAGGTAACCTAGCGGGCACTTGGACTGTCTAGGTAACCTAGCGGGCACTTGGACTATCTAGGTTAACGAACGGGCACTTGGACTATGTAGGTTATCTAGCGGACACTTTGACAATCTAGGTTAGCTAACGGCCAATTGGACTATCAAGGTTACCTAACGGGCACTTGGACTATGTAGGTTACCTAGCGGGCACTTGGACTATCTTGGTGACCTAGCAGGCACTTTGACTATCTAGGTTAACTAACGGGCACTTGGACTATGTAGGTTGCCTAGCGAGCATTTGGACTATGTAGGTTCCCTAGCGGGCGCTTGGACTATGTAGGTTCCCTAGCGGGTACTTGGACTGTCTAGGTTAACTAGCGGGCAATTGGACTGTCTAGGTTACCTAGTGGGCACTTGGACTATGTAGTTTACCTAGCAGGCACTTGGACTATGTAGGTTAACTAGCGGGCACTTGGACTATCTAGGTTACCTAGCGGGCCCTTGGACTATGTACGTTCCCTAGCGGGCACTTGGGCTATCTATGTTACCTAGCGGGCACATGGATGATGCAAGTAACCTAGTCAGCACTAAGACTATTGTTTCCCTAACGGGCACTTGGACTATGTACGTTCCATAGCGGGCACTTGGACTTTGTAGGTTCTTTATCGGGCACTTGGACTATATAGGTTTCTATCGGGCACTTGGACTATGTAGGTTAACTAGCGGGCACGTGGACTATCAAGGTTACCTAGCGGGCACTTGGTCTATGTACATACCCTAGCGGACACTAAGACTATGTATGTCCCCTAGAGGGTACTTGGACTATCTGGGTTAACTAAAGGGCCCTAAGACTATCTAGTTTATCTAGCGGGTACTTGGTCTATGTAGGTCAACTAGCGGGCCCTTGGACTATCTAGGTTAGCTAACGGGCACTTGGACTGTCTAGGTTACCTAGCGGGCACTTGGATTATCTAGGTTAACGAACGGGCACTTGGACTATGTAGGTTACCTAGCGGGCACTTGGCCTATGTAGGTTAACTAGAAGGCACTTGGACTATCAAGGTTACCTAGCCGGCTCTTGGACTATGTAGGTTACCAGGGGGCACTTGGACTATCTAGGTTAACGAACGTGCACTTGGACTATGTAGGTAACCTAGCGGGCACTTGGACTGTCTAGGTAACCTAGCGGGCAAGTGGACTATCTAGGTTAACGAACGGGCACTTGGACTATGTAGGTTATCTAGCGGACACTTTGACTATCTAGGTTAGCTAACGGCCATTTGGACTATCAAGGTTACCTAACGGGCCCTTGGACTATGTAGGTTACCTAGCGGGCACTTGGACTATCTTGGTTACCTAACAGGCACTTTGACTATCTAGGTTAACTAACGGGCACTTGGACTATGTAGGTTGCCTAGCGAGCATTTGGACTATGTAGGTTCGCTAGCGGGCGCTTGGACTATGTAGGTTCCCTAGCGGGTACTTGGACTGTCTAGGTTAACTAGCGGGCAATTGGACTGTCTAGGTTACCTAGTGGGCACTTGGACTATGTAGTTTACCTAGCAGGCACTTGGACTATGTAGGTTAACTAGCGGGCACTTGGACTATCTAGGTTACCTAGCGGGCCCATGGACTATGTACGTTCTCTAGCGGGCACATGGGCTATCTACGTTACCTAGCGGGCACTTGGACTACGTAGGTTAACGAACGGGCACTTGGACAATGTATGTAACCTAATGGTCACTTGGACTGTCTAGGTTACCTAGCGGGCACTTGGAATATGAAGGTTAACTAGCGGGCTCTTGGTCTATGTAGGTTAACTAGCAGGCCCTTGGACTATGTAAGTTAACTAGAGGGCACTTGGACGATCCTAGTTAACTAGCGGGCCCTTGGACTATGTAGGTTAACTAGCGGGCACTTGGACTATCTAGGTTAACTAGCGGGCACTTGGACTATGTAAGTTACCTAGCGGACACTTGGAATATCTAGGTTAACTAGCGGGCACTTGGACTATCTAGGTTAACTAGCGGGCCCTTGGACTATCTAGGTTTACTAGCGGGCACTTGTACTATCTAGGTTAACTAGCGGGCACTTGCACTATGTAGGTTACCTAGCGGGCACATGGACTATGTAGGTTATCTAGCGGGCACTTGGACTATCTAGGTTACCTAGCCCGCACTTGGACTATGTAGGTTAACTATAAGGCACTTGGACTATCAAGGTTACCTAGCGGGTTCTTGGAATATGTAGGTTACCAGCGGGCTCTTGGATGGTCTAGGTTAATGAACATGCACCTGGACTATGTAGGTAACCTAGCGGGCACTTGGACTGTCTAGTTTACCTAGCGAGCACTTGGACTATCTAGGTTAACGAACGGACACTTGGACTATGTAGGTAACCTAGCGGGAAGTTGGACTGTCTAGGTTACCTAGCGGGCACTTGGACTATCTATGTTAACGAACGGGCACTTGGACTATCTAGGTTAACTAGCGGGCCCTTCGTCTATGTAGGTTAACTAGCAGGCCCTTTGACTATGTAAGTTAACTAGAGGGCACTTGGACGATCCTGGTTAATTGGCGGGCACTTGGACTATCTAGGTTAACCAGCGGTCCCTTGGACTATCTAGGTTACCTAACGGGCACTTGGACTATGTAGGTTCCCTAGCGGGCACTTGGAGTATGTGAGTTCCCTATCGGGCACTTGGACTATGTAGGTTACTAGCGGGCATTTGGACTATGTAGGTTACCTAACGGGCACTTGGCCTATGTAGGTTCCCTATCGGGCACTTCGACAATGTAGGTGACCTCGCGGGCCCTTGGACTATATAGGTTAACAAGCGGGCCTGTGGACCATCTAGGTTTCCTTGCGGGCACTTGGACTATCTAGGTTACTTAGCGGGCACTTGAACTATGTACGTTCTCTAACGGCACTTGGAGTATGTTGGTTCCCTAGCGGGCACTTGGACTATGTAGGTTCCTCAGCGGGCACTTGGACTATGTAGGTTCCCTATCGTGCACTTGGACTATGTAGGTTAACTAGCGGGCCCTTGGACTATCTAGATTACCTAGCGGGCACTTGGATGATACAAGTTCCCTAGCCAGCACTAAGACGATTGGTTCCCTAACGGGCACTGGGACTATGTAGGTTCCATAGCGGGCACTTGGACTTTGTAGGTTCTTTATCGGGCAATTGGAGTATATAGGTTTCTATCGGGCACTTGGACTATGTAGGTTAACTAGCGGGCACGTGGACTATCAAGGTTACCTAGCGGGCACTTGGTCTATGTACATACCCTAGCGGGCACTAGGACTATGTATGTCCCCTAGAGGGCACTTGGACTATCTGGGTTAACTAAA